>NC_063334.1:82904641-83043228 GCF_021869965.1 Rhincodon typus
TCCCCTCCCCCATTTCTGAAGAAGAGTCTAGGCCCGAAACGTCAGCCGTACTGCTCCTATGATGCTGCTTGGCCTGCTGTGTTCATCCAGCTCTACACCTAATTAAATAAAAGTGATCTGATTGAGTATAGTCAGAATGGATTCATTAATGGAAGGTCATGTTTGACAAACTTATTGAAGTTTGAGATGTTATAAACAAAATTTGGGGTGGTACGGTGGCTCAGTGATTTGCACTGTTGCCTCACAGCGCCAGGGACCCGGGTTCAATTCCACCCTCGGGTGACTGTCTGTGTGGAGTTTGCACATTCTCCCCGTGTCTACATGGGTTTCCTCCCACAGTCCAAAGATGTGCAGGCTAGGTGAATTGGCCATGCTAAATTGCCGATAGTGTTCAGGGATGTGTAGATTAGGTGAGTTTATAGGGGAATGGGTCTGGGTGGGATGCTGTGTGGGTTGGTGTGGACTTGTTGGGCCGAAGGGCCTGTTTCCACGCTGTAGGGATTCTATAAAAAAAATAGATGAAGGAGAACCAACAGATGCAGTATAGTTGGATTTTCAGACCGCTTTGGTAAGATCCCCCAAAGGAAGTTAACTAGCAAAATTAAAGCACATGGAGTATAAAGTTATGTACTGGCATGGATTCATGATTATGTAACAGGCAAAAAACAGAGAGTAGGAATAAATGGGTTATTCAAGCATTGACAGACTGTGCCTAGTGGATTACTGCAAAGATCAGTACCTGTGCCCCATCTTTTCACAGTATATCATTGATTTGGATGTGAGTAACAAATGTGATATTTCCAAATTTGCAAATGATACGAAGCTAAGCAGGGAATATGTGTTGTGAGGAACATGCACAGAGGTTTCAGGAGGACTTGGACATAACAGACTCAAAATGTTAATTCTATTTTTCTCCTTCCAGAAATGCTGCCAGACCTGCTGAATTTCTCCAGCATTCTTTGTGATTGTTTCAGACTGTTCAGTATTTTGTCTTTATGTAGATGCAGCAACTATTACGAGGGCAGATAGAAAGTTACCCTTTATTGCATGAGGATGAAAGAAAATAAACAGCGAAGCTTGGTTAGGTCAAAACTGTGCAGTTTTAGTCTTTTTACCTCAGGAAAGATATTAATGCCATTGAGGGAGTGCAACAAATGTTCATCAGCTTTATTCCCAGAATGGAGGGACTGACATATAAATTGATATTGGACAAAATAGGTCTGCATTTTCTGAAGTTTCAAAAAATGAGAAGTGATCTCAATGAAACCTTCAAAATACTCAAAGGGTCGGAGATGATAAATGCATGTAAAATATTTCCCTGCTTGGGGAGTATATAATCATGGCATGGCTACAATAATGAAGATGCTATTAGGACCATGACACGGGGAAATGTTTTTACTCAGAATGGTGAATCAATGGAATTCTCGAGCCCAGAGACTCCGTCTTTGCTTGATCTCGAGAGAATTATGACTACCAATGGCGTAAAAGGTAAAGAATAGGTAAAAGACATTGAGGTGTTCAATCAGCCGTGATAATATTAAATGGTGAACCAGGCTCAAGGGGCTGAAATGCCCCAGTGCTGTTCCCATATATATAAAATTAGAGAGCAGCTTTATATTGTCAACATGTTTTGGTGTGGAATTTTGTAGTAAAATCCAAAATAAAACTTAAGGAAACTAATTTTTGATCTTACATCTTTTCCTAAACATCTCTCAAATAGTATTTAGTGTTACCAAAATAAATTGAAGATTTAAATTGGACATTCATTTAACCTTCCATCCAAACTGAAATAATATACACTCATCTGGATAATATACCCAAACTCAGAAAAGCACACAGCAAACATTCATATTAACATAAAAATGGCACAATAATACACCTTTGAATATATCACAACTTTAAAGATCTGCTCCTTTCTGCCTTCAGTCATAATTTTTCTAGTCATCTGTGTTGATTTTATCTCTTTTCCAGTACTTGCAGGACTTCAGCTAACATCTTGACTGTTAGTTTTTTCAGTATTTTCCTTTGGACGGGTTTGGATTTACGATCAGCATGTACAGATATACTCCATTAATATCCAGATTTGTTGACAATCCTAACCATTTCTGGAAAGTGTGTGTCGTGATTAGAACCATGTGGATCTCATTGACTATGAGACCTTGATTGGGGTTGTTAACCTGGCCCATGCTGGAAACCCTGGCTGACCAATATAAACAGGGGATTCAGAATTTCCTCAGATAAGGAATGGCTTCTGAGCTGGTTGGTTACAGCCAGTGTACTGTGCACATGTAATTAAAGGGTGACTTGGTGATGGGACACCAGCCTCTGTGTAGTTATTGCAGTGCACATGCAAGTAATTGAGAAGTCTTATTGCTGGTACATATTGGAGCCTATTAACATGAGTAGCTTCACTTATTTAATGAGTTTGGGAACTTGTATAAATACCTGGTTTATTTGGGAAAATAGTGACTTAGCAGTTATGTCACAAACTACTAATCCAAAAGCCCAGGCTAATGCCTTGGAACATGGATTTAAGTCTCACCATGACAGCAGGTGGAATTTAAATTCAGCCCATGAATCTAGATACAATGTGTCTCAGTAATGTGATCATGACAACTATCATTGATTGTTATAAAAGCTTATCTGGTTTACCAATGTCCCTCAGGAAGGGAATCTGTCATCCTTAACTTCTCTGGCCAATATGTGACTTTATACCCTCAGCAATGGTGTTGACTCTAAACCACTGTAAATTCTTTGAAATGACCTGGCAAGTTACTCAGTTCAAGGACATTTTGGGAATGACAATAAAATTACCTTGCCCAGTGATTCCCACATCCCATGGAAGGATAAAAAAAAAACTTATGTCTTCAGTAGAATCACTACTAGAGGCAACTTAGCAGAAAAAATGTAAAATGATAATGTAAGTTTAATAATTTACTTAATTTTTTTTATCATTTTAATGTTTTTATAGCTGTTACAAATATCATGTTGAATAATGTGTTCAGTTTAGATCCTGCCTAAAAGGATTTGATTAGTTTGCCTTCTTTTGGAGCTGCTACTGACTGTACATTATCAATTTGTACTTTTATAATTTGCAGTGATCATTCCTGCTTGCAACTATCGTGTTTGGAATGATCTCCATGTACTTTTATTGCAGTAGGATATGGCAATTTGCACGTAAAATGGCATGGTACTCACTGTTTGATAACAACATGCAACAAAATGTTACTATTTGCAATGTATTTATCGCGTTGTTAGTGTTGAGACACTGTTACAAAGAGGTGGTATGTGGGGAGAGGACCTGGATGGTCTTCCATTTTGAAATTTGCAATTTGTGTTACCTTTACGTGGAATTTGATGCAATAACTCTGAATTAATTGCTGGTCTAAGTTGTAGTTTTTGAATTTGGTAATAGCCATGAAGTACAAACTTCTAGTTTATATTCTGTTTACTTTTTTTTAGTGTGTATCTTTCAGAAATACACAGTTGAAAAATATTTCTATTCAGTGAGTTTGCAGTTCTTTGAGATGTTATTTCACATTTGGTTATATAAATAATTGGTTTTTGTGTTGCTATTATTTTATTGGACATATTTAATTAATTAATTAAAATGGACTGTTGGGCATTTCAAACACAAAATAATCAAATTGATTTTACATAGTGACTTCACTGTAAATAATCATCTCAAAATGCATCACGGTAATATAACTGGACTGGTACGTTTTCTTAGATAACAAGGTATACAGCTGGATAAACACAGCAGGCCAAGCAGCATCAGAGGAGCAGGAAAGCTGATGTTTCGGGTCCGGACCCTTCTTCAGACCCGAAACGTCAGCTTTCCTGCTCCTCTGATGCTGCTTGGCCTGCTGTGTTCATCCAACTCTACACCTTGTTATCTCAGATTCTCCAGCATTGGCAGTTCCTACTATCTCAGATACGTTTTCTTTACATGTTTTCTTTACATGTTTAGAAGAATTTTATCTTTTTTTTGTGAGAAACTAGCTATATTGTTGTCGTGGAGGTCAGTGAATGGACTCTCCAGACCAAAAACCTCCTTTCATATTGTTCTATGTTACATATCTGTTTAATTTAGTATTTCTTTTTAAAATACACTTGTTTAGGACCTTTTTTGACCGCAGGATGTCCAATAACATTTTACATTTTGTTTTTACTGTTGTAATATAGGAATATTGCTACTTTACGAGTACCAGGATTAAGCTTAGAAACTACAGGCATGTTAATTTTGTTTATTTGATTGTAATTTTGAAAAGTTACTTGGTGTCATATGATAGAAACCTGCATGTTAGAATCATACGAAATTGCATTATTCAACACATTAATCCATAAATAAATTGCTCAAATGTATTTCAGTTGTTTATTGGTTATGTACTGAATTAGTCATTACTAGATTGATCAGTCTTCCATATATGAAATGCAGTGTTGTAGATGTTGTATAACACAGAATAGCTTCGCTTCTTTATTCAAAATGTGTAGTATGTTAGGCACTGGTGAAAATGGTAGCAGAATGCATCACCTGCTTATATGTACTTTGTGTTAACATTATTGTTCATTAAAATAACTTTCAGTCTGAAGCATTCTCTCAGTGGTAACCCCATCACTCAGTACTCGAAAATAAATATGCAATTCAGAATCTGAAGAAATGCCTGACTTTGCAAAGCAATTTGTCCAAGAAAAGATTATTGTTTTCCATCATAGTGACCCGGACTTGCCTGGCTGGGTGCATACATAGATTAAGATGAATGCAGTTATTCCTTTGGCTGAGGACTGCCTCTTTCAGGCAGCATTCTCTCTAATGACATGATTGATAGGCTGTCCCAAATCTACAGAGGAACTCATTAATCATTGGTGTGACTGAATACAATCATCTGCTTCACCTGCAAAGTGATAGACAGAAAAGGATATGATTCAGGTGCTGACATGACGCACTGATTGGTCAGAGGCCTCAACTTTTTCAATGTCAGCCTGCAAGATTGCTGATAAATGGCATAGTTTGTTCTTCCCTTATGTTCTGAAAACAAGGCATGGTGTCCTTTCAGAACTAATATTTAACAGAGAAATTTGGATATTTAAAGGTCTACTTTGACATTGCCTTTTTCTAATTTGCAATATATTTGTAAATTTCCATCAGCAAACAGTGAAAGGCACTAACAGTGTACTCCTTTTTGTTCCCCCTTCCCTCTATTCTTTACTTTTATAGTCATTCACCTCGAAAGACCACCTTTAAAAGTGGCGAGAATAGTAGTAGAATCTACCATCATTTATGTAGAATGGTAAACACATTAGTCTGTTTATTACCTTAACACTACACCACTTTGGTGCTAACTTTGAATACCCAGCATTTAATCCTATGTCCAAAAATAAAAGTGCAGTTCATAATTCAAATTAAATAATTGTAAGTGAGGCAAAATAATTTTAAACTGTTACAGTTTTAAGCTTGTGTTCACTTACATCCTGAGTATGCCTTAATTATAAATTTTATGAGAGTTTAACAAATGTGTATAAACCTGGCACCAGATTATGGCCATTGTGAAAACGAGGATGGGAATTTAATATTGAAGCGTCATGGATAAAGAATCAGTGCACATTAGTAAGCACATGGTAAATGAATGAATGAGATTTAATGCGAATTTGGAAATCAGCAGAGTTCTTTATTAAATAATGAGCTGTTCAGATGTCATATTGACACATGTCGGTGGTAGGTGGGACACTGGAAGAGTGGATCTGCAAAAGAAGAGCAGTGGTGGCAGGAGATTTAAAAACTGGTGAAGAAAGTCTGTTCATCTGTTTCTATCTATTAGAAATGAAATATGACATCACAGGAAACCATGGAAGTGATTAGTGGGTATTTCTTCTGTCACAAATGGTTTAAATCAGGAAATATTATTATGGCTGAAGAGTACAATTAGGAAATTCATTTTACAATTATTTAATGTCTTAATTAATTAAATAGAACAGAGATGGCCAGGCAGGCAATGTGTTGTAGATGTAATATGTGGGAGCTACTGGATGGTGGCATGATATACGGTGACCACATCGGCAGCCAGTGTTGGTTGCTTAAGGAACTTTGGCTCAGTTTTAATGAACTGGCGTCCCAGCTGTGGATACAGTGACGCGTCAGGGAGGATTATAGGTAGTTAGACACTCTTTCATGAGGCAGTCACACCCTTTAGATTAATCTGATCAAATTTGATACATGGTCAGGGACAGTAAGGTGTGACTATAACTGAGACAGGTATTGGAATTGGGAAGTTAGCTTTGGAGGAGCATCAGCCAGTGCTCTTGTCTAATAGGCACAAGGTTCTTGCGCCCAGTGTGGATGAGGGCAGAGACTACAAGGTTGCTGAGTGAACCGAGTTCCATTCAGTTGGAGGGAGAAAACAGAAATGCAATAATAATAGGAGATAGCTTAGCTAGGGGCAGAGGTAATGTTCTCTGTAGCAACAACAAAGAGCCCCAAAGGCTGAGTTGCCCTCTTGGTGCTGACATTTATCTCCTGGTGTCAAAGTAAAAAGCAGAACTACAAAGGTAATAATTGCTGGACTACTACCTGAACTACTTGCAAATTGGCATTGGGTAAATAAGATTAGAGAGGTAAATCCGTGTTTCAGAAATTGGGATGGGACAGATAGATTCTAATTCAAGGGCCACAGGCGCAGTACTGGGGAAAGGAAGTACTGTTCCATTGGGATGCACTTCATTTGCACGATGTTGGAACTGGTGCCCTGATGAATTGTACATTTAGGGGTGTAGATATGGCTTTAAGTTAACTAATGGGAGGAGGGGTCAACTAAAAGATAGTGAAGAGGTAAAAAAAGATCAAAGTGTGAGAGGTAGGGAGAGAAAAAGAGCAGAAAAGTGCAGCAGAAAGTATGAGCAGAATGTTTAAAAAGTAAGCCAGAGGTTTGGAACTAGCGAGTGACTTAAATGGTAATAAAAATGCAGAAAATCGATTATGAAAGTAAATTGACAATAAGTATAAAAAATAAAAAGCAGTTGCTTTCGTGACTGTATGAAAACAAAGACAGTAGCTAAAGTGAATGAATGACCGTTAGAGGATGGAACTGGGAATTGATAACAAGGAATAGGGAAATGGCAGACAATTTAAACCATTATTTTACATCAATCCTAATGGTGGAAGACACTCTAAACATCCCAAATATATCAGATAAGCTAAGTGCTAATGGGAGGAAAGACCTTGTAACAGTCTCTATCACAAGGGAGAAAGTATTTGACAAACTATTGGGACTGAATGCAGACAGATCACTAGGATTGATTACCTTTATCCAAGGGGTTCAAGGAAGTGGCTGCAGAGATATAGGTTAAAATATTCCAGAACTCACTGAATTCAAGTGGGGTTCCAGCGGATTGGAAAACCACCAATGTGATGTCCCTCTTCAAGAAGAGAGGGAGACAGAAAGCAAGAAACTATAGGTCAGTTAGCCTAACATCTGTGGTTGGGAAAATGGGGTAATTTATTTGCATGGACTGAGGCTTGGTGAACACGCATAAGACAGAGTTTAATGGACCTTTTTCAATTTGTAAAGACTTAACTAATGGAGTATTACAAGGATTAGTCCTTTGGGCCTTAATTATTCACTATCTATATTAATGGAGGGAGAAGAGTGTAATGTATCCAAATTTGCTGCTGATAGAAAAATATGAGAGAGAGTAGATTGTGATTTGGGGCATAAGGATTTTGGTAGGTTGAGTGACTGAGCAAAAACATAGCAGATAAGAGTTTAATGTAGGAAAGTATGTGGTGATGCACTTTCGTAGGAAGAATCAAGAAGCAGATTATCACTTAAATGGAGAGAGACTCCAAAAATATGCAGTGCCGAGGGATCTGAACATTCTAGTGCATGAAATGCAAAAGGTTAGCATTTAGATGCAGCAAGTAATTAAGAAGGCATCTAGAAGTTTGACTTTTATTGCGAGAGATTTGGAGTTTAAAAATCGTGGAGTTTTATTACAACTGTACACAGTGTTGTTGAGTTTGCCTCTGGAGCACTGAGTATAGTTCAGTCAAATATTGGCATTGCACAGTTCAAAAGAGATTGACAAGGCTAGGTTCTGGGACGAAGGAATTTACTGTCAGAAATGGCTAAACAGGTTGGTTCTTGACTCATCTTAGTATAGAGAAATGAGGAGTGATCTCATTGAAACATACAATTTCAGAGGGGACTTGACAGAATTGATGTTGAGAAGATGTTCTCACTCGTGGAAGAATCACAAACTAGGGGACATAGTTCCAGAATAAGGGGTTATTCATTTAAAATTGAGGTGCACAGAATTTTTTTCTCATGAAGGGTAGTCAATGTCTGGAATTCGCTACAAAATGAGGTAGAAATAATTTTGAAATATCAAGGATTTGAGGGCTATGAGGAGCTGGCATGCAAGAAAAGTTGAGGCCAAGAGCAGATCAGCCATGATCTTATATAATGGCTGGGAGGTTTGAGACACGGACTGTCTTATTCTGCTCCTATTGCTTCTGTGGCCCTGGTGGAACCCAGACTGAGCTGTAGTGAGCATATTATTGCTAAGCAAGTACTACTTGATAACACTATCAACAACCCTTTGCATAACTTTTCTGATGATTGAGAGTAGACTGATCAGGTGTTAATTAGCCAGGTTGGATTTGTCTTGCTTTTTGTGAACAGTACATATCAGTACAACAGTACATGGCAATTTTCCACGTTGTTGGGTAGATGCCAGAATTGTAGTTGTACAAGATCACTTTGGCTAATTCCAGAGCTCGAGTCTTCAGTGCGATTGTCAGGATCCATAACCTTTGACATATCCAGAGCTTCTAGCTCTTTCTTGATATCAAATGGAGTGAATAAAATTTGTGGAAGTCTATCGCCTGTGGGGCTGGAGGCCTCGGGAGGAGTCCGAGATGGATCATCCAATTGTACTTGCAATACTTGCAATGATTGCAAACACTTAAACTGTAGGCTTAGGTTGCAGACTGCAGAGCTTCATATTTGAGGGGCAATCTGCAGATCTGGTCCATTGGTTGTGGGATCACTTAGCCCTGGCTTTTGCAAACTGCTTCTGTTTGACATGCAAGTACTGGTGCTGTAGCTACATCAGATTGACATTCTTAGGCTGCCATCTTAGCATGTTATCCTGCACTCATCATTGAAGAAGAGTTGGTCTTCCTGTTTGAAAGTAATGGTAGAGTGGGGATATTTCAAGCCATCAGGTTACAGATTGTGGTTAATGCAATTCTGCTACTACTGATGGCCAACAGCATCTCATGGATGTCCAATTTTGAGTTGCCAATCTATCCCAATTAACACGGTGGTGAAGTCATTGAAGACAATGAAGAAAATCCTCAATGTGGAAATGGGAGTGCTTTTCCCCACAAGATCACTTCAACCAGTTTCATCATGGACAGAGGCACCTGTGACAGGTTGGTGAGGGCGAGGTCAAGTATGGCTTTCCCTTCTGGCTCCCTCGCCATCTGTACTGATTCATCTGTGAAGGGATTCAATATGTGCTACATAACAAGAGGTTTGCTTGTCCATGTTTGAGGCCATGAGACTTGGGGTCTGGAGTCCGATTGGAGACACCCATGGTAACTCCATCATCATTGCAGCCACAGTGCTATGCAATCTGGTGGGTCTGTTCTGATGTTCTGACAGCCCGTTCTCGGAAATGGTGATGATGGTGCCTGTGACATTGAAAGATATATTCAGTGAGAATGATTATATCAAGCTTTTGCCCTTTCAATTTGACGCAATCCCAGATTTTATTAAGGACGAATAGGGAATATACAAGACTGGGTTTGTTGTTCCCATTTCCTGTGCCCAGGTTGATGCCCAGTGATTTATCCGATTTCCATTATTTTAGAGTTTGGAACAGCTTGATACATCTCAGATCATTTCACAAGAGTCAACCACATTACTGCGAATCTGCAGTCTCAAGTAGTCCAGACTAGGTGAAGATGACAGATTTCCTTCCTAATGGAATATTAGCGAACTGGAAAAGGTTTTTATGATAACCAAAAATGGTTTTGTGACCACTATTGGACTAGATTTTGATCCTAGATACATTAATTGATTTTAAATTCCACCAGCTGCATTGTCCCCAGAGCATTAGCCTGGCCTCTGGAAAACTAATCCAGTGCAATCTCCATTACACCATTGCCTCGTCTCACAACTTGCCTACTTAAGGGCCCCATTACCTAGCAAAGGTGTGTTACTCAACAGCTCTTACTATGTGCAAAATTCTGATGGGGTTGGAACATATAAGTGGGCACTTGGAAAGGTACCCATGACATCATCTATAATTTTACCACCTCTGCCTCACTGCAACTCACTTAGGGAAAGAATAAAATGCTGATAATTAAGCAAGATTAATTTTATTCAAGGCTGAGATAACACATGTTAATATATGGTTTATTCAAAGAAAAATAATTGTTTTAATAAAGGAAAGCAGTCCTCAAAATCTGAAATAATAACTTACATTGCTGGGTATTCTCAATGTCTGGTGGAGAGAAGTAAAATTTAGGCTAAAATTTTGAACCTTATCATGGACAATAACAGAAACAGTTGAAAATCCCAATGCCAACCTTGGTACAAATTGCAGCCAGTTATGCTTACTTCAAGGAATTTCCTCAACTGATAAAACTTTCAATGGTAAAGAAGATAACAGCCATTGGCAAATATGCACCCTTAACACTGCATAGGTGACTGGGAGAGTGAGCACCTCAGGAATGCATGTTGTCCTGATCATTGGGCCAGGATAGCAGAAGGCTAGGCAGTTGAGGACAATTTAGGCAACCATCTGAGTACAAGGAAGGCAGCTGCTGGCAACTGGATTGTAACTCAGTTTTTGGGCCCAATGATAATGAGGAGCACAATGTCTGCAGGATTATAGACAATAGGAACAATGGCTTGGTAGGATAGGGGGAAAGAAGTTCAAGTACTAAAAAAGAGGTAACCGAAGATGACAAAAACAACTGTCATAGGAAAATCTGTCCAGTAGGCGGTCATAGACATCTGGACGTTCACTTCTGAAGATCTTGCAGTGCTGCTTGCCTTGCCCTGCTAATAGCTATCAAATCACCATCGTCTTGAATTTCTTTGCTTCTTGCTGTTTCACATCTTGGTGGCATCTCACATCCAACAGCAGATCACTGCAATTTGGATGTCATTGTTAGCCTGTTTGAAAGAGCTGCACAGTACACTCAGTTCTAGACAGATGTGGCCTTTCAGGCACTAAAGTCTGTGGATCTCACATCCGTTACTGAAATTTCTCAGGTGCAGGTCATTGTTGATTGCACCCATGTACCTATCAAGATACTCACTGACAGGCCAGTGAGATTGGTCAACCAGAAAGACTTCCTCTCATACAACATTCAACTGGCCTGCAGCCACAAGAAGAAATTCTTATATCATGTGCACTTGCTATCCTGGTATCTGCAATGACTCCTCCATCCTCTGCTAGTCAATCCAGGTAGATCTTTACTCTCTTATCCAAAGTCCGTGGATGAATGCAAAGGGATAAGGGATAATCCTTGAAGAGATTATGTTCATTCTTCTGCGGGAGTTCCAGACAGAGGCAGAGAGACGATGCAACCAGTGCCACCTCCTTATGAGGTCAGTGTGTGTGCAAGCCATTAGGCTTATTAAAATGCATCCCCGCTGGTCAAGTGGCAGCAACACTACACTCCTGCAACTCAAACATTGTGGCGGTATGCTGTGTTTTCCATTACATAACCTGCCAGAGAAATATGGATGTTCAGGATGATGAGGCCCTGGAATCAGATAATTCATCAGAGGAAGAAGAGGAACAAGATTTGAGAAAAGTGTGGAGGAGCTGGATGCAGAATACCACGGTTCTCTGGTTGGACAACTAGAGTCACAAAGATGTACGGCATGGAAGCAGACCCTTCGGTCCAACTTATCCATGCCGACCAAGTATCCTAAACTAAACAAGTCCCATTGGCCTGTATTTGGCCCATATCCCTCTCAACCTTTTTTATTCATGTACGTATCCAAATGTCTTAAATGTTGTAATTGTACCCACCTCTACCACTTCCTTTGGCAGCTCTTTCAATGCATGTACCACCCTCTGTGAAAAAGTTGCCTCTCAGGTCCCTTTCAAAATCTTTCCCCTGTCTCCTTGCACCTATGCCTTCTAGTTTTGAACTCCCCTACCCTTGGAAAAAGAACTTGGCTATTCACCTTATCTATGCCCCTCGTGATCTTTTAAACCTCAATAAGGTCGCCCTTAGCCTCTGACACTCCAGGGAAAAATGTCTCAGCCTTTTCAGTATCTCCTCATAAGTCAAACCCTCCAGTCCCGTCAACATCCTTGTAAATTTTTTCTGTACCGTTTCTAGTTGAGCAACATCATTCCTATAGCAGGACAACCAGAATTGTATGCAGTGTCGTAAAATTAGCCTCACAAACGTCTTGTACAGCCACAACATGACATCCCAAAACCTATACTCAGTGCACTGACCAATCAAGGCAAGCATGCCACATGCTGCCTTCACCACCCCGTCTACCTGCGATGCCACTTTCAAGGAACTATGAACTTGCACCTGTAGATCCCTATGTTCAACAACACTCCCCAGGTCCCTACCATTAACTGTGTAAGTCCTGCTCTGGTTTGTCTTACCAAAATGCAACACTTTGCATTTATCTAATTGAAACTCCATTTGTTGTTACTTGACCCATTGGCCCATCAGATCAAGATCTCGTTATACTCAGATAACCTTCTTCACAGTCCTTTTATACCACCAATTTTGGTGTCATCTGGAAACTTACTAATAATACCTCCCATATTCGCATCCAAATAGTTGATATAATTGATGGACAACCATGAACCCAGAACCAATCTTCGCAGCACACCAATGGTTACAGGCCTCCAGTCTGAATAACAACCTCTACAACCACACTCTGTCTTTTACCAATTGGCTATCTCTCTGAATCCCACGTGATCTAACATCACTGACCAGTCTACCATGCTGGACTTTGTTGAAGGCCTTTGCTAAAGTCCATCTGTCTTCTTCTATCTTCTTGGTAATGTCTCCAAAAAAACTCAATCAAATTTGTGAGACATGATTTCCCATGCACAAAGCCATGCTGACTATCCCTAATCAGTCCTTGCCTTTCCAAATGCTCATAAATCTATTTCTCAGAATTCCCTCCAAAAACTTACCTATTACTGACATCAGACTCACAGGTTAATATTTCCTTGGATTTTACTTACAGCCTTTCTTAAACAAGGGCACAGCATTAGCCACCTTTCAGTCTTCTGGCACCTCAGCTGTGGCTGTCAATGATGCAAATGTCTCTGCAAAGGGTTCCACAATCTCGTCAAGGTCTCATCAGGAATTCATGAATATTGGGAATTATTACTTCAGGGGAATTTCGACTAAGTTTCTCTGACCTCTGAATGAAAGACATAGTTTGGATATCCAGTGACCCATTCAGTGCTCTGTGTATTGTTGTGAATTCCACACACAGCCACTCCCCACAGAGTTCCTCTTGTGACCACAGAAAGGTGGAGGGAGCCATCTCACATCTCTGTTTCTGTTTGAGACAGATGTGGAATTCAACATTGTTGTACAGGTGTGCATGGAGCTGCAATTGCATCATTGCAACAGCAGCATCTGTTATTTGACCACTTGGTGCAGTGGCTGTCAGGGAGCCATGGAAACTGAAGATGATGATGAAGCCCTGTCAAGGTTGGCACTGTGACATCCTCAGATCTTGGCAGGCACACCAGCTTCCTTTTAGAGGGAAGCACCAGCTGGGGACAACTAGTCCATTTCAAACATCTCCGTACTGCCAGCATAAAACTTAAGTTCAGGATTTGCAGTGCAATTCATCCTGTACACATCAGTGTGCATTTCCTGCACAAACTCATATGGCTGCACAAAATTTGTCATTATCTCAATAGAGCAACTTGTGCAAGAGTGTGCAAAAGCCTTTGAGACTTCTCCATCCTCTATAAGTAACCTAGCACAGTCCTTTGAAATTCAGATAAGTGGAAGCACAATTCCTGCAACTGAGCATTATAGACCCTTCTTTCATATGACTGTAGCATCTGTGCCCAGCAAGCAGCGCTTTGATTGTTCTCCTTCCTCCAAGTGATATTGTCCACACCTACTCCTACATAATAGTGGCTTTCTTTTCACCTCGTGCCACTATAGCTAAACGTACACTAAGACTTGTTGAGGTTTCACCTAGTGGATAGAGTGCCCATGAGGTATGTCAATACCACTTTGCTTCTGTATTACTTTTCTGAAGCCGAAGAAGAGAGATAAGCTGTCCTGAAGAAAAGTCGTATCGGACTCAAAATGTTAACACACTGTTTCGCTCTCCACAGATGTTGCCAGACCTGCTGAGTTTCTCAAACGCTCTCTGTTTTTATTTCACATTTCCATCATTCATAGTATTTATCTTTTATTTACAGGGAGAGGATGTTGTTGGGTTGGACATTGCACCTGTCAGAGAAACAGGAAAAGATAATAGCAACCTATCCAAGTTGAAGCTACTGTAGTGCTGATGTTATCTAATGCAGTCCCATGCTATTGAATGGAATTGAATGCATAGCCCCCCTAAATTACTAGTTTGCCCTTCGTAATTACCATGTTCAACAAGTTCTCATTTCAGCAGGGTCAATTTCCTCCTCCTTTGCTATCTACCGGGAAGTCTTGAAAAATTGGAGTTGTTTTCATTACAACAGAGAAAATTACGGTGTAATGTGATAGTGATGATTTGGCAGGACATATAAGAACTTAGAGATAGGAGCAGACTTAGGTCCTTCAACCCTTCAAGCTTGCTCCACCATTCTGAGGGATCATGGCTGATTTACTAACAACATTTTTCTGCACTTTCCCTGTATCCCTTCATATTCTTAATAGGTAGAAATGTATTGATGCCTGTCTCCAACATACTCAATGACTGAGCCTGTACAGCCCTCTGGAACAGAAAATTCTGAAGATTCACCACTAAAGCAAAAATCCTCATTCCTCTTGTGTTCCATGTGCCAATGTTTTCCTATCCATTTAGCCTCTCCAAATCCCTTAGAAATGACTTTGCATAATCTTCCAAACTTGCAGTATCATCTACTTTTGTGTTATCTGTAATCTTGGAAATAATACATTTAATCCCCACATTTATATTTACAATATAGATTGTGAACAGCTGGGGCTCAAGCACTGATCCTTTTGGTGCCCCACAGGTCACAGCTTGCCAATCTGAAAGTGACCCATTTATTCACTCTTCTGTTTGTAGACCAGTTCTTAATCCATGACTGTGTATTCCCCCAAACCCACAGACTCAAAGAGAAAAGGATTTGGTACCGAGAAGATGACTGACAGTAAAATACTTCAAATTGTTTTTCTACCATTTGGTACTAATATATATTTCTATTTCTTCTGAGAATGCTTACAATTAAGTATACTGTCATACTGCAGTCTACTAAGTGCAATGTGACTGAAGAGTCAAATTAATTTGTGTTGTTTTGATTGCGATCCTCAATGTCAACATGAGCCATCATTAAAATGAGTCCAGTCCAGAAAATTGGAATGCTGAATCAGAAACTTAATTGTGATTATGTACACTTTCACCATCAGTGAAAATTACCTGATTGTAAGCTACCTCAAAAGAATTAGTGCCAACTACAGCTATTCTTTATTCATGTCAATACAAGACATAAAAGTTGCAGGAATTTTAATGAGACACATGAGAACTGACTGCTATTTGTTGTGCTCCTCTACATACTTTAGAACAAATTTTAGTTAACTTTTTATGGCAGCAATAACTTTATCACTGTAATCAACTATTTTTGAGAATCAGTTTAAAGTTGTAACTTTTCTCAAGGATCATGAATTTGCATGAAGTAATTCTCTTTTCCCCCTGCTGTTGTAGTACATATCCCACAGCCGAAAGTTCCTCTGCAAATGAGAAAAGCAGTTTTTCTGAATTGACTGAGCGGAAAATAAGGCTGATGCTTCTGGATATCTGCCACCAGCCAGGTGGCAGTGAATACTTAAGGCAAATTTATCACATTATCCAACTCAATGAGGTAGGGAAGCAGACTTTTTACCAAGCAATTAGGTGTGTATTGCCGTAAGGCAGCATCAACTATCAGCTAAGAGTTAGTCAAGAAAGCAAAGTGCCTTTCAGTCAGTACAAAATCTGAACAAAAATGAAATAAATGAATTGTCAACAGAGTTTTTTTCCCCAGAATAGTTCTTGCATATTTTGAAACCTATCATTTTAATTAAAAATAATTGCTCACATACAGTTTTTCTAATAACATTTGATTAATTTAATTTCATAATATCTGTTTTATAATTTTGCTATCCCGTTGAATGTTCTTTGTGTAATTATATTTGAATTAGCAGTAACATTCTATCACATTGTTTTAAAAGCAGTTTATTTTACTTTTTTTAGATTTTGCACCTATGCTTGACAACGGTTTTGATAATTGCTGTTTTTTTTCCAAAGATTCTTATCACTGAAATAGTTGATTTAAATGTACTGCAGTTGAAACAAGATCACATTTACAAGACTATGCAAAAGTCAGTCTGAACCAAAATACGTTCACCCTTTACTTAATGGAATTCTCTGCTCATATGGGGTGCAGTTGATAAAAGCAACTTAATGCAGAGATCATGCCTTTTTTTTAGGGTCATGGATAGGAATCTATTTTATTCTGGATTGCCAATTCATGTGGGCTCAGTCTACTGTGAAACAAGAGTTACCTGAGGGAGAAACTGCACTTACAATAATGGCCAGCTGTAATTCTGATACACCATGATCTCTAATGTACTTTATCACCATATTGACAGTATGGCACATTTATATTTCTGAACAGTTTCAGGATGAAGTTGTGCAATACTGCTTCTCAGAACTAGGTTTAATATAAACTGTCCTGTTTAAATTGCAAGGCAGTTTCTTCAACATTCTGTTGTCCACATACATGCAATTGCTTTAAAGTCATATTTTGTAATAGTGAGGAATGTAAAAGTATGGGAAAATTCAGTTTTCGTTGGTCAGCAACATTATTGTTTCTTCCTCTATACCATCAGCCACTGTCTTCCTGCATTTCAGCCAAGTTTGGATCTAATGTGCCACTTTGCCTTGGATCCTTTGGCTGTTTCCTCCTTGTCCAATCTGCCATGAGGGACTTTATCAAAAGCCTTGTTCAGTAGGTAGACATCATCAAATGGATAATGTCATCAACACTTCTGGTTACCCCTTTAAAAAATTTAATCAAACTTGTCAAACACAAGCTTTCCTTAACAAATCCATGCTGACTATTCCAGATTTGTCCATGTCTCTCTATGTGCAGAGATATTCTGTCCCTTAGAATTCTTTCTCATAACTTACCCACCATCAAGAGTAAACTGGTTGCCCTGTAATTTCATGGTCTATCCCTACCTTTTTTTTTAATAATGGGAAACTATTAGCAATCCTCCAGTTCTCTGGAGCCTTACCTGTGGCCAGTGACTGACATTTTTTCTGTTCTAACCCAGTCTGTTGAAGAAGGTATTTCATCTGGGCCTGCAGATTTACCCACTTTTTAAGGCTGCTAAACCCACTAGTATCTCCTGTCAATCTATGTTAACTCCTTCTGATATTTCACAGTTGCATACCCTAATATCTGTGCCTACATTGTCCTATTCATTGTGAAGACTGATGCAAATTATTCATTGAGGACTGTGCCCATGCCTTTCAGGTCCACACTTGGATTATCTCCATGGCCCATAATGGGCCCTACTATTCTTTAGCTATTCTTTTTCTCTTTATATAATTGGAAGTGGTCCTTTGGGATTTCCTTTATTCTACCCTCCACCATTTTCTCATGCACTTTCTTTGCTTTCCTAATTTCCTTTTTAAGTTCCTCCCCACACTTTTTAAACTTCTCTAGGGACTCTACATTAATGGGCCCTTGGGATCTGCCATAATCTTCTAATTTTTTCTGAATCCTAAACTTCATGCACTTGACATCCAGGGCTCTCTGTCTTGGGCTCACTCTTTTGTCTTTTTCGGAATATATTTGCCCTCTACTCTTGTTATTCCTCCTTGAATGTCTCCCACTGCTCTGACACAGTTTTATCTGTAGCTATCTGCTCTAAGTCCACTTGGGCCAAATTGTATCGTATCTTAGTAAAATTATCCTTTCTCCACTTTAAAATTTTATTCATGTTCCATCCTTATTCTTTTCCATAACTATCTCAAATCTAACTGTTGTTGTCACCATCTCCAAAATGCTCCCTAATAATGCGCCTTCCACTTACCTGGATTTTTTCCAAATATTAGGTCCAAAACTGTCCCCTTCGTTGCTGGGCTTTCTACATACTGACTGAAAAAAGGTTGTGGATGTAATTTAAAAATTTTGTTCCCTCCTAAACTTGCACACTAAAACTATCCCAGTTAACATTTGAATGCCCTACTAATATTCCCTTGTTATTTTCTATTTCCCTGAAATGTGATTGCATATTTGATCCTCTATTTCTCCCTGACTGCTTAGGGGCCTACAATGCATATCATCAGTGTGTTTACTCCTTTTCTTTTACTTCTACCCTCATGGCTTCATTTGATGATTCTTCCAAGATACCATCCCTTCTTGCTGCTATATTGATTCCTTTAACGATATTACACTCCATCTGCCCTTTCTATCTCCCTCTCTATCTTGTCTGAATACCCTATACCCAGGAATGCTGAGCTGCTACTCCTGCCCATCTTGAAGTTAAATATCAGTCATATCTATGACATCATAATCTCACATGCCAGTCTGCGTCCTCAGCTCATCTATCTTATTCCTTACGCTCCTTACATTAAAATAGATTCAATTTAGCCTTCTTATCTTTCTTCCCTGCCCAAATATCATCTGACACTTGTTTGCCAGTTCTGCTCACTCATCTGTATCCTTTTGCAGCTAAGTTGTGTAGGCTATTCCTTGTTCCTACATTTAATCTGAGTATCAACAAAATTTGGCGCACAAGCAAATATATTTAGTGCCTCCACAGTACTAATTCTATAAACATTATACTCACACATCCATGCATCTTGGTTGCTTGGATTGACCAAGAGTCAGGTTGGAGTGGATGATCAGTCCTCCTGTAATGTGGCCTCCAGGTAGCTGATCAGGCTACTTCTTTCATAGGCGCATTAATTGTCACTGTGGGCCATCTTGTCTTATCCATCAGTTTTTGCATGCAATTTGTACACATTCTGCATGATCAGCCCTCGATCCCATTCTCTGTTTCTCAGTAATTGGTCATTCAACCACTGGTGGCTGTCACAAGTGTATTGTGTCCCCCAGGATCAGGTGACCCTACACTGTCCACAACACCACCTTGTTTTTAAGGATCTTATCTTTTGGTTACAATCACATTCAATAGCTAAAATTTTTCTTGTGTTTATCTTCTGCCTTTCAGGAAGGAAACCAGACAACTTAAACGTTACCTCTCCCATACATCCCCTCTGAATCTAAAAGAACTGACTATATTATTATTTATAACACTTTTATCCAGTCCTCACAGCATGACCTTAAGAGATAGTAGAAACTGCAGATGCTGGAGAATCTGAGATAACAAGGTGTAGAGCTGGATGAACACAGCAGGCCAAGCAGCATCAGAGTGGAGATAAGTTCGGTGGGGCAGGAGCAGGCGGAGACAATGGGTCGACCGGGGCAGTCAGGTTTGTGGATTTTGGGAAGGAGATAGAAGCAGGCGGTGCGGGGTTGGGGAACGATGAGGTTGGAGGCTGTGAATCTAGGCCCGAAACGTCAGCCTTCCTGCTCCTCTGATGCTGCTTGGCCTGCTGTGTTCATCCAGCTCTACACCTTGTTATCTCATGACCTTAAGACCCATGAGGCTCCAACATTTCCACTTCTCCTTTCAGGTTTTTGCAAAGTTACACATAGAGTTTAGTCAGCACACTGAGGTTTCCTTTAGATCCTTGCTACCTAACTTGTCTTTTTTTTGCCTTTGCCTACTTTTCATCACCATCCCACTCCTTCATACAGTTTATCTAAGCTAATCTGTATGGTAGTCACTTGCATTTTATTATTCTTTTGTGTTTGCTACTTCTTCAAGTGGGCATCATATTTAATTTTAATATGCATTTTTAAAATTTTACTCCATATTTCGAATTCAAGTCATTTATATATAGAAAATAAAGTAATCAAAGCACTAATCTTTGCGGAACACTTCTGTTCTGTCATCCTCAATTCTGAATCATAACTATTACCACAGCTTCCTGCTTTTTATCCTTTGCATTTCTTTTCATCCAACTGATTTGGTGGCAGCCCTACTCTGAGCCTAAATATGGTTAACCAGCTTTTATTAGGTACTTTATCACATTCTTTCGATGGAGCCAAATAGACAACATCCGTTATACTCCCTTCATCAATATTCTCTGTTATTTCATCAAAAGAAGTCAGTTAAATCAGTTAAGCACAACCTGCCTTTTACGAATCCATGCTGGGTCTCCTTAATTAACTTAAAACTCTCCAAGTGCTTCTTGATTTTTGTTTTCCTCCTGATTAAGCATTCCAAAACCTTACTGTACCAGTAATGATAGACCAACTGCTCTGTAGTTGCTAGGACTACCCTCAAACCATTCCTTGAAGAAGTGACATTTGCCACTCTGCAATTCTTTGGAATCACCCCCATATCTACTGAAGCTTGAAATATTGAAACACACTTCCTTTAGAAACTTGGGATACAAAAAATCCAGACCAGTTGATCAGGTTCACATCCTATTCTAGTGATTTGAGCACAAAATCTAAACTGATACAGTAGTACAGTACTTAAGTACTAATTTTACAAGTTCAGTACAACTTTTGGAAAGGTTATCTTTAGGAAGAGACATCTACCTTCACAGACAAAAGATTTCATTATGGTATTTTGAAGAAGAGCAAGGAGATTTCTCTCCTGAATTCTAACTAGTATTTATCACTCAACTAACATCACTAAAATAGATTACCTGATCTATTAAAGCATTATTGTTTGTGGAGCCTTACTGTGTGTATATTCATGCAGTGATGCTTTTCTGACATTAAAATCAAAATTACACTTCAATTATATTGTTTTAGTTGTAAAGTGTTTGGGATATTCTGTGGTCACTTAATGCTTCATATAATGGAAGTTTTTATTATCCCTGATTTGCTTTCATAGACAATAAACATGTGTGTTAACGTTTCGGGGCTCCAGTGACCCTTCCTCAAAACCGCACCAGAAATGTTAACTCTGTTTTTTCCTTCACAGATGATGCCAGACCTGCTGAGCTTTTCCAGCAATTTCTGTTTTGTTTCCTGATTTACAGCATCCGCAGTTCTTTCATTTTTTTTTATTAAATATTTGTGGATATTTAGCTTTTGTTGCTTTTATTTCCACATTTCAATTTCTCTCATCAGTGCACTATCTGCTTCTGTAGCTTGATCTAAAAATCTGCACTGAATTCCTTAATCAGCTAGGCAAGTGAACATTGCTATTCACTGTTGCTGAACTTTGAATATCAACGACAATTAACAACTGTGACTCTGCTCACCAAAGACAATTGCATTTAATTATTCTACTGTTGAAAAGTTTTTTTTGATGCTCTTAACTCCAGAAAAAATAGCATGCAGTCAGAGGTTTGCTTTTGTAAACAATTTAAAACATGTAAAATAAAAACAGAAGGTTGGACGCATTCAGCAGGTAAGGTCGCATCAGTGGAGAGGAAAACGAACTGATCATTTTGGTCTGTGAACTTCCAGCAGAGCAATTCAAAAAGTTGAAATATTGGCCAGAATTTTTAAATGGGCTGGGGTTGAAACCAGAAGTGAATGAGTCTACAATTTCACACTGCTGATTACTGTGCCAGTTTCCTGCCATGATCCTAAGCCATTTCAAAGAGAGCGCTCAGAATCAGGTTGGTTGCCTGCTATGAATCAGTCACAGTTTAGGTGTTTAGTAATGTGAGATAGATATTCTTGCAATTGAACAGCAGCAAATATTATTGAATATCACTATATACAGTGATATATATATAGAAGATGATTCAAGAGGACATCGAACCTGGAGCCATACAGATCCAGGCTCTAGTTTCATCATTATCTGACCTCATTATGAAATTGCTCCCTTTCACACATGCTCAGTAGCTGTTTTTAGAGTAAGTGTACCTTTCCTTTTACAGACCGGCGGTAGTGATACTCAAATGTTTATGACACTCTATTGATACTTCATTCACTGGATTTTTTTTTAAAAAGCTTTGAAAAATATTAGACTTCAAATTGATTTATTTGAAAATAAGCACTAGTACAAATAGGTTTGTTTGTTCCACCAGTTATTTGTTTGACGTTAATATTTTCCTTTTGCCTTTAGAATCAGTTAAAGGAGCAAATTTATTCTTGGCGCTCTTCAGATGAGAAGGGGTCCCTGGAGAAACCTTGGCAACTTAGAATGCAGGATTTTAAGCAGCCTTTGATATTTAATCCTCTGCATGCTTTTAACCATATCGGCACCAGAAATTTTAACCAGGTAACTTTCACAATAAAAATGACAGCAGAATGAAAGGTATTGTTTTTATTGGTTTCTTGTTAGTTATTTTAACAACTGTTATAATATATATTTACGCTTTACATGCCATAACTTTTTTCATTAAGTCTGCCCAAAGTCTGGTGCTGGATCTGCTTGCAGGTCTCTGAAAGCTGCACTTTCAATTGTCTTATGAAGTTAATTTCCTTTTCTATTCTATTTATTTTTGACTATGGACTGAAATGGGAAAAGAACATTTTAAAAACTCACAATTGTTTAAGAATTGCTGCATTTTTTAAAAGCAAGTAACCTGACACTCATTATAAGTAGTGTTTACACAACTGCTTGTTCAAGTAGTGGTGGAAGACTGGTTTGCAGACGAGCTGGAGCCAAGGGGTGTGTATAAATGGAGATTTGGCTGGCAATGAATAGCTGAGTAGTCTGTGGACTTATGACCAGTTGTCAATGGCACAAGCCTTTTATCTGCCAATAATTAAGTGATTGGCTCCCAGGAAGCTGAACAGCTTTAGAGGTATGAATGTTTGAGGTGAAACAATAAGGTATTCACAAGAACTATGTTTTTAATCTGTGACCCTCAACCAGTAAGCCAAAAACTTTATAAGTGTTATCCAGCCATCCTGTACCATCTGCAAGCAAGTGAAAGTATCTGGAGAAGGAAAATCAAGGAGTAGCATTTCCTGACAAGCCAAAAAGAGTATCTCAGCAAATTCTGTGAGCAGGGACCAATGAACTGTCTTGCCAGTCTTTCCCTGCACCCATTATACCCATGTGTTTTTTTCCCTGGCTGTGTCTAACCACATGTGCGTGCATGGGGATGTTGATAAGGAGATTAGAATTTTAATTTTAATTAGTTTAGTTGTATGTCATCAGTTCATAATTGCTTATCTGTAGTTGGGATATATCTATATGTCATAAATAGCAATTCTTGTTAAGTATAGAAACCTGGTCCATGCTTTCTGTCAACCTGGGGCTAAAGGATGGATAAGTTAGGGAATTCTGCTTTTTAAAATCCGATTGAGACAATTCTGGGAATTGTATCCTAGTGCACTATCTCAGTTAGACATAACAGTACTCAATAAGACATAAAGTGCTAACTAAATAGAACATATGCCCAATTTCATTCCACTCTAAGAAGATCACATTTGCTTCTCCCAGCGTTTTTTTTTTCCACACAGGAAGTGAATGGAATAGGATTCAAATTTGTATTCTTGCTGCTCCATGGTGATACCTACTATTATTCAAACTTTGTAGCCTGTTATTTGAAACCACAGCACCAAAACCAATTTAAATTTGCTCTAAAAATTTCCTTTTCTTATATTTGTTTAGCTTAATTTACTGCTTATTTGTATTAAATTGTTTGACTTTTAATATTTAAAAGTAACACTTTTAAAGTTGATGTTTACTGTATTTTTCCTTCCATTTACGTCCTTTACTTGATTATTAACAGAAGATGTTTGCCAACATACAATGTCTTTTCAGCCAGAAGGATGACTATCCTGAGCTTAGAACTATCCTATGGCAGCCACTATTGTCATTCTCTCATTGACTGAGAGGACTGAAATGTTCCGTTTTAGTGAGACATCAATAGACAAAAATTTCTGCCTCATTGTTCCATTTAGTGATCTCACCAGGAATTAGCCAAATTAACCATGGAGCAGGAAGAATACAATAGCAGTTTGACAGTATTAGTAAAGATCAGCCTGGGATTTCAAATGAATAATTAGTTCTTTGTATCTGTGATATTGAATGAAATCTCTAACAATATATATTAATATATTGAAACACGGTCACTTACAAATTGTTGTGAAAATGCAGAAGCTCATGTCTTGCATATCACTTTGACGTGTGGCATACTTGGTTAAAATTAGGCAAGGACTTCGTGAGTCTCAACAGAGGCTGTAACCCTTCATCAGAACTGAAAGCAGCTTGGAAAAGGTGGTATTTATGCTGATAATGGCGCTGAGGTTGAGGGGGGATGTAGGGAAAGAAGCAAGATGGGTAGATGGAGATGCTGCCGAGAGAGAGAGAGAGAGCGAAAACAAAGGGAAGCAAACAAAGGGATAGCTGATAGTAATCTGGAGGTAATCTGAAGATGGGTCCCGACCTGAAACGTCAACTTTCCTGCTCCTCTGATGCTGCCTGACCTGCTGTGTTCCTCCAGTTCCACACTGTGTTATCTCTGACTCCAGCATCAGCAGTTCTTACTATCTCTGAATAATCTGGAAGGTGATGTTAATGCTGAATAGTGCTAACAGGATCTGTCAATAGTTGAAAGTGGTTTGAAAGTGGACTGTTCTGGGAGCAACCCAAACAGAACACATGAGGGTGGGTAATGAACATGGAAGGAGATAGTTCATGCTCTGAAATTGTTAAATTTCAAGTTGGGTCCTGAGGCACATGCGCTCTGTCTCTGACACTCGCTTGCTGACACTCGCTCTTGCTGTCAATTTGGGCACAATGTCCATCTATCTGTCTCACTCCTCCTTCACCAACACCACCCTTTCCTTGCTGTCAGCAACATATATATCACCTTTTTCCCAGATGTTTTCAGTTCTGACAAAGGGTCATTGACCCAAAACTGTTTTTCTCTCCATAGATGCTGCCAGTCCCACTGAATTGCTCCAGCACTTCCTGTTTTTGCTTCAGACCTCCAGCATCAGCAGTTTTTCTTTTCTCTTAACTTCACATTGAGTTGAGTGCAGATTGAATCTCTGCCTGCCTCTAACAAGACCTGTGAATTGTGAGAATGTGTAGCTAAGGAGAAGGATTTTCTTCATCATGAAATTTTCCGTTATTAGGTATCATTAATCATATAAGCCCACAGAATGCTCTGTTCAATGTGCTACAGTGCTGGAGCACAAAAATTTTCAGCTCACATTCTTTTTCAATATAGTTCCCTTATGGACTCCTCAATCAGTTAATTTATTCAAAATCATTACTGTTGAACCCAACTTTACTGTAAGGCGTTTTGTTTGTTGCTTTTATTTTACCCACAAAATTCCTCGCAAAATAAGGGATCTCCCAAAAAAACATGCAGGGACTGGTTGCAAAAGTGGGGTGGAAATCGCCTTGTGACCTAAAAGAACAGCAAAATTGATTTAGCTATTTAATAACCAATGAGAACATACCCAAATTAATTGTCATCTTATTAAAATAAAAAGCTTTTGTGTGTACATGATTGATGTCTTCTGTCTCAGCCTTTGTTCAAGACCTCCTTCTCTTTACTTAGTCCATCACAGCTGGAGCTGCAATATACTTATCATATTTGTTCTGATTAATAACTAACAATATCTTATTTTCATTTATCAACAGTCAGCTATAACTGAGTGGAACTGGGATTGGTCAAAAGTGCTGCATTGTAATCTAGGACTGAGTCAATTGACCTTCAGGGCACTACTAGCAAACAGGTAATTGCTTATTTTCAGAACTGACTGTCATGTTCAGTTTGTATGTTGTTTTATTATACATCCTTATGTGGCATTTCTCCAAGAAATAGCAGCCTGTGTGATTTGTGTACCAAAGCTATTTCATAAATCTGATCACAAAGACATGATTCAGCAATATGTTGGCAAGCAAATGCATTTATACTCTTTTTTCCTTTCTCTGAATTTTAGTTACTAATTAATTATGTCCAATCCTTTAATTTTGTTTTACTTTCTTTATTTTATTGGTCTAAGCATATAATAAAAATATGCTTTGGTTTCTGTCTTTCCACTTTCCTGGAAATGATTTCTTTTTGTATTTCAGTCTCTGATTCAGCCAGTTTGCAGTGGCTGATATTTGGTAATTGATATTACATGGTTTTTTCATACATTGTATCGTACATTCTGAAGAGTATCTGAGGAAGTCAAAAATAATTTAGTGCCTGCTCCTTTCTGCCACACTCAATAACTTCCACAACATTTATTAGGGTTTAATTTTTTTCCTTTTCCTCATATTAGCACAAATCCTGCTACAAAATTGGTAACAGTATTCTCCCCTTGATTGACTAATTTTGCACACTCTATTTCATACAAGGCTAGAGATAATCTCAAGGTGATAAATGGAATATTGTTTCGTTACCAAATTGAGTTAGAGGAAACATACTGAAGATTGTGCATAAGAAATATCCATGGGAGCTGTGATAGTGTTACAAACACTTTTGATTCATAAGATAGCTAACATGTTAAATTCCTCGAGCACAGAAGCATTTGGGACCAAGATCATATTCATTAGCATTAGAGATCAAATTCTGGAGGCAGTGCAATCTCCGAAACTGAGAGTGATGGGACAGACTCAATGGGCTGATCTTTCATCCTGACCCTGTGTCTCCTCAGGTGACCATCACAATTTTTAACAAGCAGGCCAATTAGTGGCCAGGATGCATGGACACCATCCAATTAGAGATGGCAGAGGCATGGAGTAGATGATAGAGTAGCAAGACTGGTGTGATGCGAAAGCAAAGTGACAGCTATTATTGTGGTTGCCAGTTTAATGGGAAATGGAAGAAGGATGAGGACAGTGGTAGAGCAGAAGGAGAGGAAAGTGTTTGAAGGTGGTCTCTCAATTCACCAAGAACTTTTGAGAGCTTCAAACATCTGATTAATAATTGAAAGAATAACGAACCATGCTTTCATATTTTAAAACTGGGAAATTCAGGGTTTACTTATGGTAGATATAGAAATTGCTGCCATTACCTCCAAGTGTAAATAATTTTCATCTTTCTGCCAATAAAATAATTTGAGTCTTTTCTCTCACAGTGGAACTACTTAGACTTACTGTCTTGCAAACTCCAGCACAGGTCAAGTGACCTCCTACATCTACTTTACACTTAAAAGTTACAGTCACAAACTATAATAATTTATAAATGAAATGGTGCAAAAAACTTAATGGTATAAACCTCTGAAATGTAAGACAGGTCTGCAGTCATAAGCACACATGAGCTGAGCAGCCCTAGAGAGCATTGTCCTCTAGAATAGTCAAGACTTAGATTCCCAGGAGCATAGCTCAGATCTACAGCAAAAGTGGGAATCACAACACTGAAGACAGGAACATAAATATGTCACTGTATCTTGAAGCAGTGAAGAAGGGCAACATGGTCCTAACTCTCACCTAACTTGCAGGAAAGGAAAGAGTGCACAAGTGCAAGAGAAAGGACTTTGTGAAATGTTGCTGGCCATATATGACCATTCTGACAGGAGGCAGCCTGGGGTGGCAGTATATCAGTGAGTAGGTAATGACAACAAAAACAAAGTTGCTGGAAAAGCTCAACAGGTCCAGCAGCGTCTGTGAAGGAAAAAACAGAGTTAATGTTTCGGGTCCGGTGACCCTTCATCAGAACAGTTCTGATGTTCAGACCTGCTGAGCTTTTCCAGCAACTTTGTTTTTGTTCCTGATTTACAGCATCCGCAGTTCTTTCGGTTTTTATTTAGTAGGTGATGACAAGATGAAAGTCTGTCCAAAACTTGGTGAAAAGATTTGATTATCTCCAGATGATAGGGATAGAACTCCTTCCTCCTTGATTTCCTTCAGGCCTTAGCATTAGCTCTAATGAGTTGATTGAGCCCTGCAGAAGCAACTGCTGACAGAGGTGATTTAACATAATCATATATCATACGTGGAGACAGATGTGGAGAGGGAGTAGCTGCAGATCAACAGATATCTTCATTGACTTGAGTAATGAGGCTGCATTGTAACACCACTCAAACCACACTTCCACCAGTACAGATAGACTTCGATCAGTGGATACCCTTTTGATCTTAGAACTAGTGAGACAGAGTCAATTACAAGCCACAAGTGAACAGAAAGAGATGTTGAAGTCAAGTGTAGCTATGGTCAATCCTCTGTGAAGAATGAAGAACAGACAGAGCCATGGCCCATTGAGGTGTGATGCATGTGACTCATCCTAGGCCAAGAGCTGGAGATGTGTGCCCATTTCAAAGTTCCTTGATGTGGTCCAAAATAATAGGCACAGATTAGAGGCATCTGTCACCTGTGCCCTGTCTTCTATTAGGACTTTGATGACACAAGCTATTTCATTGCCAGAGTGGCACCTTTGTGAAAAGCCAAATGCGGCATTACTCTGTATGGAGGAGTGGCATGCAGAATATGTGAAACATTCTACTGTTTTCAGTGGTCAGCAGCTGCAGTGGCAAAGATGCATAAATAACTGTTGCATTCCAATTGGTCATTCACACAGATGCTCAAATGGTGATTATAGAGCTGCTGATGTCAGAAATGATGTTGAGGAAGCCACCTCTCATAGGATACTGTCATCAGCATTTGTCCCTTGGACCTTCTGACTAACACCTCTCCATTCTGCAAAGCCTTATGACATAGACTGCCCCTGCATTTGTTGCCTTGATAGTCTACACCTGATGGAATCCTTAAATGGAGGCATGTGGAGACTGTCTGTGCCTCATTGTGGTATCTTTCTGGAACTCCATGTAAGATGCAACTGACATTGACAGCGCAACCATGAACTGTATCTTGCAATGATGAGCAGCCATGGGAGAAATGTTGTCCAGGACATCATTTGATCCTTGCAACAACCCAACTGTGACTTTTGCCGCTATTGGTAGGGCATGCCCACATGCTCATATGTCAGAAAGCAATTTGCCTAGCTATGAGCATCCTCATGCAGCACAAATACTCTGACATTTCTAGGAAACTTGATTGATACACCCTGTTGTGAGGATATCATCTACATAGTCTCCCAGCCCCTTGCTCCCTTAACTCCCTCATGGCCAAGTACATACTGCTGATGATGCTTCTCATCGTTGCTCATCTCCAGTTCAGAGTAGCTAAACTTCATTTGCAGGAAAGGCCTTTTTTGTCTTCATTTGCACCATGATATCTTTCTGTACCATTCCTGCAATCTTTTCGTTACATAGTTTCTGGCATTCAGCTCTTTCCTCAATTATACTGTGATGGGTTATAATTCTAAGGAGGTACAACTTGATTTTAGAATGATCGAAAGCAATGTAGGAAACAACATTGTAACTCCAATTTACCAACCATCAAGTGTGTTTCTTAATTTGAGTGCAAAAGCACTGAATTTATGAAAATTCGATCATAGGATACAGATGTCACAGGTCAGGCCAGCATTTTTTATCCTTTTCATAATTTCAGAAAGCAGTTAGGAGTCAACTCCATTGCTGTGGATCTGAAGTCATATGTAGTCCAGGTAAGGAAAATGAATACGTGAGTGAACCAAATGGGATTTTAACAGCCATCAACAATAGTTACATGAACATCATTGAGCTGGCTTTTAACTCTGGAATTTTACTGAATCCTAATTTCATCATCTGCCATATGGGATTCAAACCCATGGCCCCAGAACATTCATTTGCATGGCATGGGTGTCTGGATTTCTAGTCCAATGATATGAAAACTACACTATTAGTTACTTTGAACTTCTGTTTTCATAAAAAGCATAAGTAATTGGGATCCTAGGTTTTAAAAAATTGATTTGACTCTAAGTTCAGGTATGACCCTGTACCATGAATATAACATGGAGTATATAACAAGCCAGAGAGATATGTCAGATTATCAGGGAATTTTATTATAGTTTACTGAAAGACTGGTTGAGACATCTCAGATGCATTCCAGAGTTCTATTAATTACACCTGTAGTGCACCAAAGTATCTAATGTATTTCTTCAGGGGTTTATATGAATTTTTAATCAGAGCTATGAGTTATAGTATCACAGCGTAAACATGTTCTTTCGCCAATCATGTCCACTGTGGAATATATCCAATAAGGACTGGAATTAAACAGAGGATTTCTAATGAGATCTATACTAATCAAGTTTGACATTACATAGCAGTTGTTCATAGAATTAAATCCTTGTGAATTTTGAGAAAGCAACTATTGCATTCTCGGAAGGCAAATTCGGCTACAACTGTTTAATCAGTTGTACCAAAGCTCCCGAGAAAACCATCAATGGTATGAAAGCTTTATTAGATCTTTCTACTGTTGGAGTTCCTCGGTTAAAAGAATGTAAGAGAGCAGCAAGCTGCCTAATATTAGCAAATTATCTAATACTTTTATGTACAGCAGCATTGCTACTCGCATCAAATTCCAGTTGGTATTTATAAAATGCATTCAGTACATTATAAAATAATTCAGTACTAAAGACAAGACTGTACTTTTACTAATTGCAATTCTCCATATTTGAGAAGTTAGTATTTTGACATTTTTTCTTAGTGTAAGTCAATATCTTGGATTCTGCAGTTAGCAGCAGAACAATCACTCTAGCTATTAACTTTAAAGAAAACTGGTCACAAAGATCTGGTGACCTCTATGGCATGGATTTAACCTTTCTCAATATTAAATTTGAATCTGGTGCCAAGTCAAGTAGATCTCAGGCATCCAACAGCAGTGGTGTCATCAAGCAGAAGAAGTCTCATGGACAAGCTAGGAAGTTAAAATCACTGATTATCCTTCACTTTTAGAGATCATTTAAAAGAAAATGATATGAAGCTTGGGACATACATATATGATTAAGGTAGAAGCTGAAATACAGAAACAAGCTTCAAAATAGAAATATTGGTTTCTTTTTAATCTTAGATGAGAAAAATGTAATTCCATTATTATGGCATTAGTTATTTTCAGGGCCAGAAATACTCAATGGTGTTAATGAAGTTATTAAGCCATTAAAAACCCCATTTTACCTTATTAAATAATGTTTAACATTTTAAAGGGTTTTACATGTAATCTAATAGTGTAAGAGTAAATGTTCTTGTTAGTTCAATGGTTTCTAATTGATGGCAGTATGTAGGAATCAGTGTCAGACATCTTTGACTAAGAAGTGAAAATACTAACTGTTGTGATCTAGATATTGTACAACAAAGGTATAAGCTGTAAAATAACATAAATCAACATTATCTCACAGGTGTTTAATTTGTTTATGTTCAATGCATTTTGTCCTCTGTCGGCAGAGGGATTAACCCTTTTGCAAGAAGTGGGTTAACACCAATGTTAAAATAATGGACACAGTATGTTGATGTGACTGCATGCTTTATTTGTATACTAGTGCTATCATTGGGGTTGGGGGGTCAGTTAGTTCGGTTGGATGGACAGCTGCTTTGCAGTGCAGAGTGTTGACAACAGCATAGGATCAATTGCTCCACTAGCTGAGGTTATCACGACAGACTCTCCTTATAAACCTTTCCCCTCGCCTGAGGCATGATGACCCTAAACCACCGCTAGTTGTCTGTGTCTGTAATGAAAGAGCAGCTCTATAGTGACTTTATCTTTTTACTTAATTTACTGTAGTGATTGTAATGAGGTCAGCCAGCTGGACATCTTAGAATATGAGTTCCCTGATTTGGGATTGTTTATCTGGTCCAATCAGGGAAGAGCTGGCTGATGTATAAAAGGGGTGAATGTCAGGGATATTAAAACCTGAATGCTTGACTCAGTGGGAGGCAGTGCTATTGTGAAAGGCTATGCATTTGTAAACAAAGGGTGATTAGTGATGGGATGCCAGCCTCTGAAGAGTTATTTCAGTCGTGACGAGAGTAAGGAACGTACTGAAGAAACTTGCTTGCAGCAGTTATTTTGAAGTTCGGGAGTAAGCATTTTCTTACATCATGTCTCTATTTGGGAAGCTTGACTTGTTTGACCCTGATGTCAAGCATTGGGCCCAGAATGTGGAAAGAATGTGTTATCTTTTTCCAGGCAAGCAACAATTGTGGTAGCAGAAGGGAAACTAAACAAGTAATTCTCCTGACAGCCTGTGGTGCTATGGCTTTTTCTGCCGTTAGGAACTTGAGTTTTCCTGAAGTGCCAGATACTAAAACCTTTCAAGAATTGGTTGACATAATCAAGGAATATTATGACTGCAAGCCTCCTTTGATTCTGAGATGCAATTTGAGAACCAGGGGAATCTGTATCAGGGTTTTTGACTAGGTGAAGACAACTGGTTTTATCATTGGAAAATGCAGCAAGTGGACCGCATGAGTTGGAAGGTATTCCGATGGAAGTGGACACCTTCACCAATCCAGCTGAGCTTAGGAAACACCACTTGAGTGCAGGCAACAGATTAGCCTCACTCAGGAAATATTCTGATGAGAGTATCTCAAGGTTGACCCACAGCAAAACCCTAAAACCTTAAAGGCCAAGTCTAGGCTAAACAGTAACAATTTTCTTCAGGATCCTGCCCAGTAAGACTTTGTAATTGTCGATATGCGGAATTGGGGAAGCAACAGAGCCATCCTAGACTTAAATGAAGTAAGTTAACTCATAGGATGGTATTGAGGAGTGTATCCAAGATTCATCATGCCCTGGAGACTCCACCTGTATCTGGTTTGGAACAGTAAAATTGCTAAGTAACATCCAAATCAGAACCAGTCAATATAAATGAGATAACACGGTGTAGAGCTGGATGAACACAGCAGGCGAAGCAGCATCAGAGGAGCAGAAAAGCTGACCTACGCTCAGTCCGCAACAAACAACTACACCTCCCAGTCACGAACCATTTCAACTCCCCCTCCCACTCCTTGGACGACATGTCCATCCTGGGCCTCCTGCATTGCCAAAATGATGCCACCCGAAAGCTGCAGGAACAGCATAACATGTTTCGCTTGGGAACCCTGCAGCCCAAGGTTATCAATGTGGACTTCACAAGCTTCAAAATCTCTCCTCCCCCGACCGCATCCCAAAACCAGTCCAGCTCGTCCCCGCCTCCCTAACCTGTTCCTCCTCCCACCTCAAGCCCCACCCCCATCTCCTACCCACTAACCTCATCCCGCCTCCTTGACCTGTCTGTCCTCCCTGGACCGACCTATCCCCTCCCTAACTCCCCACCTACATTCACCTTTACTGGCTCCAACCCCGCCTCTTTGACCTGTCTGTCTCCTCTCCACCTATCTTCTCCTTTATCCATCTTCTATCCGCCTCCCCGTCTCTCCCTATTTATTTCAGAATCCCCTTCCCCTCCGCCGTTTCTGAAGAAGGGTCTTGACCTGAAATGTCAGCTTTCCTGCTCCTCTGATGCTGCTTGGCCTGCTGTGTTCATCCAGCTTTACACCGTGTTATCTTAGATGCTCCAGCATTGGCAGTTGCTACTATCTCAGTCAAGATAAATGTCTGGTTAAATGGCCGTCCTCTTCTAATGGAGATCGGTAGTGTTATCGCTGTATTGGTGATTACAGAACTAGTTTTTAATTAAATTTGCTCTGGACTTCAGCCCTTAAATTTGTGCAAAACTTCAGCTAAGCTGTGAACCTATACTGGGGAACCTTTGCAGATTAAGGAGAGAGCTTCTGTTCCAGTTTCTTATGAAAGGTAGCTGGTTCAGTTAGCGGTCATTGTATTAAAAGGCTTGGGCCCAAGCTTGATGGAGCAAGTGCTGTGGAGCCTCTTGAGAAGCGATGTTGTCATGTGCCGGTTCAAATTTATGTGGTCTGGTTTTTGCTGCTTTTGGTAGGCAGTGATTCTGGCTGTGCATTGTAATGGTCAATTATATTGCATCTAATTCAATGTATTTGTTGATGGAGTCCATGGATGAATGTCAAGCCTCCAAGAATTCCCTGGCTGTCCTCTGTTTGGCTTGTCCAATGATAGTAGTGTTGTCCCAGTTGAAAGTGTGGTTTTTCTTGTCTATGTGTATTGAAACCAAGGACATCTGGTCGTGTCGTTTAGTTGCTAGCTGGTGTTGGTGGATGCGGGTTGCTAGTTTCTTTATTCATTAACGGGATGAGGACATGGCTGTGGGTCTGGAGTCACAATGTAGGCCAGACCAGGTAAGGATGGCAGTTTCTTTCCCTAAGGACATTAGTGAACCAGGTGGGGTTTTTTTTGACATTCAACAATGGATTCATGGCCACCATTAGATTCTTAATTCCAAATATTTATTGAATTCAAATTCCATCATCTGCCTTGGCGGGATTCGAACCCGGGTCTCCAGAATGTTATCTGGGTCTCTGCATTAACAGTCCAGTGATAATACCACTATGCCATTGCCATTGAGAACTGATGGTGTCTGCAACACAGTTTGTCCCTGCCTGTTTGTCCCATGTAGTGTTTTGTGCAGTCTCTGCTTGGTATCTTGTAAACCACATTTGTTAAGTCCACGGTAACTATTGGTTTTTGAACCTTGGTCAGTTGCTGTCTTAGTGTGGCTGCCGGTTTATGTGTGTCATGATTCCTAGCCGTCTGAGTAGTCTGGCTGTCAGTTCTGAGGTGTTTTTTATATACGGTATGGTGGTTCTTGTTTCGGGTTTTGGTGTGACCTGGTTGTGTTGTCTGTTGGCTAGGCATCTGTAGATGAAGCTGCGGGGGTATCCATTTGTGTAAAGACCTTGTAGAGGTGTACTTCTTCTTCCTTCTGCAGATCAGGTGTGCTGCAGTGTGTAGTGGCCCTTTTGAACAGGGTCCTAACGCATCTCCTCTTATGTGAGTTGGTGTGGTTGCTGTGATAGTTGAAGACCTGGTCAGTATGTGTGGATTTCCTGTATATGTTTGTAGTGAAGTCACCGTTTTCTTTTCTTTCCACCGTCACGTTCAGGAATGGGAGTTTGTTGTTGTTGTTTTCCTCCTCTCTTGTAAATTTGATCTCTGAGTATGGTGTTGATGAGTCCGGTAGGTGTTTTCAATTTCTGTCCTTTTCATAATTACAAAAGCGTTGACCACGTACCTGATCCAGAGCTTGGCTCTCCGGACTGATAGCTGAGGCAGTCTTGCAAGGACTGGAACAAACAGCCCTCCCACAGATCCAACCCAACACCCCCCAGTCTGTCCAGTCTGTCTTCATATCTGAAACTCTCCAGCCCAAACAACAACCTGGTAAATCTCCTCTGCATTTCTATGGAAACTGTCTCTTTGTTGTCCTTGGGTCAAAATTCTGGAATTCCCTCCCTCATCTCCTTCATTGACTACAATGAAAAGAGACAGCCCTTCACTATCTTCTCAAGGATATGCTACTGCCACAAGGGCAAATACAGTTCGAAAATGTAGATACTTTTCTTTTGTGTGGAATTGGGTTTTGACCTAATTCTGTCACTGCATTCATCCATAGCAATACTGAGACTCATAACCTGATACCTCAAATCATTCCCAGCAAGGAGAAAGCAGTCTCACCCTACCACTCACTCCAAATATAACTGAGTTTGAAGGATTGATTTGAACCTCATATTCCACCAAGCCACAGTTTAAATGTTTCACATATCCATCATACCCACATGGAAATCTAGTTACAGTGCTGCATGGAAGGTTCTTGATTGGGGAATAGAGTATCTGACTAATGGTTTCTAAGGAACTAGGTACAGGGACTGGTTCCAAAGCGTTGTAGAGGTTCAAACCACCAGAAAAATGAAAAAGGAACAGTTTAGAAACTCAGATCTTGATGACAAAGCTATACAAGGCATTTGTAATGAGTCTGGTGCTACAGCATGGAAACAGACAGCCTTTCTACCTCTGCATTTGCAAAACAGTAAGGTTAAATCAAAGACCCCCAGATAATTACTCCAACGGTTCCTAACCAGATTTTTGAATAACCAATCCCAGATTTTGTGAATGGTTAATTTCCAAACACTGGTTTTGTATTTTAAACAAAAGACCTAACCATTTATTAAATACACGATAACTTTAGCAGACAGAAAATTAAACAATTCGATAACCTGATTAATGTATGTCCTTTAAACCCGAAACACTTGTTTTCAGCTGCCATTCACACAAAAGACACACAGACAAATAAACAAACTTAAAGGATAAATAAAAGAAAATAAAACTGGCCAGATTTCTTAAATGGCATTCACGATGCATTGTTTCACAGTATAAATGTCGACCCCTTGGCTGTTTTTCCTGAAACGTTGATCAAAGTCACCTTCTCAGTTCACCCAGGCAAAGGCAGCAAAACTTCTAACTCAGCATTCCACTCTTTGGGTTTTCGGAAGCTGGTGTGGCAGATTAGACAGGGAGCTTTCAAATTTTCATGCTGTCTGAGCAGTAGCTCAGAACCATCTCCCAGAAAACATAGTTTAAAAACAACAGCTTTAATTGTGGTTCAGACCTGAGACTGATCTCCCCAAGGCCTCAGTTACAATTCACAACTGTAATCTGTTTGAACATGGGGTCTCTTCCAGAGTTGCCAAAACTACCTCCCAGTTACTGACCTCACTAATGGCCAACTTCTGCTATCTGGTGAATACGATACTTTTCCTGGGGGCCATTGTGTCTGTTAGAATCTTTTTAACCAAAGCTCAGCCTGCCATTAGCCTCCAGGCCTGGCCTCAAAAAACAAGCAGGGCTTGTTTAGTTTGTTCTTTTCCTTTACCACAAGTTGTCCCAAAGTCTACCAATCACTTCCAGCTCATAATTCAACATTGATAAACAAATAATAAAATAATGAAAATTCAGTGAGTGTTCTAATACTAGGTTTAGTGTGGACTAGTGCCACTTGCTGTGTGACCATGTTTCAAATTTAGAACCAATAGGAAGGAAGATTCCCCACTCTTACACATGTTAAGTGGAACAAAGAAGAACAAAGAGCAAAGAAAATTACAGTACAGGAACAGGCCCTTCGGCCCTCCAAGCCTGTGCCGATCCAGGTTCTCTATCTAAACCTGTCGCCTACTTTCCAAGGATCTGTATCCCTGAGCTCCCTGACCATTCATGTATCTGTCTAGATACATCTTAAATGACGCTATCGTGCCCGCCTCTACCACATCCGCTGGCAATGCGTTCCAGACACCCACCACCCTCTGCGTAAAGAACTTTCCACGCATATCTCCCTTAAACTTTTCCCCTCTCACTTTGAAATCGTGACCCCTAGTAATTGAGTCCCCCACTCTGGGAAAAACCTTCTTGCTATCCACCCTGTCTATACCTCTCATGATTTTGTAGACCTCAATCAGGTCCCCCCTCAACCTCCGTCTTTCTAATGTAAATAATCATAATCTACTCAACCTCTCTTCATAGCTAGTGCCTTCCATACCAGGCAACATCCTGGTGAACCTCCTCTGCACCCTCTCCAAAGCATCCACATCCTTTTGGTAATATGGCGACCAGAACTGTACGCAGTATTCAAATGTGGTCGAACCAAAGTCCTACACAACTGTAACATGACCTGCCAACACTTGTACTCAATACCCCGTCCGTTGAATGAAAGCATGCTGTATGCCGTCTTGACCACTCTATCAACCTGCATTGCCACCTTCAGGGTACAACGGATCTGAACACCCAGATGTCTCTGTGCATCAATTTTCCCCAGGGCTTTTCCATTTACCGTATAGTTCGCTCTTGAATTGGATCTTCCAAAATGCATCACCTTGCATTTGCCTGGATTGAACTCCATCTGCCATTTCTCCGCCCATCTCTCCAATCTATCTATATTCTGCTGCATTCTCCAACAGTCCCCTTCACTATTTGCTACTCCACCAATCTTAGGTAGGCCTGATGTTTTCTCTATGCTCATGATCATTAGAGCACAAATTATTTTCCCTGCATTCTCCACTTCTCCCTCCCCGATTTGAGAGATTGGACAGAGTCAGCATGGATTTACAGAAGGGAAATCATACCTGACAAATCCACTGGAATTCTGAAAGGATGTAAATCTATAATAAGGGGGAGTCAGCGGATGCGGCCCACCCAGACCCCAGAAGACATTTGACAAGGACCCACAACAGTGCTTAGCATGTAAAATTAAAGCACATGGGATTGGCTGCAGCATACCAACACAGACAGAGAACCAGCCGGCAGACAGAAAACAAAGTAGAAATGAACAGGTAATTTTCTAAATGGCAGGCAGCGACCAGTCAGGTACCACAGGGATCAGTGCTTGGAACCCCAGATATTCACGACATATATATTAATGATTTAGAGAGGGAACTAAATGTAATACCTCTAAGTTTGCAGACAAGACAGAGCTGCGTGAGTGAGTACACTGGGAGAAGGATACATAGATGCTTCAGTACGATTTGGACAAGTTGAGTGAATGAGAACATACATGGCTGATGAAATACAAATGTGGATAAATGTGGTATCGAAAACAGGAAGTTGGATTATCTGAATGCTGATAGATTAGGAAAGGAGGTGCAATGACACCTGGGTGTCCTTGTACACCCGTTGCTGAAAGTAAGCAAGCAGCTGCAGTAGGCGGTGAAGAAGGCAAATTGTATGTTGGCCATTACAGAAGGAGGATTTGAGTACAGGAGTAGGGATGTTTTGCTGCAATTGTACGTGGCCTTTGTGAGGTCACACCTGGAGTATTGTGAGCAGTTCTGATCTCCTTAACTGAGGATGGATGTTCTACCTATGGTGGGGTGCAACAAACTCATTTTACCAGACTCATTCCTGGGATGACAGGATTGACCTAAGAAGAAGGATTGGATCGATTAAGACAATATTCAATAGATTTGAGAAGAATGAGGGGATTATCTCACAGAAACCTATACAATTCCAGCAGGACTACACAGGAGGATTTCACTGAAGCCTGGGGAGTCACAGTGTAAGAATACAGGATGGACCATTTAGGACAGAGAGTGTCACAGAGAGGAAAAATCAAAACATTGAGGAAGGGAAGATTGAGTGACAGAGTAAGGAAGAAAGCTAGAATGAGTGAAGTACTGTATACAAAGCAAGTGAAAGAGAACCACTCCTCCTAGGTAAAGAATCAAGAGCAGCTGAAAAGCCAGTTCAAGTTTCAGTTTCAACTTGCATGTGTGGTTATAATCTGTGCTGGAAATTAATCCTTTGCTACAAACACTGAAAAAAACCTAGTTCAGTTCAGTTTCAGATCATTGGTAACCCCCCAAGATGTTGTTAATGGGGGATAAAGTAAATGGTCGCAGTCAGCTGCGATTTCCCCATTGCCTGCATTAGCGGCTCACTTTGGACTATGAAGTACTAAGGTAGTTTTACAGCTTTTACAGTTAGAGAGAGACACACAGACACAGCTGATTGCAAAAAGTGAACACATATTTACAAAAGTGGAGAACTATTTACAACGATGGGGCAGATTTTCTGCTGGCCAGACAGCCGTTAATCCAATGTAGATTGGAATTATGCTTGGGACCTTGCAGAATCCCCATTGTAGCAAGGAACTGCCCAGGAGATTGAGCTTTCCTCAGGGCAATTCCTCTGTGCTTGGAATAGTCTAAAAGTCTCCATAAAAATTGAAAACTTGATGGAACTGATTAAGCTAATTAAAATAGTTACTCAGGAAATGTCATTAAATATTAACTATTAAATACGTAATCTAATTCCTGCGTAAAATTGACCGCATACATACCTCATAGACCATAACTACACCACCCCCAGAATCTGACACCCCATGTATCGACTCGCCTACCCCCTCTCCTGGACTTGCTGCCCTATCATCCCGGGACTCAATACTCCCCTGCCCTCGGGCCTAACATCCCGTCCTGTGACTGGACAATTCTGCGGAGGACCTGACATTTCCCCTCCACCAGACCCAATTCCTGAACCCATTCACGATTGCACCATCATCTAATCTAACCACCTCTTAGTCTCATCCCAACCACTGGACCCAACCCAAATCCCTACTGCCTGACCCAACCACAAACTGCCCTCTCCATGCCAGACTAGACTTGACACCAACCTAGTCTGAATGTTTACTTGCTCCCCTTGTACCTTGGCACCCTACCCTGCAGGCACCTTACCCCCATCCCAGTTAGCACTCTACTTAACTGCCTGTTCTGAAGAAGGGACACTGGACCCAAAACATTAACTCTTGTTTCTCTCCACAGATGCTGCTGAGGTTTTCCAACACTTTCTGTTTTTGTTTCTAATTTTCAGCATCCACAGTTCTTTTGGTTTTTCTGAGGAAGGGTCGCCCGAAATGTTAACTCTGATTTTCTCTTCACCGATGCTGCCAGACCTGCCGAGCTTTTCCAGCGACTTCTATCTTTTGGTTTTTTTGTTTAGTCTCTAACAGCATCAACACTTATGTTATATATTTACCTTTTGACAGCAGCTGTCAAAGCAATAGTCAATACCTTAAATTTCAAAATACAGCATGGTCAAAAGTGAGCGTAGTTTGCCTTTCTTTGTCAGTTCCATACTATGAAAGAACTGTCAGAATGGAAGTATGCCTCTGTATTCCTGAGAGAGACCTGAGTGGAATCCTCTCAGAAATTGAAGAGCTCCTTTCATTCATAAAAAAGAACACCCAGAGTGGCAATCTGTGAGAGTTTGCCTCTCCCTGGAAAGTGTGGCCTGATGCTTCACCCATGCCACCAGTGTGCCCCCGAAGGACAACTTTGTTCTCACACTCCTACAGCATCTAGGTGCAACCCTGGTGTTTGTAGCTGGCGTAGAGGGAGTCTCCCCCACAGTGCAGCCTATTTGTCTCAGACACATTCATGTAGAAGGCACAAACATGCTGATTTTGTCACTGCCAGAGCTAAGTCCAGCCTTCTTCCTTCGAATTCTGCAGGGCTGAGGGTGGTGGCAGAGTTAAGTTCAAATAGCTCCTTCTATTGGGTGCCTACTGGCACTGCCTGGGTGCCTTGTGATGAACGGGTACCTGGAGTGAAGTCAAGGTCCCTTTTCCCCTTGTCCCTTTACTGTTAGTGCTGTGACCCATTGGCTAATGTGATGGAGTACAGGTTTGTGTGTGTGTGTATCCAGCAGTTCCTGTGATTGCTGGACCTGCTTCATCAGTTTGTCCAGGGAAACAGCCTGACGCTTGCATGCCTGAGGCATCATGGTGCTGATTGCATTGGTGCAGACCAAAAGCCCTTGCGTCAGTTTGGCCAGTGTCTTTGACAAACTTGCCAGCTGTTCCTGTGTCTGCTTGTGCACAATGATACAGTCTCCGATTGTCAACGTGTTGGGGCCCCTTTCCTGCCTAGGCAAACGTAAAGACCACAAGGTGCAAAGCTGGATGAACACAGCAGGCCAAGCAGCATCATAGGAGCAGAAAGGCTGATGTTTCGGGCCTAGACCCTTCATCAGAAATGGGGGAGGGGCAGGGGGTTCTGAAATAAATAGGGAGAGAGGGGGAGGCGGATAGAAGATGGATAGAGGAGAGGATAGGTGGAGAGGAAACAGACGGGTCGAAGAGGCGGGGATGGAGCCAGTAAAGGTGAGTGTAGGGAGGGGGTCAAGGGGGCGGGATGAGGTTAGTAGGTAGGAGATGGGGGTGTGGCTTGAGGTAGGAGGAGGAGATAGGTGGGAGGAAGAACAGGTTAGGGAGGCGGGGACGAGCTGGACTGGTTTTGGGATGCGGTAGGGGGAGGGGAGATTTTGAAGCTTGTGAAAGCCACATTGATACCATCCCCGCCTCTTCGACCTGTCTGTTTCCTCTCCACCTATCTTCTCCTCTATCCATCTTCTATCTGCCTCCCCCTCTCTCCCTGTTTATTTCAGAACCCCCTTCCCCTCCCCCATTTCTGATGAAGGGTCTAGGCCCGAAACGTCAACCTTTCTGCTCCTATGATGCTGCTTGGCCTGCTGTGTTCATCCAGCTCTGCACCTTGTTGTCTCGGATTCTCCAGCATCTGCAGTTCCTACTATCTCTGATCCAAACGTAAAGACAAAATCTCTTTATTTTCTATTTCTGATTGTGGCCTGAAATGGAAAAGGGAATGGTTTAAAAGCCAAGGACTGCTGCACTTCTTAAAAGCAAGTTTCCTGACCCTCCTTATAAGTGCTTTTTACACAGCTGTTGATTCAAGCGTTACACAGACCTTGGTTATAGATGAGCTGGAGCAAGGGGCCTGTATATGAGTGGAGATTTAGCCAGCAATAAATAGCTAATCAGTTTGTGGACTCATGACCAGTTATTGATGCAAAGGCCTCCTGCCTGTCAAGAGCTATGTGATTGACCCCTAGGTATCTGAACAGCTTGGGGTTTGGTGGGGGTAGGGGAAGGGAGGGAGAGAGAGAGAGATAGTGAGAGAGAGCAATTGAATCTCCACAAGTGAAGGGGCTGTGTTTCTGCCCTGCAGTAAGAAGCATCTCAAGCCTGAAGTTAGCCAATTATTTCCCCTCTACAGGTGCTGTAAACTGTTACTTTTAATTAATAAGTCAGTGAGTTTTTTTTTAAAAGTATGAATCTGTCACCATGTGCTTCATGCAAACAAGTGTAAGTATCTGGAGAAGGAAGATCGAAAAACAACGCTAAGCAGAGGTGCCTTGTTTCCTATCGTCCTTGGAGCACTAGCAACATGGGATGTTTCTTCCTTGACTTATATGTGAATACATGACAGTGATCTGCTCACCAGCAGGTGCTCCCAATTCTAATCTACACAAAATATATATTAACATGTCAATAGCTGAATTGATGAGGGGGTGTGAGACACAGCCTTACTAGAGCTTTCTCTGAAGCATCCATGCATTCAACCTCATAGATGGGGAGGAAATCTCTCAGGCAGATCTCTTGACCTTCATCACTGTGGACATTCCACTTGTAACTGTAAGGCATAAAAAAGAGAAAGTTGTAACCAAGATGTCGAAGCTATGGCATGTTAAGATGAAATGCGCATTGGGGCTTATGGGCAACTAGTAGAATAATGGACAATGCTTCTTATTTGATAACCAAAACATGAATGTTTCAGCATCTTAGCTGTCCCAGTCATCTTGTAGAATTGTGGAGTCATACAACATACCAACAGGCCCTTTGGCCCACCATGCCTACTGCTGATTAACAAACAACAAACTACATTAACCCCATTTACCTATGCTTGGTCCACAGTCTACTATGCCCAGGCATTTTAAGTACTCATCCAGATGTTTCTTAAATGTTGCAAGAGTATCTGCTACCGCCCTTTCAGGGAGCACGTTCCATATATCTACAGCCATCTGGGTGAAAAAATGTTTCTAATATTGTCTGTAAACCACATGCTCCTCACCTTAAACTGTGCCCTCTGGTCTTAAACACATCTGCCAAGGGGAGGAGATTCTCACAATTTACTCTGTCTACACCTCTCTTAACTTTGTATACCTCAGTCAGATCCCCTCAGCCTCCTCTGCTTCAAGCAAAGCAAACCCAGCCTACTCTGTCTCTCCTCCTAATTGAAACTTTTCAACCCAGGCAGCATCCTGGTGAATCTCTTCTGCCCCCTTTCCAGTGCAATTACGTCCTTCCAATAGTATGGCAACCAGAACAGCACACAGTATTCTATCTGTGGCCTAACCAACATTTTATAAAGTTGTAATAAGACTTCCTTACTACTGTATTCTACACTCAGGCTAACAAAGACAAACATCCTGTATGACTTCTTCGCCATTCTGTTGCGCTGACACTTTTATAGATCTCCGAACTTGTATACCAAAATCCCTTTGTTCCTCACTACTCCCCAGGGACCTACCATTCATTGTGTATGTCCTTCCTTTATCACACCTCCCAAAAAGCATGACTTTGCTATTATTGGGATTAAATTCCATCTGTCATTATTCTGCCCAATTTACCAGCTTTTCGATATCTCATTGTATTCTGAGACCATTCTCCTCAGTATCAACAACACCACTAATTTGTATCATCTACATACTTACTAATTTACATTCACATATAAGTCATTAATGTAAATAACAAACAGCAAGGGTCCCAGCGCTGAACCCTGTGGTACACTGCTGGTCACAGGCTTCCAGTCATAAAAACAACCCTCCACCATCATCCTTTGTCGTCTATTTGTAGGCTAATTTTGGATCCAGTTTGCCAACTTCCCTTGGATCCCATCTGCTCTTATCTTTTTGATCAGCCTTCCATGTGGGACCTTGTCAAAGGCCTTTCTGAAATCCATGTAAACCACATCAACTGCACTGTCCTCATCAATATATTTAGTCTCCTTTCAAAACTTTCAACTAAATTAGTCAAACAAGATTTCCCTCCACCACATATCTGCTCCTCTATCTCCCTTTGACTGTTGGAAGGCCTGTGGTATCATCCAAGCAAGGTAATTGCCCCTTTTTGTTTCTAAGCTCTATTCATGGTCTTATTTGAAGACCCTTCTATGAGTCCTCCCTCATTACTGCAGCGATGGTTTCTTTTATCAAGAATGCAATGCGCTGCCTCTCTCACTTCCCAACCACTACCCCCGACTCTGCCACTCAGCATTCTGACTGAACCAATCTATCTGTCTCAGCCTTAAATATAGTTAACGACCCACCCTCGACAGTCCTCTGTAGTAAAAAATTCCACAGATTCACTACCCTCTGAAAGAAGAAATTTATCCTCATCCCTGTTTTAAATGTGCGACTCCTTATTCAGCAATTTATCCCTTTGATCCTCAACTATCCCACAATAAGAAACAGCCTCTCCACCCTACCCTGTCCAATCCTCTAAGAATCTTGTATATTTTAATAAGGTTAACTTTCATTCTTTTAAATTCCAATGAGTAAAAGCCTAACCTCCTCTCTCCTCATAAAACAATCCCTCCAGACCCAATATCAGCCGAGTGAACCTTCTTTCCTTAGATATCAGCTTAAAACTGTTTACAGTATTCCAGCTGTAGTCTAACTAGTGCCTTATATAGTTTTAGCAAAGCTAGCGGTTGCATTAGGTTATGATCATGGCCTGAAATGGATTATTTCATTGGAGCTCACCTCCATAGATTACTGAATCATCCACATTGTCTCCAACTCTTGGAATATAACTGACTATCTTGTATCACCCATGCTGTGTCACCTGAACAGCATCCAAATATAGTTAGAAGGCTCGTACTTCCATTCAGCTTCACTTGCCAGTAACCATCCTTCACTCAAGGGTAATAAAGAACTTTGCTTTGGCAAGCTGTGGCAAAGTTCTTTCAATGGTTGGTATGAGCTAGTGAGATCTTGTCAAAGCTTTATTGAAATCCTTTGGATCAATGCATTCTCTCAGTTTTTCAGCTAAGAGTCCAATAGATTTATTTGCAATCACAGGCTTTCAGACCACTGCACATTCATCAGGTGGAGTGTTGGATTGCTGCTTCCCCTGACGAAGGAGCAGCACTCTGAAAGCTTGTGATTTCAAATAAACATGTTGGACTATAACCTGGGTGTTGTATGATTTCTGGGAGATAGAAAGGACTGCAGATGCTGGTGTGATTTCTGACCTTGTCCACCCCAGTCCAACATCGGCACCTCCCTGTCATTGCAGAGTGTTGAAGGAGGTGGCTAGAAAATAATGGATACATTATTGGTTATCTTTCAAGATTTTACGTATTCTGGAAAGGTTCCTGCAGACTGGAAGGGTATAATTACCACCCCACTGTTTAAGAAGGGATAAGGAAGGAGAAGGAAAACCTACAGATTTGTTTGCTTAACATCACTAGTTAGGGAAATGTTAGAATCTATTACAAATGATGTGATAACTGGCCATTTAAAAAAAGAATGGCAAAATTGGACAGAGTTAACATGTCTTTATGGAAGGGAATTCACATTTGTTAAATGTATAAGACGTTTTTGAAGATATCTCTTGAAGCACTGATAAAGGCGAACCTGGATTTTCAGAAGGCTTTTGATAGTTTCCCACACAAGAGATTAGTAACTGAAATTAGAAGTTATGGGATTAGGGAAAATATACTAGTATGTATTGAGAATTAGTTAACAGATATAAAGCAGAGAGTAGGAATAAACTGATCATTCTCAGGATGGAAATGTTACTTGTGCAATACAGTAAGGATCAGTGCTAGGTTCACCGCTGTTCGCAATCTATATGAATGGAAATCAATTGTAATATTTCCAGGTTTGCTGATGACAACAAACTGGGTGTGAACATATATTCTGAGGAGGTTATGAGGAGGCTTCAAGATGACTTGGCCAGTTTAAGTTAATGAGCTACAACATGGCAAATAAAATATTAATATGAGTAAGTATGAGATTATTCACTTTGGTAGGAAACATGGAATTTTTAAACTTCTTATATAGTCAGAGATTGGGAATTACACATAAGTCAGTAAAATTTAGAATGCAGGTGCAGCAAGCAATTAGGAAGAAAATAGTATGTTTGCCTTCATTGCAAGGAGATTGGATACAGTAGTAAAGATGTTTGCTGCAGTTGTGTTGAGGTTTCACACCTTACCTGGAACATTGTGTCCAGTTTTTGTGCCCTGTTTGAAGGAAGAATATATTTGCCACATATGGGAGTATAATGGAGATTCATCAGATTAATCCTTCAGATGTTGCAATTGTTTTATGAGGTATATTTCAGATCTTAATTCTTCCTATTTCATTGAGTTCTCAGCTTTTCTTGACCTCTTGGGATCAATATTATTACATCATATAGTCTAAACCCTATCTTCAAAGGCTTCATGTTTGTGTCGCCACCTTGAGCAACTTCACACAGGTCTGTAAAGCAGTAGTGTCTATCGACACTTCAAACTTACTTGATGCTTTCATTCTGCAGTTATCATTCTAACAGTTGCAAACCATTTATTCCTTTTAGATCTGATTACGCCAACCTGTTATATGGTATAAAGTCTTTTATTAGCATCATGAGTCAACACAGTGTGGAGCTGGAGGAACACAACAGGTCAGGAAGCATCAGAGGAGTAGGAAAGTCGCGTTTCAGGTCGGGACCCTTCTTCAGAATTCTTGCTATCTTACCAGCATCATGAGCTCTTTCGGGAGCCGGTCTAATGACCTCCTTCTGTACTGTAAAATTCCATAATTCTATCACAGCCGATATCTCTGGAGATTGTGCTTTTGAGATAGGTGAAGCTATCCAAAGCCATATGAGTTGTGTCATTTATAGAGTAAGGTAGAGTCAGAATTACTGGTGATTGGTGAAGTATATCTGTCTATCTTAACCTGATGGTTAGCCCATAGTCATCAGCTGCCTTTGAAAAACTGTTTCATGATCCTTTGAAGGCCATGCTCACGTTGTAACACAAGAGAATACTCATTGGCAAACAGCAATTCCTATCTCACTGTTTCTATTACCTGGTCCAGCAGCATCTGGAGAGAAAGCAGACTTAATGTTTCAGGTCCAGTGTGGTTTCAATGTGGTCTCCTTTACACTGGGGAGATGAAGCGCTGACTGTGTGACTGCTTTGCAGAACACCTAAGTTCTATCCATAAAATGACACTGAGCTTCTAGTTTCCTGCAGTTTCAACGCACCACCGTGTTCCTTGGCCAATATCTCTTACTACGGTGCTCTAGAGAAGCTCAGCACAAGTTGGAAGAACAATACTTCATTTTCTGCTTGGGAACCCTGCAACATTGAGGACTCAATATCCAGTTCAATAATTTTAGGGCCTGAGCACCTTCTCCCATGTCCTTACCCCAACCTTGTCAACACACCAGACCTTGTCATCACATGGACTGCTACCACAAGCAACTCTTTATCAACCACTAACAGGTCACATTAACTACTTATTTGCCCAGGCTGGCCTTTGCCCATTCATTTGCCTGCCCAACTGTTTCTCTCTCTCTCTGGGCTCCATCTCCATCTATCATTTACCTCTTCCCCACCCATTCTCTAGCATACATATTGATTTTTATTTTCCTAGCTACAATCAATTCTGAAGAAGAGTCACTGGACTTGAAATATTAACTCTGCTTTCTCTCTACTGATTTTGGCAGTCCTGCTGAGTTTTTCTAATTTTATTACGTCAAAGGGATTGATGTATTTACCTGAATCAGCAACTTTGGCGTTCATTCCCTGATGAAACTGCTGTATCAGATTTATAGCTCGGTCAGACATTTAAATGTGGTGAAGACATTCCACAATACGTCTCTGTTTACTGTGTCATAAGCTTTTGTTAAATCAACAAAGACGCAGTCGAGTCCAATCTGACGTTCATGGCATTTCTCCATAATTAGTCAGAGGGTGAAGATCATGTTGCACTTACCTTCGCTTTTACTGAAACCATTTTGACTTTCTGGTAGTACGTGTTCTGCTACATGACTTACCAGTCTGTTGAAGAGAATCTTTTGTATATCTTAACAGATTTAAACAAGACTCCTAAGTTGTAAATAACCATTTTGTTTCCCATCGACGCTGCAAATAGTGCATTTTTCTCCTGTGGCAGTTCCTTCATTTCATCATTGTTTCATCAAAGCAATTTTGGTGCTATTTTTTATATTCACTTGCGGGAAATGGGCATCACTGGCTGGTCAGCATTTATTGCCTTCCTAGTTGTGCTTGAGAAGGTGGTGTTGAGCGACCTTCCTGAACCACTGAAGTCCCCATGTCCTGTAGGTAGACCCACAATGTCCTGAAGGAGTATTCACTCTTACCAATATTGTCGTGAACCGATGCATCTGTGGCAAGTAGATTGGTGAGATGAGTTCAATTTTTTTTCCTTTTAGTTCCCTCAGCACCTGCCACTGTCACAGCCTCACAACCATGTCCTTTAGGATTGACCAGTTTGATCAGTAGTGGAGCTAATGAACACCCTCGGTGGTGGACATTGAAGCCCATGGTACATTCTATTTCTGTGCTTCCTCTAAATGATATTCAGTGTGGAGGGGGACTGATTTAATCTACTAGAGGAGTGGTGGGGGAAGGTGGGGATGAGAGTGGGTGATATGTGGTAATGAGAAGAATGTTTCTTTACCCATGTTTGACCTGATGCCATGACACTTCATGGCATCCCGAGTCAATGTTGAAGACACCAAGGGTAACACACTCCCAACTGTACACCATTGTGCTACCACCTCTGCTGGGGTTGTCCTGCCGGTGGGACTGGGCGAACCCAGGGATGGTGATCATGGTTGCTGGGACATATTCATATTCACAATGTAATACCTGATATGCAATGTCCTATACTATATACTTAAGCTATGTCAACATGTTGTGCCACTAGTTTGTGAGACAGCTTTCCCAATTACTGCCCAAGACCCCAATATTACTTGCAGTGTTGACAGAGCAACGTTTGCTGTTTTCGTTTCCTATATCCAAGACCAAATACTGTGTTTTGTACGAGTATACTCGAATGTAGGCTTGCTAGTGTGTAAAGGGATAAAGAATAATAGCTAAATAAAAATCCAGGTCTCATTTGGGAATAATTTCCTGCATTTTCTATGTCTCTCAGCCTTTTTAAATGGTCAAGAAGGACTTTAAATTAATGGAGGAGAGAGTTTAAACAAAGAAAACACCAGAAAAATTATTTACAATTTTATGCATCATTTAGTTTTTCTATATTTAATAAGGGTAACAGCAATATGCATTTATTTAATACCTTCAAAATCGTGAAATGCCCACAAGGAGCTTTACAGGAACATTACCGAACAAAATTTTACACGGACCCATGTAAGGATAGGGTAAGGATAGGGATACTAGGGTAGGGTGAAAAACTTCATTGAAGAGATAGATTTAAAGAAGATTCACATAGGAAGAGGGAGAACTTGAGAGGTATGGAGAAATAAATTTAGGGTCTGGACACCTGAAGGCATGGCTCCAAATGCGGAGTGATCAAAGTTGAGAATGTGCAAGAGGCCAGACATAAAGGAATGCAGAAATATCAGAAGGTTGCCGGGCTGGAAGAGGTTACAGAGATAGGGAGGGGACAAGTCACAAAGAGTTTCAAAATCAAGGACAAACAAGGGATGATGACTGAATGTGGCTTCATTTATAAACCTGCAAATATTTATAAACCTGCAAATATTTATACGCATACGCCTGGGCATTATTATCATCTTACATTTTTGTGATGACTTGGTTTATTGTACAATTACCGATGTGATTTAAAATATTATGTGAGCAACTTGTTTGTTCACCTGTACAGTGGCAGATTACCCTGAGACTTGTATTCAATTATGTCAGTTTTTTTTATATAATTCCTTGTATTTTTGAATAGGAGAAGAATTTCTGGATTTGCCCATTTTCTGGATTTCTGTCCTTCTATCATAGATCTGTGAACAGTTACTCTACAGCTGAGTGCTTTTGCACAAAGTGAAAGTAATATTGGAGAATTTCATTTTTAGAGGGAATACTCCAATGGAACTTAACATGGCCGCTACTGGATCATTTTCTTTTCACTGTCACCTTGGTAATTGAAGATGGACACTATTTGACAGATTTGTAGCAAACTATCTACATTTGTCTTGTCGTTGGTACATCACTTTCAAAAATATATCATTGCACTAGATTTCCAGATAAATATCTGCGATATATTGCTTAGCTGATACTATAAACGATTTGAAAAGTCTTTGTTTTATTAATGAATATAAAATCCAATGTAGAGTTCATGCTTTTTAAATCAATAATTTACACATGTTCACTGAGCAGCATATGAATTTTTTTGGTATGCAAGTGCGAAAGCTTTAAGGTCTTATGAACTCCGGAGCTAGGTTAATCTATGAGTTAATAAAATACATAACCTATACTTTTTCAGGGAGGAAGTCATACAGAACTCCATCTTAATTTTAATTGAAAGTAAATTTTATTAGTCCCTTGAGAATGGTGAATATTTTTCTACTAATGTATCCCTTTCTCCTTTCACTTGATTTGTGCCTTATATTGAGGTGTGATTCCACTAACTTCAGTGACCCCATGGTACTTGTTCAAGTCACCATTCTTCATGAATGGGCTCGGGCAGAAGATGTAACAGGCTTTTAATTCCCCTCTACTGGGATTCGTTGAATCAGTCTGCCTGGATCTGAAACAGAAGTTGCTAGAAAAGCTCAGCAGGTCTGGCAGCAACTGTGAAGAAAAGTCAGAGTTAACATTTCAAATCCAGTGACCCTTCCTCAGAACCGTCTGCCAGGATGCTTGGCTGATATTTCTTCCCCGGGGAGTGAGAATGCTGAGGGTGAATAAAAAAGATTGCCTGTTTATTAGCAAAGTGACAACAAACAGAGATTGTGCTTGTCTTTCTATAACACAGGGTGAAGAAAAGAGTCTGATACTGAATGAAACCAGCTATAAGCAGCAATAATAGCTTTTAATTTTTACTTTAGCAGATCACGGGATTGGGGGGTGGTGGGGGCCGGGGTGGGGGGTTGGGGGTGATGCCAGATCTGACTGGAGGTAGAAGGGTTGGTCAGGGCGGGCCTGTTGTCAGGTCCGGAGCGGAGTCCAGCGGCAGGGGTTAAAAGAGGTCATGAAGAGGAGCAGTTGAGCGTGAAGTAAGTTGGGGCTTCATTTGAATATTTACTCAGGAGTTAGACTAAGTATTGGCTACTTTTTCCTGAGCAACTGTTTACTTAACTCTAACAGAATTCCCCAACTTCTCCAATTTAAAAAGGATGCTTTTGGAGGGGTTTCAAAAGTAGGGGAATTGCACAGTGAAATTTTCCAGGCAATTCCCTTGGAGTCTGCTATGATGGAGATTCTGCAGCAACCCCATGTGCAATTTCCATCCACATTGCAAAAATGATTATCTGGTTGTAAATTCAGGCCATGATTTCATTTTTTGTATTATTCTGCCAGTAGAGTGGATTAGAATTACATTTGAGTATAATCACTTCCCATATTACTGGAATATACCGTCTATGACACAAAATCATCAAAAGTCTTGTATGTTTATTTTCTGTTCCTTCTGGATTTACTATGATGGCTCAAATTTGATGCATGCTCCTTTATTTTATTCTCACACAAAGTGACTGCACTAGATTATAGAAGCAGAAACCCTCTAACTTACTTTTTCCTGAAGAACGTTAATTTCCATCTGAAATTACAGTTATTTCACAGCTCATTTGGCATTGATTGGATCTGTAAAGGATACTGTTCAGCCTCATAGGTAAGAATTTCAAGCACTTTAACACAGTGAGGCAAAAGTTATTGTAAGCAGAAGACTTGCTTGGTGAAGTGCATGCTTGCAAATGGTGGCTGCCCGTTTTAATTAGCCATGTCATGGAATGCCTCAAATTTATTTAATCACTTTAGGAAAGCAAATATTCACATGGAAATCTTCCAACAAGAGAATCTATACTTCAGGAAACTACAATGGGAACAGCTGTTTGCTTAAATTTGACTAGGTTTTATAAGGGGAGGCACAGTGGCTCAGTGGTTGGCGCTGCTGCTTCACAGCACCAGGGGCCTGGGTTCAGTTACTCCCGGAGGCGACTGCCTATATTGTGTTTGCGCATCCTTTCTATGTCTGTTTGGGTTTTCTCCTGATGCTCTGCTTTTCTCCCACAATTCAAAAGATGTGCAGGTTAGGTGGATTGGCCATGCTAAATTGCCCATAGTGTCCAAGGATGTGTACATTAGGAGGATTAGTCATGGGAAATGCACAGTTACAGGGATTGGGGGTGGTGGTGCCGGGGGGTGGGGGGTGGAGTTGTGTGGTGGGGGGTGTGTTGGGCTGGTCTTGGGAGAGTCGGTGTGGAATCGATGGGCAAAAGGACCTGCTTCCGCACTGCAGGAATTGTATGATAGGATCATTGGCCAGGCTTTTCCCATTTGATGTTAAATAGTGGGTACAAATAAATTTAATGGCATAATTTCTGCCTTGGTTTGGGTCAAGTTATCTTGTGCAATTTTACAATTCTCATCTCATTATTAATGCAACGAATATGTTGGCCTCATTACTCAGCTGATCATGTGGTCATAGATTCATAGAGTTATACAGCATGGAAGCAGACCACTCAGTCCAACTCGTCCGTGTCAACTAGATTCCCTAAAATGATCTAGTCCCATTTTCCAGCATTTGGCCCATATCCATCTTAACCCTTCCTATTCATGTACCCATCCAGATGCCTTTTAAATGTCTCATTTGTACCCACCTGTACCACTTCCTCTGGCAACTTGTTCCATACATGCACCATCTTCTGCATGAAAAAGTTGGCACTCGGGTCCCTTTCAAATTTCTCCCCTCTCACTTTAAACCTACGCCCTGTAGTTTTGGACTCTCCTGCCCTTGGACAAAGATCTTGACAATTCACCCTACCCAAGCCCCTCATGATTTTATAAACCCTCTGTAAGGTCACCTGTCAGCCTCTGACAGTCCAGGGAAATAAACTCCAGTCAATTCAGCCTCTCACAATAGCTCAAACCCTCCAATCCCAGCAGCATCCTTGTAAACCTTTCTGAGCCTTTTCAAATTTAACAACATCTTTCCTACAGCAAGGAAATCAAAATAGAATGCAGTATTCTAGAAGTGGCCTAACCAATGACCTGTACAGCCACAACATGACTTCTCAACTCCTGTATTCAGTGCAATGACCAATGAAGGCAAGCATGCCAAACGCCTTCTTCACCACTCTGTCTACCTTCAAGGAACTATGCACCTGCACCCCAAGGTCTCTTTATTCGGCAACACACCAGAGGCCCCTACTATTAACCGTACAAGTCCTGCCCTGATTTGTCTTACTAAATTGCAATACCTTACATTTATCTAAAATAAATCCCATCTGCAACTCCTCAGTCCATTGGCCCATCTGATCAAGGTCCCTTTGTACTCTGCGACAACCTTCTTTACTGTGCACTACACCACCAATTTTGATGTCATCTACCAACTTACTAATCATACTTCCTATATTCACATGTGATCCTCGCGGCACACTGCTGGTCATAGGCTTCCAGCTCAAAAACTAACCTTCCACCACCAACCTCTGTCTCCAACCTTGAAGCCAATTTTGTATCCGATTAGCTAGCTCTCCCTGGATTCCATATGATCTAACCTTGCTAACCAGCCTACCATGCAGAACCTTGTCAAACGCCTTGCTGAAGCCCATATAGACAATGTCTTCAATCTGCCTTCATCAATCTTCTTTGTCACTTCTTCAAAAAAACTCAATCAAGTTAGTGAGATATGATTTCTCTCACACAAAGCCATGTTGACTATCCCTAATCAGTCCTTGCCTTTCCAAATGCATGTAAATCCTGTCCTTCAGAATGCCCTCCAACAAATTGCCCACAACAGATGTCAGGCTCACTGGTGTATAGTTCCCTGGATTTTCCTTACCACCTTTCCTAAATAATGGCAGCACATTAGCTAACCTGCAGTTTGGTGAATGAGATGAAAGTCCTCATTGCTGCTGGGACCGGACTGCTTCCAAGGCTCTCGTGCTAAATTTATGACCATCTGGACGGTACTTCAAATGCTTCCAGCCAGTAACTATCCCTCATTGGCATTGTCTTCATTTTGAAGATGCTCACCAAAATGTCATATAGTATAATCACCATGCTAAATGGGTGCACAAGCTCAATAGTGGGCAGCCCTGAGATGCTGTGGGCCAACAGCAGCATCAGACTTGTATTCAAACACAATCTGCAACCTCATGTACTGGCAAGATGGCAGTACTGACATTTGAATAGAAACTGAATTGCTTAGGACTATATTCACTGGAGTTTCAAAGAATGAGGAGGGATCATCTAGAAAGCTATAATAAACTAACAGAACTAGACAGTGTAAATGCAGGAATGATCTTCCCAATCAGCAGGGAGTCCAGAACCATGGGTCACAGTCTAAGGATACAGGGTAGGCCATTTAGGAATAAGATGAGGTGAAATTTCTTCACCCAGGGAGTGGTTAGCCTATGGAATTCTCTGCCATAGAAAGTAGTTGAAAACAAAACATCGTATCTTCAAGAAACAGATATAGTTCTGAAGCCAAAGGGATCAAAGGGTAAAGGGGAAAAGCAGGAACAGTGTATTGTGTTGGTTGATCAGCCATGATCACAATGAATGTCAGAGCAAGTTAAAGGGTCTGAATGGTCTACTCCTGCTCTTATTTTTTTACATTTCTATTTCTCCCACTTTACATTACTTTCAAGCTAAGAGGTCAACTCTGATTCAATGAGGAGTGCCGGAGGACATGCCAGGACAAGCATGAGGCATACCTGGTGAGCTACAAAACAGAACTTCTTGCATGTCAAACAGCACAAGCAGTAGTGATAGACAGAGCTACGTGATTCCACAACCAACAGATTAGATCTAAGCTCTGAAGCCTACCACATTCTGTCAGGAATAGTGGTGAATAATTAAACAACTCACTGGATGAGACGCTCCACACATATTCCTATTTTCCATGATGGGAGAGCCCAGCACTTCAGTGCAAAAGATAAAGCTGATAAATTTTCAATTGTTTTCAGCTACACATACTGAATGGTTGATCTATCTTGGCCTCCACCAGAGATCGCCAGCATCACAAATGCCAGTCTTCATTCATTCAATTCACTTCATGAGATTCCAAGAAATAGTTGAAGAGTTTGGATACTAAAAAGCCTGTGTGCTGTAGAACCTGCCGTGTCCCAAGCCAGATGTTCCAGATCATTATTCAATAATTATTCAATAAAAAAGAAAATTGCCCAGGTATGTCCTGTACACAAAATGCAGGAAATCCAATCCATCCAATTATCATCCCATCAGTTTACTCCCAAGAATCAGTAAAGTAAGGAAAGATGTTATTGACAGATTTATCAAACAGCATTTGCTTAGAAATAATTTTCTCATCAGTGCTTAGTTTGGGTTCAGTCAGGACAACTCAGCTCCTGACTTCATTAGAGCCTGGGTTGAAATGTGGATGAAAGAGCTGAATTCTGGAGGTGACATGAGAGTGAGTGTCCTTGACATAAAGGCTGCATTTGACCAAGTCTAGAGGACCAAGTAAAGCTATAGTCAATGGAAACTATGGAGAAAATTCTGGTTGGGGTTATACCTGCCACAAAGGAAGATGGTTGTGGTGATTGGAGTAAGTCATCTCAGCTCCATGACATAATTGAACCAGTTCCTCAGGATAGTGTCATAGGCCCAACCACCTTCAGCTGCTTCATCAATGACCTTCCTTCCATTATAAGGTCAGAAGTGGGGATGTTTGCTGATGATTGAACACTTTTCACTGTATTTTTTGTAAAAATACAAGTGACAATAAATTACTATTCTATTCTGTTCTAGGATTGGACAATGTTCAGTACCATTGCAAGTCCTCAGAAGCAGTCCATGTTCAATTGCAGCAAGGCCTGGACAGTGTCTGGGTTTGGGTGACATGTGGCAAGTAAAATTTGTGCTATACAACTGCCAGGCAGTGAACATCTTGATTAGGAGACCATTTAACCATCAACCCTTAATAATCAATCCTATTAGCACTGCTGAATTCCCCCACTATCAACATCCTGGGTTCACCTTTGACCAGAAACTGAACTGAACTGAACTAGCTATATAAATACTGTGGCTACAAGAGTAGATCAGAGGCTAGGAATCCTGCAGCAGTAACTTACCTCCTGACTCTTAAAAACCTATCTAGCATCTACAGGGCGTAAGTCAGGAGTGTGATGGAATACTCCCCACTTGCCTGGATAAGTACAGCTCCAATAGTATTTAAAAAAAATATTTGACACCATCTGGGAGAAAGCAGCTACTCACCATCCTGACTAGGAAATGTATTACTGCTGCTTTTGTCAGGAAAGAAGTCACTTCCTCCCTCGTGATATCATGGGTCTAACTGTACTAAATGGACTGCAGCAATTCAAGAAGGCAACTCACCACCACCTTCTCAAGGCCAACTGGATAGTGCAGTAAATGCTATCAGCCAGCGATTACCACATCCCATGAATAATTTTTTTAAAATGTTGCTCACCTCTAAGTTCTAGCCAGATGGCAACAAAAATATCTCATTCTCCCCTTCATGAAGAAAAATCTTGAGGTGCTGATGGACAAGGATATCGAGATAGGGATACTGTTCTTCCCCATTTCACTCGCTGCCTACTTGTAATTTGAAAGCCTGCAATAGTTCCAAGGAGGTTAAGCCTGTTTCTGAACAGGAGACTCTCAGCACTCTGGGCCTTGTAGGCCCACAAGCGCCATGGGATAATCACCCAAGTCTTCCAAGTCAACAAGGTCAACAGGCTCACTTTTGAAATGTGGGGCAGCTCTTAGACACAGTAAGAAGTGGTTAGAAGAGCAGGTCAAAGACAAATATCTCACTTTCTGGCTCCCAAGGGCCGTCAACCATCCTTAAGGTACAAGTGAGTAGAGTAATGGAATACTCTCGATTTCCTAGATGAGTGCTGCTCCAACAACACTCAAGACGTTTGACATCATCCAGGACAAAGCAGTCCACTTGATGGGCACCATTCATAAACTTTCAGTCCCTCCACCTGCTGACTAGTAGCTGAGGTGTGTACCATCTACAAGATGCACTACAAACATTTACCAAAGCTCCTTAGATTGCACTTTCCAATCCCATGACCACTACCATCTAGAAGGACAAGGGTAGCGGATACATGGAAAAACCACCACCTTCAAGTTGATTCAAAGCCACTCACCATCCTGACCTGGAAATATAACACCGTTGCTTCAGTGTCGCTGGGTCAAAATCTTGAAGGTCCCTCTCTAACAGCATTGTGTGTGTATCTATGGTAAAAGGACTGTAGCGGTTCCAGAAGGCAGTTCACCAAGGGCAGGTAGGGATGAGCAGCTAAGGATGGGCAATAAATCCTGGCCCATGTCCCATGAATGAATAAAAAAAGAGAAAATGTGCTGATGATATAGACAGTATATGTACTATTGTAAATAAACTATCACTTCAAAGAACATATTTTGACTTGCAAAGTTACAATGTCTTCTGTAGTTATACTTTCATTTTAGGAATTGGTTAAGTCACACCCACATAAGTAATGTGAGCCCCTCATACATCCTAGTGATGTACAACATTGTAATTTCTAAGCATTGTTCATCTCTCATAAGCAACTGAACCTTTGACCCCAGGTGGCCTCATATATTAGGGATTGTTGTATCTTAATTTTGAGGAGTTCAGTTAAGCCTTTACATGCTAATGTGGAGGGCACTGAGGCTAAACAACTGACCAGAAATTGTGCCAGGTCCTGAGCTGCCCACATCCTTTGACATTTATTGTTGAGTGAGACTATGAAATCAGTGTTGATTCCACACACCTCAGTAGAGAAATGTTGTTCTTTGTTACAACTTTTCAAGGGAGCACCTTGAAATTCAAAGCTGGGAAATTTTCAAAGGGCGGTTTACAGTGCTCAGTCCCTCATACACTGTGGAACAGGAACGTACAGAATGGCAGTACTTATCCACGTTTTCTTGAAGGTAACAGGACAAGTTAACAAGGCTGTTCTAAAAGCTTATTAGACCCTCAGTTTTATTCATTGAGGCACAGACTATCCAAAAAATTAGTCAGAGTTGCCAAAGTGTTGTTTTTAATTAGATGGTTTGAGGGACAACCTGATTGGGGAGTGTACGTCTGTGGTTCCATTGGGATTTATAACAATTGACAACTTTTATCCAATTTGTTAGGTTTGGATTCAAAGTGAGAAGCGTGCATTTCTAATTCATTTTCAGGATCCAAACTTGGATCTAATTTGTAGTTTCACATGATTTACTATAATCTATTATTTAAAAACATTGTGTTGACAATGAAAGTGATAACTAATTACAGCCTCTTTTGCAAGTAGCCTTGTTATTTTTCTCAAATATATGTTCTCGCGTAACCATTACTGTTCCCATAGAATACTTAAAGGCTGCACAGTAAATTGCAAATTGTCAACATTACTCTGGACTACTGCCTAATCATTGCTATATATATTAACAGCCTTGGATACCAGTCTAATATAATGGAAGTTTTAGAGTCGAAAATGGAACTGTAACGTAATATAATGCAGTCTTATAGGAAACACCTTCCAGTGATTGAACAGAAAGGAGTGGTGTATACAATATCAAACTTAGTTACATCAGGACAATTTAGAAGCAATTAAATCCACTTTAGTGCATGAATAATGTGTTTATTTTATTCAGTCACAGTTTAAAGTAAAATGGCTTTCCATACATTTAAATTTGAAAATAATGTTCTTCTTTTCAAATGAATTAATTCGTCTGGCAATATTAAAACCATTCTATGACTTTTGGATGCTGAAGTGTTGAATACAAATGCAAAAACTATAATTAAAAATCAACCATTTGGTAAATTCATCCAAATTTTTAAAATATGAAAATATATATTGTACATTTAAGGTAATGTAGGAAAAATATATCAATTGTTTCAACTTCCATTGAGCATCAGCACATGGACTGATTTTTTTCAAGATTTCCTGTTTTCAGACTATTGAAAATATTCATTGCTACTTTGCAAGATTTTTATTTTTTGCATGTACATTTACTCTTTCGATGTGCCTTTTTAGCAGTTCATAAGACATTCACTTTGAAAATTGCCTAAAATATCTAAAAAAAAGTTAAAATCTTTAATTTCACTTCTTTAAAATATCCTGCATTGCTTTTTCGAAAGCCTTCCATCTAATTACGTTCAAAATTTGAAATAGTAACTTCAAAACTTGACACTGTATGAAATGTCATTGAGGAAGGTCTAATACCTTTTTAAATTGACAGTTTGTGACAAAACTGCATTCATGTAACTTGAATAAATCTTTTGTCTAGCTTAACATGCATTTTGGCTTGTCTAGACAATGACATATTGAGGTTTTCATTAGCTTTAAACAGGTGTGGCTTTCTTTACAGAAGATATCTTTCTTGCGTTGCACTGAAGGCAAATAAATCATTGAAGCCCAGAAAGGCCATGGGCCTCCTTCAGTTTGTAGTGATGAGTTGAAAGACTCATTAATCAAAGAAAAAGTCACAGGTGTGATGGCTTTTCCAGAAACTGCCAACAGACTGTGAAAGTCACAACTAACAAACTGAACTGTCAGTGAGTCAGGCCATAAATAAATTATAACTGAGATACCATATTGTTACAAATAAAAATATTTACTTAAGAACTGTGTGCTTTATAAAAATTCTGTTGGGTATTAAATTGTAACACGTTAAGAAAAACATGTTATTTGAACCTATTTGTCTGCATTTGAACTGATTCAAAGGGGAACAAATAATTTTAAGACTGAAGTTTCATCTCAGTTGATTAAATGGTTGGTTTAACAGCCAACCACAGTAACATATCTGTGACATCCCACTAAATAGTAAAAGCCTAGCTGTTTATTTAATGCTGCAAGAAAAGTTGTAATGTGTTTCATTCATTAGTCCCATTTGTCACATTGACAGTTCGCCATTTTTTATTTTCAAGATTGTATCGGGAATGTTTTGCTAGGAAAGGAGTGGCAAAAAGATTGTGCTTACATTTTGTGGCTAGCATGAGAAAATGGCGGGCAGCGCTTTTCATTCCTTGATCTCGAATAAACTGTTGGCATGAAATATGAGTTGAAAACCAGTACATAACCCACATCAGGATCTCAAAAGCAATTTTGGAAGATGAGGCACCCAATCAGGTGAATATCTCCAGGAGTTGCATTCAATTAAGGACAGATGGCAGTTTTTTGAGGTTGACTTGGTCTTAAGAGATTATCATTAGGCACTGAAAGATTGGAAGCCCCACTGTAAAGGGGTGCTGCCAATGTAGCTTGGATAACAAAGGAGCGCCTCAAAATGAAGGTGCCGTCTGAAGAATTTTCAAAGTTTAAAAAGTAAAAGGTGATCTGAATTCACTGGCCAGTCTTGGGCCTAATGGGAGCCCTTCTCCCTGCCATGCTGTCTGGAATTTTCTGATGAGCCCTATTACATGAATAATGTCATGGACTGAATTGGCTATCTGCAGATAATTATCAACCCCTTATCCCATAGGCACCCGCTCCTCCTTATGCCATCTCTTTCATTGCTGCCTCCCACAAAATATCCTGGAAGTTGTATGATAATTGACCAGCTCAATTGACCTGTAGATGGAAATTATACTCCCATCTGAAGAAGCTACCACCTCTAAGAGTTGTCAGACAATCATAGGGCTGACAGTTCTCGGATTCTAGTGGTGCCATGCTGGAACCGCTTGCAGTCCACTACTCACTCGGGTGAGCCAGGAAACCAGATTAAAAAGTGAATAGGAGGTTTTGCCAGGATGAGTGTAACAAGTAATAGGATGGAGGAACTGTGGGAGATCAGGGGTTTTAATCAAGTTCAGCATGGCTGAGTAGGAGGGAAACCACCTGCTCTTATTCCCCCTCCCCCCACCATACCCCAAAGCCTAGTAAAAGCCTGTAGTTTTACCTGGTGGGCTCACAAGGTAGCCTGGGTATTAATTGCTATGAAAGGACGTCTGTTGGCCAAAAGTCAGGTGGGTTGCTCATCTCCTTCTTAGCTGTTGGTAAAATGCCAGTGGAGGTGGGTAGACTAAGACACTGTTCTGCCATCATGGATCCCAATTTTACACTCTCCCCGTTCTTGTCCCAACCTTCCAGCCTTAGCATGGAGGAGAGAGGGAGGATAAAATTCTACATGTGGACTCGTTCTTAATTTCAGTAAAAACCAAAAGAACTGTGGATGCTGTAAATCAGGAGCAAAAACAGAAGTTGCTGGAAACTCAGCAGGTCTGGCAGCATCTGTAGCAGGGTCACCGGACTCGAAACGTTAACTCTGGCATTTTCTTCACAGATGCTGCCAGACATGCTGAGTTTCCAGCAACTTCTGTTTTTGTTCTTAATTTCAGTGTTGGGTTGTAAGGCTTACATTGTTCTACCTTACAGAGTAATTGACCTCTTTAGCTGATGAGAGAAACACACTGTGGCTTTTTTTTTCCCTGTGATGTGGAGGGGTTGGTGTTGGACTGGAGTGGACAAGGTTAGAAGTCACATGACACCAGGTTATAGTCCAACAGGTTTATATGAAATTATAAGCTTTCAGAGCTCTGCCCCTTCGTCAGGTGAAGTGAAGAAAAATATGTAGGCCCAGAATTTATATGCAGAGAGATCAAAAGATCACACAAATGGTGTGAGTGGAATGTAGGTAGGCTGAATAATAAGTCTCTGCAGGTGATCAAAAATGTCAGACAGTGCGAGTAAAGTGTCAGCACTTGAATAGCAAGTGAAGGGGATGACCGATAATCCGATCAATTGAGGCAGAGAGATAATTACAAAAAAAATTAAAATAAGATGGTGCTGGAGACATACCAAATGGCTGGAATAACGTGATAGGTATAAGAGTCGCATGCCGAGGGTCTAACCAACGTAACAAGTAATCCAAAACTGTACAAACTAATTAAGGTAGGGAGATCATAGCAAGTTATCAAGGTGATGGTGTTAAAACAGGATAGTAAGGAAGATTTTACAGATACAACAGTAAGGTGCGGTTACATGAAGCACGACATGAACCCAAGATCACGGTGTTGCAGTCGTCTTCATGGGTATGGAACTTGGCTATCAGTTTCTTCTGGACGATTGTGCATTGTTGTGTATCTTGAGGGCAGCCTTGGAGGACGCCTATCTGAATATCAGAGGCTGAATACCCTTAAGCACTGAAGTGTTCCCCGAAAGGGAGGGAACATTCATGTCTGACGATTTTTGTGTGGTGTCCATTCATCCATTGCCATAGAGTCTGCACGGTCTCGCCAATATACCACGGGGCATACTTGCCTGCAGTGTATGAAGTAGACAACATTGGCCGAGTCACACGAGTATCTGCCATTTACGTGGTGGGTGGTCTTCCCATGTGTGATGGTAGTATCCATGATGATGATCTGACATGATTTCAGAGGTTGCCATGGCAGGCTTCTGCGGTGTTGTGGTTGATATTATCCTGAAGGCTGGATAGTTTACCGCAAACAATGGTCTCTTGAGGGTTTGATGGTTGTTTGAAGGCAAGAAGTGGGGGCATAGGATGATCAATGACATGTTGAAGAACATGGCGTAGTTTCTCCCCTCCGGGGAAGTACTGGATGTCGAAGGAGACTCTATCAGTCGTGTTCTGTCTTCTGAGGAGGTCGTTGTGGTTTTTCACTGTGGCAAGTCAGAACTGGCAATCAAAGAGTTGAGCATCATATCCCAATCATATGAGGGTGTCTTTCAGCATCTTTAGATGTCCGTTGTCTGAATAGATCCTTCGTATACACAAGGCTTGTCCAGAGGGGATGGCTTTTGTAACATCTTTAGGTTGGAAGCTAGAGAAGTGCTGCATCATGAGGTTATAATGGTCTTGTGGTAGAGCGAGATACTGACGTGTCCATACTTGATGGAGATGTGTGTGTCCAAGAACGAGACTGATTACGAAGAGTAATCCATGGCAAGTCTGATGGTGGGATGAAACTTGTTCATTTTGTTATCTAGTCATTTCTTGCCATGAGTGCAGGTGAAGAAACTGTTGTTGGTGTATCTGGTGTATAGCATTGGTTGGAGGTCCTGTGCAACAAAGAAGTCTTGCTCAAACTTGTGAGTGAAAATGTTGGTGTATTGGGGTGCAAATTTGGTCCTCATGGCTGTTCCGTGTGTCTGGATGAAGAACTGTTTGTCAAAGGTGAAGATGTTGTGGTCGAGGATGAAGTGGATGAGTTGTAGGATGGCATCTGGAAATTGGCAGTTGTTGATGTTGAGTACTGAGGCTGTTGCAACGATGCCGTCGTTTTGGGGGGATGCAGGTGAAGAGTGCCGAAACGTCCATTGAGCAATATTCCTGGTTCGACTGGCCCGTGGGTGCTGTGTTTCTGTAAGAAATCTGTAGTGTCACGACAGAAGCTGGAGCTTCCTTGTATAATGGCCTTCAAGATACCCTTGACATAGCCAGAGAGGTTCTCATATAGGGTCTGATTGCCTGATACGATGGAACATCCAGGTGTTTTGGCTTTGTGTATCTTTGGAAGGCAGTAGAAGTCTCCTATGTGAAAAGTACTCGAGATGAGAGTGCATACGATACTCTGAAAGTCTGAATAAAAGTCTGTTGAGTTGTTGGTTGTTTTTTTTGGTCAGTTCAGGTGTCTGTAATGTTCCTGGTTGTTCAGTTGTCGGTATGCTTCCTTCCAGTAGTCCATTCTATTCTGTGTGACGATAGCTCCTTCTTTGTCTGCTGCTTTGATGATGTTGCAATTGGTCTTATGAGCCTGGATGGCATTGCATTGTGCTCGGATGACGTTCTGCACTATCTTGTGAGCGCAGCTGATGAATGTAGCATTATCGCATCTCCTGATGGATTGAGTTTGTATGTCAAGCCTAGAGCAGAAGACCATGCAGATGGTATGGCAACGGATGAATGGACACCATGCAACAATCACCAGACAGGAATGTTCCCTCCCAGTAGGGGAACACTTCAGCGGTCAAGGACATTCAAATTCCGATCTTCAGGTAAGCGTCCTCCAAGGCGACCTTCAAGATACATAACAACGCAGAATCACCCAGCAGAAAGTGATAGCCAAGTTCCATACTCATAAAGACGGCCTCAACTATGATCTTGGGTTCATGTCACGCTACATGTAACCCCACCATATTGTCCTGAATCTGTAAAATCTTCCTTAATGTCCTGTTTTAACACTATCACCTTGATAACTTGTTATGATCTCTCTACCTTAATGAGTTTGTACAGTTTTGGATTATTTGGTACTTTGGTTAGCCCCTCAGCATGCAACCCATGCCTATCATGTTATTCCAACCAATTGGTTTGTATCCAGCACCATCTTATTTTTAATTTTTTGTAAATATCTCTCTGCCGAAATTAATTGGATTATAGGTCATGCCCTTCCCTTGCTATTCAGCTGTTGACACCTTATTCACACTATCTGACACTTTTGATCACCTTCAGAGACTTATTACTCAGGCTATCGACATTCCACTCACACCGTTTTCATGATCTTTTGAACTCTCTGCCTATTGATCTGTCTGCCAATAAATTTTGTGTCTGTATGCTTTTCTTCACTTCACCTTACGAAGGGGCAGCACTCCAAAAGCTTGTGGTTTCAAATAAACCTGTTGGACTATAACCTGGTGTCGAGTGACCTCTGAGCTTTTTTTCTATAACTACTTTTTGGTGTCATGTGATGCATAGGTTGTGATAATTTGTTTACAACTCATCAATGTACATAAAAGCCATTGGACTGAGATAATTTTGTTGCTATTTGCGTCTGTAGAAGGGATTTCTGGGAAGCCTAATCTTATCAAGGGACTAAGAAAGAAACTTAAAATGGAAAATCTTGGTACAGCATTAGACTCAAATTATATTTTTTTCTGCAGTAGTACTTTCTAAACAGAATTCAAGTTGCTTTTGTGTCAAGAGTTTCTGGGAAAGGCTAGCATTAGCACTTTATGTTTTACTTTTGGACACATTCTGGCTGTCTTGTAAAGTGGAAAGGACAAAAGATAAAGTTTTATTCACTTTGATTATGAATGAAAATTTAAGTTTCTATTAAATAATTTTAATTGTTTAGAATAAAATGGCAACGTTCAATAACATTGAATTGTTCACAGTTAACGTTGAGCAAAAAATCTGTTTCGAAGGCTGTGAAATTATTAGGCATTGTTGACACAAACCACTTAGGCAGAATTTAGTTGAATAGATGTGCTCCCTCCGGTACTTTGACAAAGTATTTTCTAACCTCAACAGCATGCCTTTTCCCTCAGTAGGATTTCTAGGATCTGTGTACCATTTTAGATCGTTTATGAGAAAGAGAGTTTATTTCAAGAATTTCTGGTGGTAAGAACCTTAGAGTTAGCCATAATGTCCCATCAGTGAGCAAACAGTATATTCAAGACTATAGTAGAGTTTGAATGCAGTTTTTACAATATGAGCAATTTGAAGAAATTCGAAACTGCAGTCATCACAAGAATTTTCACACCTCGAAACTGAAGTCTCTGAAATTCTTCAGACAGATTTTGATTGCCAAAATTGCTGCTGACTGCAGATCTCCATCAATACCAACACCTGTAACCAGTATGGTTGCTGTGGTAACAACCAAGTCTGTTCCTAAATTTTACCATAATTTTGTTGCCTGTTTTCTTGCAGGTTAAGGGTCTGCCTTTATAATTCAAAAAAGCTAATTTTTACAATTGAATGGATGGATGGCTTTTATTAGATATAACAAAAAGGCAAGATTTCCAATTTATCAGACTTTTTTCTGTGAAATTCTTGAGTGAATTGATCCAGATTTCCAAGAATTGTGTCTTTATCAATAGTACTTTTGTCAAAATGAGCCACGTAAACCTTTCTGATACACAACAGATGGGTTGTTTGAAGGCCATAGATGTCCCAACTGTCCAGAATCGAAACTTTAACTCTGTTCCTTTCACCTCCAATGCTGCCAGACGTGCTGAGTTTCTTTAGTATTCTCTGTTTGTTTCCTTATTTTACATGCTTAAAAGCATACTGTTGAATTATTTAATTGACAAACACTTTCCACTGGTAAGAACAAACACATTTCTGTCCAAACAAAACATACTGATTCTGGGCAGTGAACAATCATGTACTTTCTCTTGTTACAGTCCAAATTTTGTATAGTGCCGCATCAAAACCACTGGATTAGAGGTAATCACATTGTGCCTGTTGTTGAAACTTGTGAAATTCAATCCCCTCTCCCCCACCCCGCTCCAAAACATACATACACACACACACAAACTTCAGAGTACAAACATTTTTAACTTTTATATTTCAGATCATTTTGTTACTGTTTTATGGCATTCAATTTTTGGATGATAGATTCCTGCTTGAGGGGTTTTCAAGTAGAAATTGTTATGCATTACTTTTGGAATGAATTGAAGAATACCAATATACAATGCCCTCTTTAGGCCTATCAATTACAAATCCAAGGCATTGAACACAAGTTGAAAGGAAGCTTTTAAAAATAATTTATAAATGAGTGAGTAGACATTTGGCCTGCCCCAGTGAGGGTTTTCCAGCAGGAGAATGTAAAAATTTTGTTTGAGAAAATAATATTGATCCTGTGCTCCCATGATTACACATGTCACAACAGCTTCATTCTAGTATTTTTCTATCCTTCCCAGAACATGCTTCAGCACGATTTCTGACAAGGTGGCTAACCTTCAATTTTAACTTTTAAGCAACCTGCTCAACTTGAATATGCAGATGAAACTTGAAGGCAGAAATCTGTTGATCCTCTTGATTCTGTTACACAAAGATGGTTCAGTGCCAATATAGATATCTTTTATTCCTCTATTTTGGGAAATGAAGATGAGTTCCTGTACACAGTTATATCTCTAAATAGTACATCTTTTGTGTTTCATAACATTGTGGAAGCTAAGGGCCCAAATTTTGCTGCAGTGGTACATCATCATCTGGTTTTTTAGGAACAGTGACCTGCTGTTGCTCCTATTTCCCATGTTCCTATCTCAGAACATACCCTGTTGGATGTTACATGCATGTTCAGGCTTTCAATTTCCTTTTTTGCCTACAAAGTTGCTAGAAGTTCAAGCTGACAACATCAGAGCAAGGATAGTGGGCATATGGAGTGTTGGTCCGCACAGATCAATGTATGTCCTTAACCTTGGAAATTAAAGAATTGAGAAATAAACAAGGAAGGGTGAATTTGTCATTGTCCTCAGTTCCCTACTGGATAGCAAATTCAACCAAGTGCCACAATCTGCATTACAGGTGAGACAAGGTGTCAGGTGCTGAATCCCAAGGATACAGTAATGTAAGTGATTTTTGAAAAAAATTCACGCATGGACTGTTGGTGATGCTGGATGTGTGAGCATTTATTACCCATTCCTAGTGAGCAGTCTTCTTGAATCGGTGCAGTCCATGTGCTGTAGGTAGCCCCACCGTAGCATTAGGGAGGAAATCCAGAATTTTGAGCAAATAACACAGAAGGAGCGCCAATGTATTTCCAAGTCAGGATTGTGAATGGCTTAGAGGGGAACTTGCAAGTGCTGGTGTTTCTGTGTATCTGCACCCCTTGTCCTTCTAGATGGAAGTGAACATTGGTTTGGAAGGTACAGTCTAAGGAATATTGGAGAATTTCTGCAGTGCATGTTTTAAGTGGTACGCACTGCTATGACTCAGTGTTAAAGAATGAATGTTTGTGGATGTGGTGCTAATCAAGAGGACTGCTGTGTGCCGGACGGTGTCAAACATCTTGAGTGTTTTTGGAGTTGCACTCATCCAGGTAAGTGGGGTGTATTCCATCACACTCCTGACCTTGCCTTTTAGCTTTGGCCATTCTTTCAAGAGGTGATTTACTTGCTACAGGATTTCTAGTCTCTGACCTACTCTTGTAGCCACAATAGTTTATATGGTTAGTCCAATTCAGTTTCTGGCCAATGGCAACCACAGGATGTTGACAGTGGGAGATTCAGTGATGTTAACACCATTTAATGTCAAGGAATGTTGGTTAGATTGTCTCTTATTGGAAGTTGCCTGGCATTTGTGTGACTTGAATGTTACTTGCTACTTTTCAGCCCAAGCCTGGATATTGTCCATGTCTTGCTGCATTTAGACTTGGAGTGCTTCAGCAGCCACATGGTAGACTGATTACCAAGGTTAGACCACATGGAATACAGAGAGAACTAGCTATTTGCAAGGGTTTAGAGGAATATAGGCCAAATTCTGGCAAATGGGACTAGATTAATTTAGGATATCTGGTTGGTATGGACGAGTTGAACCAAAGGTTCTGTTTCTATGCTGTACAGCTGAGAGACTCTATGATTCTATCTGAGGTGTCGAGTATGGCACTGAACATTGTGCCATCTTTGATGAACTTCCCCATCTATGACCTTACGGTGAGGAGAAGCTCATTGATGAAGCAGCGGAAAATGGTTGCGCCTAGGACACTATCCTCAGAAATTCCCTCTCAAATCAGGTAGAGAACAAAAAAATGAAGTTAAAATAAATTACAGTAAGGCAGAGAAAGAGAAAAATTGCAGAAGTAAATACAGAAAGGAAAAGTACAAAACAAATTTAAAATTTGACATGTTTAAGAGCTCCAACAGCAATGCATATCTGAAGAAATGAGATTCCATACTTACAATTGTTCACTTACTGGCAACAAACTTTGATAGCCAGTCACTAATAATTATCAGATTATTAAAAGCATGCTGCAGCTAATAATTGCTAGACATAACTTTCTGTGCCCAAATTAATGAGCAATTAATATGAAAGTATAATATCTTCATGAAAGGGGGCTTCTGTTGTGCACTGAAAGTGTCCCTTCCTCCAGACCAAGAGCCCAGGGTTCAAGTCCCACCTGCTGCAGGGGTGTGCAGTAATATCTGTCTTCGTGAAAGGGCTAGGAGGTGGGGTTAAGGATGAGATGCTAACAATAGACTAGCATGAATTGGTCAGTAGCTGATAGCGATTCACAATTGATGATTCCTCACTAAAGACTGCTGGCAGATTTTGCACATTAAAAATAGCATACATTGCTCAGATAGACTAAAACCTTTAGCAAAATTTAGGTTAATAAGTCGAAATAGATATCTAATAGGTACAAAATGATGTGCAAAAAAGCAAGAGAGATATGAGGGAAAAAAGACTCTTTCTTTCAGCACCAAAACTAGAGGGCATAGGAATCCAGGAGGAACTAACCAATTGGATACAAAATTGGCTTGATGGTAGGAGACAGAGGGTGGCGGTGGAGGGTTGTTTTTTGGACTGGAGGCCTATCACCAGCTTGTGCCACAAGGATCGGTGCTGGGTCCACTGTTTTTCATCATTTATATAAATGATTTAGATGTGAATATAGGAGGTACGATTAGTAAGTTTGCAGATGACATCAAAATTGGTGGTGTAGCAGACAGTGAAGAAACTAATCACAGAGTACAGCGGGACCTTGATCAGATGAGCCAAGGGCCAAGGTATGGCATATGGAGTTTAATTTAGATAAATGTGAGGTGTTGCATTTTGGTAAGGCAAATAAGGGCAGGACTTATACAGTTGATGTTAGGGTCTTGGAAAATGTTGCCAAACAGAGACCTAGGGGTACAGGTGCATTGTTCCTCAAAAGTGGAATCGCAAAAATACAGATTGGTGAAGAAGGCGTTTGGAGCGCTGCCTTCATTGGTCAGTGCATTGAATATAAGAGTTAGAATGTCATGTTGCAGCTATACAGGACATTGGTTAGGCCACCTTTAGAATATTTGTGTTCAGTTCTGGTCTCCTTGCCATCGGAGGGACATTGTTAAACTTGAAAGGGTTCAGAAAACATTTACAAGGATAATTCTGGGATTGGATTGAATGATTAATTGATTGACTTATTGTCACGTGTACCGAAATAGAGGGAGGGCTTGAGCTATTGGGAGAAGCTGAATAGGTTGGGGCTTTTTTCTTTGGAGGGTTGGAGGCTGTTGGGTGATCTTATAGAGGTTTATAAAATCGTGAAGGGCATGAATTGAGTGAATAGCCAAGGTCTTTTTCCCAGGGTAAGGGAGTCCAAAACTAGAGGCCATAGGTTTAAGGCAAGACGGGAAAGATTTAAAAGGGATCCAAGGGAGGGGTGCGTATCTAGAACGAGCTGCCAGAGGAAGTCGTGGAGATGGATACAATTACAACATTTAAAAGTCATCTGGAGGAGAACATGAATAGGCAGAGTATAGAGGGATATGAGCCAAATGCTCGCAAATGGGATTAGATCAATTTTGGATATCTGGTTGGCATGGACGAGTTGGACCAAAGGGTCTATTTCCATGCTATATAACTCTATGACTCTAAATAGATAGGGTATGGAATGCACTGCCTGGAAATGTGATGGAGGCAGGTTCAATTGAGGCATTCGGGGGGGGAATTGGATGATTATTTGAATATAAATAGTGAGCAAGAGTATGGGGAATAAGCAAGAGATTGGTACTAGTTTGAAGAACCAGTGCAAGCATAATGGGCTGAATGACTTCCAGAACCATTACAATTCTGTGTAAAAGCAGACTCGTCCTTGTAGTTCAAAGGTCTTTGATGTAAATTAGCCAATAATGCATTGCTTCGTGCTAGATTCTTACTTTGGTTTGTTAATTACTGGATAAATCATTTTAGTGTAAGAAAACCTAGAATTATTTGGAATAAATTGTGAACAAATAAGCATTTTCTGTTTAAAATAGTAATTCCCAAGATGCTATAAATTTTACTCTTTTTTTTCAATAGAATCCTCCTAACTAAAAAGTGCTGTGTGTATTTTTGAGTTAGTTTTCTGAGTTCTGTCGAGAAAGAAGAATAGAAATAAGCAAAGCTGAAATGTAAGGGTGATGAGACCTAAAATATGAAATCCAGGTGCTGCTAATAATTTGTGCTCCAAGAAAATGTGAGGGTGAATAAGTGGGAAAAGGAATGTTTGAAAGTTTAAATAAATCAATCGCTGTACTGGAACCTCAAGATCTCCCTTCTGTTTGATCTCACATGTAGATTATCTTACATTGTCCTAATAAGTGATGTCTCATCCTTTACTTCATCACCCTCAAAAAGATAAATTTAAGTAACTTTATCATTCAATAGAAAGGTATTTATTAGCTACTGCAGACTAAGAGCTTCCTTACAAAGTGAAAGAGTTCTAAAGGGTGAAAGGTGCAATGTCTAGTAAATATTGTCAAAATGGGCTGACTGTATGCAGTATTCCTTCAATAACAAATTTATTATTATTGCAGTCTTTCTGTTCTGATCCAATTGAATACATGCTGATGTGTGAGAGGATCCCCATAGATAATAGACCCAAATGGCACTTAAAAAGGTGGTACTTGCTTTCATGTTGGACAGCAAGGTCAGTGGAAGAAATGGAAGTATTAGTGCCTATTTCTTAGTAATGCCATGGCCTCTGCCCTTCTGTCAATCTGTAACATGACCTACCAAGTTCAAGTAGGCACTAGTCATTTTCTAAAACGTCATATAGCTGTTAGTTGAAGGCTGCTTCTGTAAGAAACCTTTGCATCAAACATTCCATTAAAATTGAACTGTCACACCATCTGAATAATATCTGAAGGTGACCTAATAAAGGGTATTGTTCTTTCCTCCTTTGAGAAAAAGAAGTACATATTGTTCCGACAGGAAGGAACTTAGTGCATTATTTAAATGAAAAAAAATAAGGGGAATTGTTGAAGTGTTATTTTCTTTAAAAGGATCAAAGTATGATAGTTACATAAGACATTATGGGACTTTAGCTGTTTAGATTGGGATTATTTGAGCATTTAATACCCTGTAATATTTTTAATAATATTTCTCAGATATTCAAACTGTCATCATGTTACTTCTGCAAGGAAACACCAACAGAGCTACTAAATTTCTATTTTATTCTTTTAGAATGATATAGTTTGACTGTTACAGGCAGTGATTTTTTTTCAATAAAAGTATATTGTTCAAAGGATTATACACCTGGGGCATCTGGAAATTTATAATGTGAATGGGTACTGAATTGACTCAGGCTTACTTATCTATAGTACCAGTTAAATTGTACAGAAACACACTCTTAGTGACATAAAAGAAAACTGTAACAGAATCCATTTCTGTATGCTGACCTGTTTGACATAAACCTGTCAAATAAACTTCTGATCGTTCTCACACTGTACATTTTCTTCTTTTCAATTCCTCTTCGATATCTCGTTAATTTTCTAAGGTGGAATTTTTATACTTATTAAAAACATTGTATTAAGCTTCAGGCTATAAAAAGAAATTACGTTTTCTCTCTTTTTCATAAGATTAAACCTCTTGGTTTTTTTGAGAAAATGCCAATGACACAGAAACCTTGTAGAAATGATGTGACACAGGTTTTCAAATTTGCCCTTCATATGTTGAACAAAATGAATGAAGTTAGTCAAAATTAAAAGTCCATTATAGAATTATTATGAAATATCAAAGCTGTAATGAAAATGATCAAACTGAAGTTTTCGGAATTATTTGTTGTGCACAGTACACAAATATATTCTGACATGATTCTGTGTCTCTGAAGAATAATTCATGTTCAACAAAATATAATTCATGTAAGATATATTGTGTATAAATAGTGAAACTATCTATATTCCTATAAAGATTGAAGTAGCATTTCTGAGTGGATTCACTAAATATTGTACAATTGTTATAAGTAAATCTACTTTTCTCTGAATTTTATTACAAGAAATAATTAACAGCTTTCAGTAAAGGCAGCTCTGAGAATCAAATCACTTTGTACTATCATTCGTGTATCTAACGCAGTATAACTGTGTTCATAATATTAAGTTGTCCAATCAAACTTTTTAAATATCTTCCATTTGTAGACAAGCTTTACCAAGTTCCCAATAATCATGTGTGTTATGTTGAAAACAAATTCATTATTTGTATTGCTAGATTTATAGGTAAATACAATTTTTGATAAGTCATGCCAACTATCCTTTTTATTATACAAAAATGGGTCAGCTTTTATGTCCCAGAGCTAGAATGTGTTCCATTGTTATGGTGTCACTCCATCCTGACACATTTGACCTTTGCATTTTGATTATTTATCGCTGTCCATCGTCTTGCTTTAAAATAGCCAGATTGCCTTTATCCCCCCACTAGGGGGTATCAAAACCTTTTGCAGCAGAATTTGAAGAATAATTAGATTTTTGAAAACAAATTTTCGTGCACACTTCACTCCGCCAGATGTCGCAAAGGTATCATTTGAAGAATGTTACGAAGATTGTATACAAATGCAAAATACACTTTGTTTCTTTTTTTAAAAATGCAAAGGATTTAGCAGGTCATTGAAATGTCCAGCAATGCAAAATGTCGTACATAACCCACTTTGATGAAAATTCTCAGTGATTCCTCATATTTCATTTTTTGAAAATCTTTAGAATAATTATTTCTTATTACAGTTTTGCATAAAATATGCAGCTTCACTAATGTTTGCTCTCTGCAGTTTTTCAGAATATTCAATATTTTCATTTGAATATTTCAATATTAATTTTAAGAGTTAAATATAATAACATAAAATTAGTAATTCACATGGGGCTGCCAACTCTATATATGGCAAAAAGTTATCTGAATAAACAAGATAAAGTATTTAGTGCATTAACATAATATCAATCCTCAAAGAAGCATTTGAATTTAGCCTTACTCTCAGTTCAGCAAAAACATGGTCATTCTATTTTATGACAGAATGTATTAACTATTTCAAATGATAAGTTAACAATTAACATAATGATCTGGCCTCCGTGATCAGTTTAGGAAGCCCTGGGCTGAATCTTAGCAGAAATCAGCTCAGTAGAAATTTAGGCAAGTTCCATGGACTTTGCTCTCCACATGGCCTGGAAGGTTTTCTCATACTATCTTCCTCATTACCTATGCACCATGCCGCTATGGTGCCCTGCTTGTCATATTCACCCACTTGCCATTGGTGGATGTACTCAACCCCGCTAGTGTCTCCCAGGATCCCTGGCACCAGTGCTATATCTACAAGGTTATTGTGTGCTAACTGAAGTGCTGACACTCCAGAGCTGCACTGTACAGTTCGGGTTATTTGCTCCAGACATTGCATAAAAGGAAAAATTAGCATCCCACTTTGCAGACAAGGAACTGGAGATCATAGTAGATGGCTTGGCGCAGAGGAGACCGATCCTCTTTACCAGCAAGAGGAGACCATGATGCCAAACTCTGCCACCCTGGTCTGAGGTTGCCATATGGGTCAGTGTGGTATTCGTGGTTGGAGAAACATTCAGCAATGCAGGAAGAACGTAAGTGACCTCTATTCCATCAGGGTTAGTGCCACCATCTTCTCTCTGCTTTCAAGGCTCATTATGCTCCACTCTCATTGTGTGCAAATCTTCCCTCAATTATTCTCACCCACTCAATCCTCTCACACTACTAACCCTACATGGCATTTGCATCACTTATTCATGCACTCAGGACACCTCACCACTTTTACCCCAAGAGCACCAGCAGTAACAGCTGTGCCAGCCACTTTCATCTCATTCAATCCATCCTGTGTCTCATTCCAGGAGAAACAGTCCACAATAGGGCAGAAAGAGCCAGGACAGGTGGTGAGTTTTCTGATGTTCGGCTCCCCACTCATCTGAGAGGAGATTCCTGGCCCTGGCCAACGAGAACTGAGACTGCTCATAATGTGGCAATGCTGAAACATCCATATCCTGGCAACCAAGTAAGAAGCATTACCCATTACTGTACTGCTCTTCCATTACCACCACTGTGAAAATGTTCTTTACAATGCCCAAACTTCTACTCCTTGTTCATGACACATTCTTTCTTATATCTTCTACAGGTCCTCAACCCCAGCCATATCAAGTCAACATGTCAGATACCATAGTGCAGCATACCCCCTTCAAAGGCAAGGGGTTGCTGACTGTTGATGATCTCCCTCCTCCACATTACCTCTTTTACTTCCATGGTGAATCATCTTGCCCACCAACCCCTCCTCTCCACTTTATACATTGACTTCCCACTTTCACAGTTGTTACCCTTTTCTCTCAGGATGCCAACTCCAATACCCAAAATTGAGTTCCCATCTTCTCTCTCATAGTAGTGGCCCATGATAACTAATAACTTTTATTGGTGAACTCCCTGGACTGACTGTAGTCCACCCTTTGACTCAATTGGACAGACAGCCTCAACAGGTGACTAATCAGATCCCTGACTGATCCCTGTGCAGCTCTCAAACTGACCCCATAATCCCTAATACTGACTGTCCAAAGTGGCGGACTTATTGTGGCACGACGCCTTGCTTGAAGGCTGTCCCCTGACTTGACTGACAAGTACTTCCTTTAGACTTTGAGATATAGAGTTATAGTGTCATAGAGCTGTACAGACCCCTCAGTCCAACTTATCCATGCTGACCAGTTATCCTAAATTAATCTAGTCCCATTTGCCAGCATTTGGCCCATATCCCTCTAAACCCGCCCTATTCATATTCCCATGCAGATGCCTTTTAAATGTTGTAATTGTTCTAGCCTCCACCACTTCGGGCAACCCCGGGGAAAAAGCCTTGGCTATTTAACCTATGTTTAGTTGATGAAAATACAGTGTGTTTGTTATGTTGCTGCTGGTACATGATGTAGGTGTGAGATTAAAGTTGCATGGTGATGTACAGCAACATGTCCTCCCTGCCCACAACAATGACAGGCTAACTGGCTCTGTGCCTGCGCTAAATAAAAAAGCAAAACAGAAGTGCTCTGAACATTTAAGCTCTGGCTTACGGGAGACACAGCACAAAAGGCAAGGCAAAGCAAGGATGCTGTGAACATCCAAGCAGACATAAAGTTAGTGAGGACTAAGAGAGCAAGCAAGGTACCTTGAGATGCACCCTGCTCATATCAATGACTGGGTACCCCTCCTGCACAAAGTGCCCTGGCAGCTGCATTGCAATGAAGTGCCAGTGTGCTCCAAAGTGCTGCATTCAAGTACAGAACTATCTTGTATATGGATTGAAGATGTGCCATGAGGGCCCAGTAAGGCTGGTACTTGTCAGATATTAGGACCCATGGACAGGGGGTGCATGAAGTTGCTTCCCATTGAGGGACATTAGTTTCATTGCTGGAGGCAGTTAGTTGCATAGTTACCCAGTTGTTAGACAAGGTTATTTTGCAATCTAACATTTACTGTGCAGTTATCTTGGTAAGCAAATTGGAACTGTCCAAAATCTCCAATTCTACCTCAGAGACTTTTTCAGAGAATCCTGCAAAGCAGGAGAATTGCTCATTAGAAGTTAAAATTCCCTTTGTGTCCCAGTGTTGGAACTTCCAAGGGAGCCGATACTGCATCTTTCATAGCACATCTTTCATGGCACATCTTTTCTCTGATTTTCCAAAGACCAGAATATCTGTGCTAGAATTCTTTACAAACTAGCAAATCAAGATGCAATATAAATCTTTGCAGCCCTATCTCTCTATTTTATTCGTCCATTATTTACTGATTTTGGTTCTTTTCCTCTTTTTATGTCTCCTAACACTGACCTATTGTTTAACTAGATACAGAAAAGTAGCATAAGTTGCTCATTCTCCACTGTTATTTCTTTTCTTCCCCATGAGTGAGCTTCAATCTTTCGCTCAATACTTTCTCCTCCACTGCCATAATCTGATAACAATTAGGAAATTGTTCATTGGAGATTCACAAGCTGATTAGTGTAAATTTTTGTAAGTGATGCAAGGAATCTATCACTACCTTTGTATAAGGAATTTTTTTTAAAGAAAATGATGCTAAACAATCTAAGTTTGTTTTTCATGACTTTTATCCTTAATGTTTAGGTTAGAATTGTGCTTCAACCTTTAGTCCTTGGCTCACAATCTAACCCAAAATAAATTGATAATATTTCCTCTATCTCTTAAAACTCTTGTGAGTTTCAAGAGAAGTTAGTTTGGTAATGTCATTTCCAATTCGTTGTGGATATCTGTTCACAAGGCAAAACAACTATCAAATGTAGCAGAATCCATTTTGATAGAATACATGCTTAACAGACATGCATGCTAAAATCAGAAGAGAATGATCTTTTTGAGGTTGGAATTGAAGTGTATTATTGAGCCAAAGTGGGTGGAGCTTTGAATTAAAATTAAACATTGCTTTTCCAGCTGATGCTGTCACTATGTATACAATGGACAAAATATCCTATTCTTCTGTACTGTCAAGCCCCAGTTTGATGAGTACATGTGTGAATATAAAGTAATTTCAATCATTGTGAGGTTAATGGATGGCTGCTCTACTGGAATTGCATGGTCAGATTTTTGTTATTTCTTTGAAGATATTTAATCTGCACTCTTGTAAAATATTTTAGTTGTCCTGAAAGCACATAAGGCTTCTACATAATGAAGTTCAAGATTTCCTCAAATTCTACTGAACTACAACAATGCTGCTCTGGAATATCAATATTAAATGCAAGTTCAAATTCCCTGCCCAATGGTTTGAATGAACCTCTTATATTTTTGTTTTATTATCTGCTTCTTGGACACTGACAACAGGAATGCATCCACTTGCAACACACAGATGCTTGGTGTCTAGAGCATTTGTAATGTATGTTGGTATACACAAGCAGCAGTATTATTACAACCACTCCAATTATTATGCATGAGAACTAGAATTCTGAAGGAAGAGATTTTCAAAGATCTTTGCATATGAATTTACATCTTGTCACTGGAGTTCATTGCAAATTCTCTATTATACATTTACCCTCCTTTCTACTGTCCAATTCTATTTAGTGCACATATGTGAGTATATCAAGAGAAAAGTTAGACAGTTACTGAGGTATCAAGGATCAGATGAGCTGGATATTTGCTCAAGTTCAGAAATTTCCTAATTCAACAGACCTGTTTCATATAAATGGGTCCCTGCACTAATTCTGTTGCAGGAAGGCAGAGGCAGGATGACGCTGGGTCCACTTTGATCCCAGAAGCCATTTAGAAGCAGCCACAAAGGTTTGTGAGTACTAAGATGGGCTGGTTAAAAGGACTTTGTTCCTTGCTATATCTGTCCAATTGTTATAAAAGCAACTAGGAGACTTTATCTAGAGATACATACGGCCAGATAAACCTTTCTCCAATTGTCTCTTTATAAATGCTTATGGAAGGAGCATACAGAAATGGGAAAGACCTCTTAAACTTACCTTTCAAAAGGTTCCCAAATCCAGACCATTGTTCGTACCTTCTCTGAGGGGCCGTAAATCATGGGTCCTCAAACTGGCAGGACTCCATTATAATTGCACAGTGTTATGAGATAACTGTTCTTACAATAAAACCAATCAGGTTAGGGGTGCAGGGTGCAGGTTAACTATCCGTATACTATCCCATGCTGGTAAAATTGCCAGAGTTAAGAATGTGATTGAGAATCCTGAAATAAGGTCTAGCCTCCCTTTTTTAAAGGGCTCTAAAGTCAGCTTGCAACCGCAAAATTCCAGGCCAGTGTTTTTCCCGAATGTTTTCTCCTGTTTCACTTACTAGCCATCCTTTGATCTTTTAGTACGGTTGTTCAACAGTGCTGAATTCAGAGCAATTTTATGCCTGCTAGGATCTGGTTTGAGATTGACAATTTCGCAAAGGATCTTTGTAACTAGTAGATGGAGAAGCTATTGTCTCCTAAGTCTTACTTGAATTTAAACGCAGGGTTCAGAGATGTAAAGCAAGTTTCTTAATTGCATCCCTCTCCCCATTTTCATTCATCCCTATTTTGTAGTTCTCACTAAATTGATGGTAAGAAGTTGGTGAGATTCAGAGGCAATTGTTTGCTTCTGATGAATGTATTGGTGATAATAATTGCAATTCTTATACTCAGGTAGAAGTGTTATCTGTTAGCAATCATTTTATGATTTTAGAAGGAAATGTAGCAGGTGTGAAGAAGTTGAAAGTGATATGTGCAAGTAATAAATTTAAGTATGCACAGTTAGATGTTTAAATTTAATGGCATTTGCACTTTCGAAATAAAACTTTGGATTCCTCTAGAAAGTCATATTGAAAGTGTATGAATTTAACAAGAAACTAGAAAAGACACAAAAGTGATCTGAAATCTATCAAAGTACTATGTACTTTTCAAGTAGTTTTCAAAGTCATCAAGACTAGCTAGCACATATCCAAACAAAACATAGCTAATTTTAATTTGATTATAAAATTCTTTCAGTGTTTTTGTTAAATAATCTAGGGTCAATTGCAATAATCCTATTAATATCTTTTCAGAAAGCTGTTAAAGTTCAATTGTTAGATTCGAGCAATTATTTCCCTCTTAAAGTGAATGTGTTAACCGTATCTGTGAAGTACAATATGTCGTGAAAGTGGTAACTAAACAGGAAATTCCAACATAATAAATTGTTATTTCATTTGTATGGGATATATATTTATTTACATTTTATTATTCATTAAGTTTGTCAAATGTTCATTAAGAAGTATTGTGTAATCTGTCTCAAGTTGCTATGCAAGTTTTGAGTAGTCAGTTCATGAAAGCGTAATTTCATATTTAATGCAAATAAATGATTTTTCACAGGGTTGTTTAATTTCCACAAGTGGTGTAGAAATTTGAATGAGTTTTAGTTGCTATTACAAAAGAAATAAAAGATCAGAAACCTCCCTTGAAGTTCTTTTGTTTACAACATTTTGTTTTCATTAGACCAGAAAACAGGGATAATTATGATCTTTGAAAGATGAGAACTTTTTTCCAGTGGTCTATAACTACATGAATGTTTTAAAATGAAAGATAAGATTTACTGAAGTATAATTTGCAAGAGATTTTGAGGATCTGATAGTATGAGGCCTATTACAGTATTCAGTCGCATTGAGTACACATTGCACTATTTGAACTACATTCACAGACAAAGGACCTATTTTCTTTGTTGGAATCGTATTGAAAGTGCATGCATTAAATTAGTTTACAGTTTTTGGAATACAGGAATGGTGTACTATGGTGTTCTTAGTGACATCCAAGCAGAAATATTGTTGCGTGATTGAATTACTTCGAGGAACCAAGGAAGAGAGATTCGACCAGAAATGATATCATGAGGTTGTGTCCTTATAGATCGGGCATGCTTCACTGAGCTCCACAGTACAACATGTTATTCACAACATTGCAAACTCATTTTTAACTGATTGCTTTGCTAATGTGGTCCTTAGGCAGAATGAATGGATATTGGTGTGTTAACATAATACAGAATAATAATATATTAGAAAATTTGTTTAATGGTTAAATCATTGCAGATAAAATCTATAGTTCCAGTTGTTTCATAAAAGCTTTTCTATCTTATTTTTGTGAATTTTCAAATTTTTTAGGCTATTTATACTTTAATCACTTTGTTGTCAGAGCATCTGCAGCTTCCAGAAAAGGTAGCCAGTCTGGAAAATACTCAAATTCTGGTGCTTTTAAAATATTCATCAGGGTGGTCTTTATTGAAATGTATCTTTTTAGCATTTAAAAGAAAATTACTGAGAAACCTGTGTACCATTCATCTAGCATATATGCACTTAGCATCACAACTTATTTACTTATTGGAACTATGGTAATGTTGCCTTGTATGGAAAAATGCGCTTTATAGGTTACAAAAGCAAACTGAATCTATTTCAATAAATTAGCTGGGATGAGACTCTCAACCCATCTTATTTTCTCAGAGGTTCATATACATTGAAATGAAATGCACCAAGTTTCTTTACTTGAAATCCAAATGAGACTTTTTTTTGGCTTGCAGCCTTGACAGTCCCTTTCATAAATGCTGTTTGTGCGCAGACCTGGTAAAATGCCTCTTTTGTGAGATGCACAAGAGACACTATAATACCAAGAACAACGAAGGTGTCAAAACACAAAGTTAGTGGCAATCTAATCAATGCCTTGAAACCCATCCTTTGAATACTCTGCTCATTTCTACTGTTTAATTATAAAGCTTATCTTTAAGAGGAGCTGTTATTTAATATTTTTCAATGTCATTCATTATAAAATCATTTGTACCATTTTAAAATGTTTTAGGCATCATTAGATGGAAAATTGGAGGTCTTGTAAGCCCATTGTTTAACCTGAGTAGTTCTAGTATGAAGAATAAAGGCACATGGGTAAATTATCCAAAACAAAATTTGACCAAAAGGCTATGTCTTTTACTCTCCTACCACTCATGAACTGTATTTTCTCTGGTGAATTAATGTCATCAGCAGGTTTACCAGAAAATAACAGAGCTGCTAATATTACTCACACAAAATTGTGCTCAATGCAGCAACAATTTAATGTAGTGAATTTCTTAGTGTATTCTGTTCTTTTTCATTATTTACATCCATTTATTTTCATGCTTCCTATCCTCCTGTTGAAATCTTGCGTCTTCATGCTCTTACCTAGGCAAGTGATATGTAAAAGTCTATCAAACAACAGAAATTACAACCTATCGGGTGGTGGGAATCTGCTGAAGGGGACTACTCCTGATAATTATTTATCGTTCCCATGAAACAGCTCCATCTAATAACCCATCTGAGAGCTGCAGAATCTCACTCAATTAAGTTTGTACAGCAGATGAGACTTTGATGCAAACTAAACTTCCAAATATCTGGGTTGGATGTGAAATGAATAGCCATTACTATTGAGCTGCCCATGTATATTTTAATTAAAATGTATTTATAAAATTCTTTATCTACTTGTAATGAGATTTATTTCGAATTGTATATTTTGTAGAATAGGGTAACTCCAAAGGCTGAGTTTGATTTCTTGACCCTCAATGCCAGAGGCATGGTGCCATTTAGTCTAATATATATTTGATGGTAAATATTAATGTACAAGAGAAGTTTAGATATAGATGAGCAATAAATGTGCCTAATTGTTCAAATGTTTTTCATAGATATACCACCATTGCAATGAGTGCTGCATGGCATGGAACATTTGAAAAAAATGCTTTTGAGCACCTCATTAAGTAAATCTTCAAATCATTAAGCAGTAGACTAGTGAATCATGTGGTGTTATTTGCTGATATCAAGCCAAGACAAATATCACCTCTTTTTGCTTTTTAGAAATTATTTACTTTATAAAGGTCAAAGACAAGAACTTGGTCATTAGGACCAAAAATTGGTTTGAAGCTATCTTGTCATATTTCAGAGCCTATTCTAATGTGAACATTCATTTTTGTTGAGTTAACCACCCAGAAATTTAAAAACATAGCTCTGAAGTAACATAGGCCTTGGAATTAAAATTCATAGTTACCTTTTTGTGCCACTCAGTCTCAGTTCATCATACTTTTATGCACCGTTCTATTAAGTAGATTCTCCCACTCCTATCACATTGTTCTAAAATTCCAAATTACCCATACATTGCTAATAGGAGGCAAGAAGTTGCAGCTTGATTTGGTTGGCCATCATTTGTATGAAGAAGCAACATTTACCTCTCAATCTTAATTCTCAGATCAGGGAGGTAGATTTTGACTGATCAGGCTGTTAACATTGGGATGCAGCAAATCTGATTCCATGATCTCATTTTTTTAAAAAAGGTGCCATGTTTGTACAAATTCCTTTTGTCTACATAAAACAAGGTACAGTCTATTTATATGTGTAGATTCTAGCACTTGCAGTTGCATTAAACTGCAAGTCTGAATGATAATTGTAACTTGATTTCCAGTGAAACTAATAGCTTAGTCCAGATTATTTAATGAATGATTTCCAACAACTGAATCACTTCTAACGGTGGATTTACTTTTCTGAGGCTTGAAAGCCTGGGCTGATTGAACATAATCGACATACTATCTGCTGTGAATGGTCAACAGCAGATGTGTTGTTTGATACTGTCCACCAGTTGTTGGGATGTACAGCCTATATATCTGGAATCATACTGGCCCTGAAACTTACATATCACGTTACTCATTTGTGTAGTAGGCAAAATATCATTTTAGCTTGACGGTAGCATCCTGTTAATGAAGAAAACTACTTGTGGGTTTACTGCATAGTAGCAGCAGAAACATCGAGCTTCAACTGTTGTTCGCATCTTGAAACACTTTCCTCTTACATGGTAATCAGGTGAAATGGTCATTCTGAGGTCCAAAGATGGTGGACGTAGGCCCTTTCTTGAGTCTACATTAAATTACATCATACATCTTTGTGCCCATTATCCTAATCTGTCTATGTCTTACTGAAGTAGGCTAGGATTTTGTCAATAGCATGTCATTTCTGATGGTGAAATTGGAAGTACGCACCATTTTTGCTTTCTCATATTTTGCCTTTTCTTGGCCAATTATAATTAAAATTATGTGTATGCAAAAGATATGCAAGTTAGGGACTAGGAAGCTTTTTGTTGGTGAGATCTAGCAACAGCTGACGGTGCTACATCTGAAATTGTTCTATTAAAGAGTCTCCTGGTCAAGAATGGTAGCCCTGCTTCACAATTACAACATTCCTGCTCAACTACATTACTATTAACACAAGAATTAAGAAAACAAAGATGGCATGAAATAACTGCACCAAGGCTGGTATCTGATCACCAGGTCAGCCTTTATTTACACATGCACAGTACATGGACTCTGACCAGCTAGCTCAGAGCTACTCCTTAGAGTGAGGAAACTCTCTGAATCACTTGTTTATATCTGCCAGCCAGAGCTCCCTGATTGACCCAGGTTAACAGCCCCAATCAGGGACCTCCAACTCAACAAGATCCAGCTGGCCAACATTGTTCCAATCGCTACATCCCTCCCCCACCTAAGTCCAGGGATGTAGGGCTGTTCTTTTGCTTGTAGCTTCTTCTGGGATGTTTTCGTTCCATGTCTGGTTCCTACAACTCTGACTTGGGCATGATGTATACTGGACCATAGCTCATCTCCAGCACCTGGAGCCTCTTGGGTGAGATTCCTCCTCTTCAGGTGGTAACATTATCAAGGATGCAACATCAGCTACATCTATCTCAGACTCTGACGTTTCTTCGATGCTCGGCAGAGGGGGAGTACCCACAGTTTCTGGCAGCCTTTCTGGCTGTTCAGAGTGGCCAGGTATGTTTTGCTTCTGCCTCATTTGCAAGGTAGCAGCTTTCAAGTCATCTACATGTTTTTTTTCAGGGCCATCCTCATCTACCCGAACTGCGTACATTATGGGACCCAACCTCGCATCGACCCTTGCGTTATACCCATGCAGGGCCATTTCTGAACTTCATCTCCTGAAGTATACCGTCTGCCTCACTTAGAGAAGGCATGTGGCTGATATTGGCATTCCTGCTGCTGTTTCACCTTCCCCCCCAATGTCTGGGAATATTAGGTTTAAACTGGTGCAGATTCTTCTCCCTATCAGCAACTCCGTTGGAGCTATCTCTGTAGTTGCATGAGAGATGGCCCTGTAATCAAACAATCTGCCTCCACACTTGCTTCATCAACCGTGAACCTAACCCTCCCTCTACTGACCCCTTCTCCCACTTCCAACACACCCCCTCCTCCTGGACACCACCCCAAGGCCTCCTACCCTCCCTCGACCTCTTCATCTCCAACTGCCGTCGTGACATCAATCGCCTCAACCTCTCCACCCCTCTCACCCACTCCAACCTCTCCCCCACAGAACATGCAGCCCTCCGCTCCCTCCGCTCCAATCCCAACCTCACCATAAAACCCGCGGACAAGGGAGGCGCAGTTGTAGTATGGCGCACTGACCTCTACATCACCGAGGCCAGACGCCAACTCTCCGACACCTCCTCCTACCGCCCCCTTGATCATGACCCCACCCCTGAGCACCAAACCATCATCTCCCAAACCATCCACAACCTCATCACCTCAGGTGACCTCCCACCCACGGCCTCCAACATCATCGTTCCCCAACCTGGCACTGCCCGCTTCTATCTCCTTCCCAAAATCCACAAACCTGAATGCCCTGGTCGACCCATTGTCTCCGCCTGCTCCTGCCCCACTGAATTGGTCTCCAACTATCTGGACTCCATTTTCTCCCCCTTGGTCCAGGAACTCCCTACCTATGTCCATGACACCACCCACGCCCTCCACCTCCTCCAGAACTTCCAATTCCCAGGTCCCCAACACCTCATCTTTACCATGGACGTCCAGTCCCTCTACACCTGCATTCCCCGTGCAGATGGCCTTAAGGCCCTCCGCTTCTTCCTGTCCCGCAGGCCCGACCAGTCCCCCTCTACTGACACCCTCATCCGCTTAGCCGAACTCGTCGTCACCCTCATCAACTTCTCTTTCAATTCCTCCCACTTCCTACAGACAAAGGGGGTAGCCATGGGTGCCTGCATGGGCCCAAGCTACGCCTGCTTCTTTGTAGGTGACGTGGAACAATCCCTCTTCCGTACCTACGCCGGCCCTAAACCCCACCTCTTCCTCCGTGACATTGATGACTGTATCGGCGCCGCCTCGTGCTCCCACAAGGAGCTCGAACAGTTCATCCACTTCACTAACACCTTCCACACCAACCTTAAGTTTACCTGGACCATCTCTAACACCTCTCTCCCCTTCCTGGACCTCTCTGTCTCCATATCGGGCAACCACCTAGAAACCGATATTCATTTCAAGCCCACCGACTCCCACAGCTACCTAGAATACTACTCCTCCCACCCATCTTCCTGCAAAAATGCTATCCCCAATTCCCAATTCCTTCGCCTCTGCCGCATCTGCTCCCAGGATGAGGCATTCCACTCCCGTACATCTCAGTTGCCCTCGTTTTTCAAGGACTGTAACTTTCCCCCCCTCAGTGGTCGAGAACGCCCTCAACCGTGTCTCCCACATCTCCCGCAACTCATCCCTCACACCCCGTCCACGCAATAAGAACCAAAAAAGAATCCCCCTCGTCCTCACATACCACCCCACCAACCTCCGGATCCAACGCATCATCCTCCGACACTTCCGCCATCTGCAATCCGACCCCACCACCAAAGACATCTTTCCCTCCCCACCCTTATCTGCTTTCCGGAGGGACCACTCTCTCCGTGACTCCCTTGTCCGCTCCACACTCCCCTCCAGCTCCACCACACCCGGCACTTTTCCCTGCAACCGCAGGAAGTGCTACACCTGCCCCCATACCTCCTCCCTCACCCCCATCCCAGGCCCCAAGAAGACTTTCCACATCAAGCAGGTGTTCACCTGCACATCTGCTAATGTGGTATACTGCATCCGCTGTACCCGGTGTGGCTTCCTCTACGTCGGGGAAACCAAGCGGAGGCTCGGGGACCGCTTTGCAGAACACCTACATTCGGTTCGCAATAAACAACTGCACCTCCCAGTCGCGAACCATTTCAACTCCCCCTCCCATTCCTCAGACGACATGTCCATCCTGGGCCTCCTGCAGTGCCACAACGATGCCACCCGAAGGTTGCCGGAACAGCAACTCATATTCTGCTTGGGAACCCTGCAGCCCAATGGTATCAATGTGGATTTCACAAGTTTCAAAATCTCCCCTCACCCTACCGCATCCCAAAACCAGTCCAGCTCGTCCCTGCCTCCCTAACCTGTTCTTCCTCCCACCTATCCCCTCCTCCCACCTCAAGCCGCACCTCCATCTCCTACCGACTAACCTCATCCTGCCCCCTTGACCTGTCCGTCCTCCCTGGACTGACCTATCCCCTCCCTAACTCCCCACCTACACTCACCTTTACTGGCCCCATCCCCGCCTCTTCGACCTGTTTGTTTCCTCTCCACCTATCCTCTCCTCTATCCATCTTCTATCCGCCTCCCCCTCTCTCCCTATTTATTTCAGAACCCCCTTCCCCTCCCCCTTTTCTGATGAAGGGTCTAGGCCCGAAACGTCAACCTCTCTGCTCCTATGATGTTGCTTGGCCTGCTGTGTTCATCCAGCCCTGCACCTTGTTGTCCAGGAACTGTGACAGTTTGGTATTGGATAAAGCTATAGGCTGTTTATTTAAGCCGGCCTTTAACGTTTGGACCGCTCTTTCCGCCAGACCATTGGACGACCATATGGAGCTGTCCGAACATTCCAAATGCCATTCGACTTTAGAAAAATACTCAAAATCCCTGCTGGTAAATGACGTCCCATTGTTCATGACCAATACTTCTGGGTGTCCGTGTATTGCGAACAATGCTCATAGCTTTTCAATTGTCATCCCTGAGATTACCAAATGAATTCTACATAAGTCCGAACATTGTGAATGGGCATCCATAATGACCAAGTATATTAAGCCCATGAAAGGACCAGCGCAGTTGATGCGTAACTGAGTCCATGGTTTGCCCGGCCATTCCCACGAATGTGGGCGAGCTGTCGGTGGTAATTTCTGTCCTTGTTGGCACTCTGGGTAATGACCACTGACGTGGCAGTGTCTGCACCCAGTCCTGGCCACCAGACATACCTTCTTACCAACATCTTCATTTTGGAAATCCCTGGATGACCCAGGTGGACTTCAGGCTGACCCTTACTTGGGACAATCACTCTTGGTCCCCATAGTAATATGCCACCCTCTATGGTGATCTAGTCTCATTGGCTCCAGAAAGGTTTTAGTTTTAGTTGTGATGGCCTTTTTGTTTCCCTCACCATCACCAGCTGTTTTAGTTTTGCCAGGACGGGATCTTTTGTGGTCAATCTCCGGTCAGATATTGTCAGCGGTGACTGGAATGGTGACCAAAACGTTTAAAACCAGAACAGACTCTTCCAGGGGATGCACCACTAGTGGTGTATCTGCCAGAGAGAAGCAGCTCAAGGCATCCGCATTTGCCACTTGGCCTCTAAGACAGTGTTCCAATTTATAATTGTACACACTGAGAATAAGGACCCACTGAGAATAAGGAATTTGATCAGATGTTAAAGGTGGCACCACCTTGTCTTCTTTGAGAAGCCCGAACAGGGGTTTGTGGTCCATTACTGTTACAGATTTACGTGCGTAAAGTTATTGGTGGAAATTTGTCACACCAAAGATGACTGCCAAACCTTCCTTCTCTATTTGGGCATATTTACATTTGGTATTAGCCAAAGTCCGGGAAGCATATGCTATCAGGCATTTCTCTCCATTGGGCCACCAGTGAGCCAACAGTACCCCAATACCATAAGGGGAGGCATCGCATGTTAGTACCACATCTTGCTTGGGATCATAGTGGGCCAACACCTTAGATGATGATAGCTGTTTTTTCACTTCCCTAAAGGCTACTTCTTGGCTACATGGCCATTTCCAAGGCTGACCCTTTTTCAGTAGCAGGCGTAAGTGTACCAATATGGAGGCCAGGTCACATATGAATTGTCCATAATAATTCACCGACCCAAGGGAAAACCTAAGTTCTGGTACAGCTGGGGCACCTTTGATCACCCTCACTTTATCTTCTAACGGGTATAACCCAGTCCTGTCGACTCTGTAGCCCAAGTACATTATGTGGAGTGCCTGGAACACACATTTTTGTCTTCTAAGGTGTACGCCTGCCTGGGAAATACGTTTACGCACTATGTCCAAGTTTTCCAAGTGCTCTTTACTTACAAGTGCACAGTACACGGACTCTGATTAGCTAGCCAAGAGCCAGTCCTTATAGTTAGGCGACTCTCTATATCTCCTGTCAGCCCAGGTTAACAGCCAAAATAGGGTTCTCATGTTCAGTGATATCCATCTAGCCAATCTCATTCCAATCACTACATGGCACTTTTTTTTCCAAAATTAAATGTCACTGGTAAATATTTCACATTGTGTCCATTTCACATTATCTTGTTGAACCAACCTATTGGAGTTCTTTGAAGTAGTAACATCTGCTGTGGATAAAGGGGAACCAGTGGATGTACTGCATAAGATTTCCAGAAGGAATTTGTTAATGCATCATATTGAATACTGTGGAAAAGAAGAGCTCATGGTGTAATGGGTAACATGTTGGCATTGATAGAAGAATGTCTAGCAAACAAGAAATAGAGACTCGGTATAAATGAGTGTGCTTTTCTTCCTACATGTCAAGATGTAATGAGTAATGCACCACAGAGATCACTGGTGGGCCTCAACTTTTCACAATTTATATTTTTGACTTGCAGATAGGGTCCAAAGGTATGATTGCTAAATCTTCTGATCACATGAAGATATTGTGTAAGTTGTGAAGAGGGCATAAGAAAGCCGGAAAATATGTGGATAGATTAAGTGAGTGGGCAAAGTTCTGGCAAGTAGAGTATAATGTGGGAAAATGTGAAATTGCCCATTTTGACAAGATGAATAAAAATTAAGCATATTATCTAAACGTTGAGAGATTGCAGATCTCTAAAATGCTGAGGGATCTGGGTGTCCTAATGCATGAACCACAAATGATTTTTAGAATGCAAGGTACAGCAGCTAATTAGGAAAGCTAATAGATTGTTACTTATTGAAAGTGGAATTGAATACAAAAGTGAGGAGAGTATAGTTTTGTTATCAAAGGAATTAGCGAGACCACATCTAGTGTACTGTGTAGAGGACTGGTCATTTTATTTAAGAAAGGAATGCATTTGAAAAAGGTTTACTAGACTAATGTCTGGACTGGGTGGAACATCATATGAGGAAAGTTTGGACTGGCTAAGCTTGTATCTACTGATATTTAGAAGAATAAAAGGTGGCTTGATTTAAATATATTAGATCTGGAGGAGTTTTGATAGGGCATGTGTGGAAAGAATGTTTCCTTTTGTGGAAGATTGCAAAACTAAGGGCCACTGTTTAAAAATAAAGACCCATTTATTACAACAGTTCCAGACCTCATTACACCTTTGATCCAAACATGAACAAAATAACTGAATTCCAAAATTGAAGTGAGAGGCGTTGTCTTGACATCAAGGCAGCATTTCAATGAGTATGCACCGAAGGAGCCCTAGAAAAAAATGAAGTGAATGGAAATTGGGGTAAAACACTTGATTGATTGGAGTTATACCTAGAAGAGAAGATGTATGTGGTTGTTCAAGGTCAACCACCTCAATCCAAAGACATCTCTACAAGAGTTCCTTAGGATTGTTTCCATGCCCCAACTCTCATCAGATGCTTCATCAATAACCTTCCCTCCATTATAAAGTTAGAAATGGGAAAGTTTAATAATGTTTGCAAAATGTTCAGCATCACTCACAACTCCTTTAGATATTGTCATATTCCATGTTCATAGGCGGTAAGACCTGGCCAGCATCTAGGCTTTGAGTCCCTACTAGGAATGGGATCTTGAGGCAGGTGAGATGGAGTTAAAAGTTGCCCCACAGCTGGTATGCTACTCCTCTAACTCTATCCCATGTTAAGCCATTCTTCCAGAGGAAGGTTGTCAGTGGGTGGAAAGGATGACAGAGTAGCGAGTAATCAGCCTGGCTAATTAAGTGCTAATTGAAGCCAATTAAAGGCAGCCAAGTGCAATTTTAATTTAGCCTTCAGATTTCTACAGATGGCATCTAGTTTAGGTCCTGTTCCAGGCAGGCCTTGCAGCCTCCTTTCTTGCCTGGATGGAGGAAAAGCTGTATAGAAGGACACCCCCAAGTCCACTTCTTCCCAACAGTGTTGAATTGGCTACAAAATCCACTTTTATATTCAGGAATTTAAAATGTTAGAGTGCGGATGTCTTCATCTTGAAGTCCTTATGCTTTACTTGCCCTGTCAAGCACTTTATTGCTTCTTTCATACTGGAAGGCCTGTCATTGGCTCTTCAGCTTTAGTAGCCTACTGACCATTGGATGGTGAGCCCTTCTGCAGGACAGTTAAAGGAGCTCATAATAAGAAACTATATCCCCTGCTGGGATGCATTTGGGACCCAGAAAATAACCCAAACTTTGTTTCCCACCCCTTCCCACATTGAAAATTCTGGCTCTTATTTCAAATCTTCTAAAAATCAATGTAGAATATATTTATTCCATTCTATTAATCTATTCAATCATTCAATTTATCAAGAGGATGTATTACATTTTTTAACAATCTATGTTGAGCATCCAGTGTATTTCTACATGTATCCTAAATGAATTATGAACTCGAAACATTTGCTACAATATATTCAACTCTTGCTGTGTCCACTTCTGCACCAAAAAAAATTATTGTGGTCATTATGCTAACATTTTGGCATTGGTTGATGAAAAAACTAATTTGGCACTGTGTCCAAAAATGTGTAAAATAAATATTAGGCATTTTAGAATTCAAGTCATCATATTGTTCTTCACACCATCAGACTTCTAAATCTTGCATCTAATGCTAAACAAACATAAACTATAAAACAAAAAGAGGTTGTGTCAATCAAGAGATCTCACCTTATAGGTAATTATAGATACAAATTACTCTCTAAGGAACTTTATTTCCTACATTGCTTTTGAGCAACATAATTTTGCTATAGTGAGGTCAAGACAGCTTCTTTCTTTAATGGTACCCTGTACAAAGATTTTTTCTACATTGTTCTAGAGAGCCTCTTTTACTTCCTGTTCTTTCCCTGACATTGCTGTTTGGGCAGTTTCCATTTATTATTTAATAACATGGAACAATTTATTTAAATTAAGTTTTATTTAAATGGTTCCTCCTCTTTGTTCTGATCAAGTTTTATCATTTGCTTTCTTAAAGGTTCTAATAATAGTAATCAGCATGATTATAACATATGATAGTTATTTTCAATAAATATTTACTGTAGAAGCAAATAGGCAGATTTTGAAACAAGAAAGAAGTATTGATGATTTACAAAAACTGGATCAATACATTCATTAGATCAAATAAATTATACTAGAGTTATGAGAAGGAAACGTATGTTTTGGGTACTAGAAATGGCAATAAAAGAGTCATAGATCACTGAAGAGATTCCACAGAACTGGAAGCAAGCAAAGGTTCATGGCTATATCTGAAATGGGGGATGGTCAGATCCAGGTAACTATATTCTTGCATCTGTATATAATAGATATTCAATTGAAATGTAGTATGGAATGGGGGATGGAGAGGCCCACATGATAAACTTTGTTTACATCTTTGGAGATAGTTACATATAAAATATGGATCTTCCTAGAATATAATTTAATTGCACTTGACATATGCTTAAATTCTCATTCATGCTTTGCTACCTCTACATTTGACAATTCCAATTCATTTCAAGCCACATTCTAACCTCTGTAAACTTGAAGTTATTCAAATCTCTATTATCCTAGTTTGAACTCAATCTAAATCCTGTCCACCCATAGCTCATGTTTACTGACCTACCATGACTCAGTTTTTTGTTAAAGTTAGGTTTTAAAGTTCTCATCTAAAGCCTCAACCCTCCCATTTCTGTGATTTACTCCAGCCCACAACCTTCCAAGATTATTGGTGCCCTTTCAATTCTTGCCTCTGAAGTACTTCCAATTTAAATTGCTTAAGCATTCACAGCTGCATCTTCAGCTGTCAAGACCTTAAGCTCCATCCCTAAACCTCTCTATTCCTCTACATCTATTCTCCCTTCACGACACTCCTTAAAATCTGCCTCTTTAGTACATTTTCCTCGCTATGTCCTAATGTGACTTGCTTTCACATAATAGTTGTTCACACTCTTGTGAATGCCTTGGACATTTTGCAATATTAACTGCATATATAATTGTTATTGTTTCAGAATTAATTTCACAAAGACAGGAAAAGTCTGGAATTGGCATTTGCAAGATAATATGCAAAATAATTAAGTTAAAGAAATAGCTAGAACGTTTAGCCAGAATAGTCCACAGAGCAGGAGCTTTGTAATGCATAGGTCAGATCTCATTTCTGTGAAAATCCAGTCATAATGCATCAAGAAGGACATTGGAAGGGCTACTAAGAAGACCCACAGAATTACTTCAAGTTTGTGAATAAGAAAACCTCAAAGACAATGAACGTTACAGATAAAAGAAAGGAGCACGTGGCAACCTCACAGGCATGGAAAAAATTCTGTGGTATATATAAGGTAAACATATATGTATCAATTTAAGGAATGATCAGACCAGTAGAATAACAAAACCTATACATAGTTTGTGAAAAGTACACTGGAAACAAATTTTCATTGGAAGGATTTAAAAAAATTCAAATAACTGATCAGATAAGACAGTGAAATCAAATCATGAATTGAGTTCAAAATGTGTTCAGAAGCTAAGCTAACACTGATAGGTGTACGCTTTTCTTCTGTCTTACATCATTTCTATGCATTTCCACATGGCTGTTTATTTCTAGTGCCTGCAAAATAGCTGAATTGTCCTACATTTTCAGGTATAATTTTGACCTTAAGAACAGAGTTCTGTATTGAACTCACCAGATTACTGGCTTAAATTTTCATGGAGCAAGAGAGACTCTGTGGACCTTTATAAATGTTGGGGGGTGTCCTTTTCCAGGATTCCCACCTCCTGTTTTCACTAACAAGGGAGAAGCATGTTGGCACCAAGTCTATACCTTGCATTCCTGACCTGGCCATCTCAATTGCAAAAGTAGGAATCTCCAAGTCACCCGGTAATTTTGTGGAGGCTGGCTAGCATCTCAAATTCATGACCCATCAGTGGAGTTGTAAACGATTGCCTGCATGCAAGTCATGAGATTTGGAAGTTACAGGAACCAATATTGAACAAAATAACTGAGACAAAGCCCTGGAGAATGAAGGTGTGCTTTTTAACAAATGAAGTTCAGGACTCGACAGCCCCATTTGCGTTTCCGAAGTGTGTGTATGACGGGTGGGCCCAGCCTCAATATACACCTGCTCCCTAACAACTCACCCATCCCCAATGGGGAAAAACATCTCACAGACACATTTTCCCGAAGCCAAGTGCAAACTATTGCATTACTTATTTGATCAAATAAGGATACAATTATATGCAGTTTCAACTTCATCAAAGTAAAATACCTATTTGTTTTGAAAATTAAATAAAACCTAAATATCAGAAACATTGTAGAACATAATTCTAAAACTACAATATTGCCAATAACTGATTATATGTTTACTTTTGTAATTAATGCTCAACCTGTTCTTATTACACAGTTTCAGCACAAACAGATCTATGACATTTATTTTTTTGAACGACTTATGTAGAACAGTCTACAACTCTAGATAAATCTTTGTTTGTGACTTCACACTGATTACAGAATATTGTACTAATGACAACAGAGCAAGTTCTGTGATGCTGACCTCCCAGTTCAGAACCATGCTGTTTGAGAATGCCGTTCAAGTAATTGCTATAACCAAATTTCCAATTATTTTTCCCTTCAGGTTAAGCTTCCAGTCTGAGCATGACAGCTTTGAATTCACCCTTAAACCTGTTCTGGTGCAATAATATTTTTGTGGACTATATTTGTTGATTAGATAAAGCAGTGGGAAACCAGTTATCTGAATTGCAAGCTGACAAACTGTTTCCTAGTATTAGAAATGCATTTTTCAACATTAAGAAACCTGCAACAGATAAATATATTAAAGAGTGAGAACAACAGTAATAAACTTCAGTAGCGTAGACTGGCCAGTGAAATATGCATACACGTGAGAGATTAAATCTGTTGTGGAAAAACATGAAGTGAATCATTCTTGGTGATAGAACGTGGAGACAAAATATATGTTAAATAGTACAATTTTAAAAGTAGTGCAGATTAGAGATACCTTGATTACATAGATCTTTGGAGCAGTTATGACAAGTTGGTGAATCTGTTTTCAAAATACATATATATCCTTGATTTTATATTTATTGTATAACTATGTAATGGTAAAGAGCAGAATTTTCCAGCTAGGAAGAGGCGAGTTCAGATTTGTATGGAGTCAAACATCCCAGAAATTGATATCAAGTCAGGGTTTCGATGTCATCACATCTTCTGGCTTTTTCTGTAGTCGAATCTGAGGTCAGACACTCATAGGTATAGCAGGAAAGCAATTTAGGTGATTAAAAAGGCAATTAGGAACTTCTTTGTTGAAAATCTATGTAAGTATTGGACTGTCACTTTAAGACTCTGATCACATGCATGATGACACCATCAGCCGTTTTGGAGGGAAACAGTTTGATCTAGCATGCTGTCTTGTCGAGTAAACACCTCCCTAATAAAGGTCTTTTTATTTTAAATGCTAAGGCCTCCTAGTCCTTCTGGATAATGTAACAAAAGAAGAAAACTGGTGACCAGAATAAACCTGCTTCAAGATCACTGGGTGAATCCACTGAGTCGTGGTCTTTATGGCAAATCTTGAGGCACTTTGATAAAAAGAAGAAAATAAATCAACTGGCACCATTGCTGTATCAAAGCTCGAACAGTCAGCAAAAAATAAAGAGTTCACCCCAAGGATGAGGTGAACAGTGCAGAAGAAGCTTGCCTCCACCGTGAAGGAACACAGTGAGCAGTCAGCACTTTACATGTAGGGAAGTGTTTTGAACTAAGGGTGTAGATTCGAAATAAAAAAAGCACTGCAGGAGTACCTTGTTTTAAACAGAATTGTGAGGAAGTGCTAAATTTTTATGGCACAATGTATTATGCTGGCCCTTCCCATTTTAAAATTTAAAAATGTTCAAAATGGTGGGAACATTTGGCACTATAGGGGAGGCAATGGCCTGGTCATGTTATCGCTAGACTATTAGTCCAGAAACTCAGCTAATGTTCTAGGGATCAGGGTTCAAATCCCACCATGGCAGGTGGTAGAATTTGAATTCAATAAAGAATCTGGAAGAATGAGTCTAATGATGACCATAAATCCATTATCAATTCTTGGGAAAAACGCATCTGATTCACTAATGTCTTTTAGGAAGGAAACTTACATCCTTACCTGGCTCTGGCCTACATGTGACTCCAGACCCACAGCAATGTGGTTGACTCTTAACTGCTCTCTGGGCAATTAATGTTGATTTAGCCAGTGATGCCCACATCCCATGAGTGAATAAAAAAAAACTTGTAGGACCATATGATGAAAATGAAGACAGCTGAAACTCCTACGCAGACGGATTCCATTATTTTGTTCAAACTAACAAAATGTACGTAGATGTAGTTATCATTCCTACATTCCTGAGGAAAATCGTTTAATTTTCTGAGGAGTCTGATGCAGCCAGAGAAACCAGATTCCAAAACTTATGAAGAAATAATAGGAATTCTACAGAACCATTTTGCACCAGAACCATTGGTGATTGCTGAAAGACTCAGTTTCCACAAACAGAATAAGTAAATTGGTGAATCAATCTCTCAGTTTGTAGCAATTTTAAAGAAGTTAGCAGAATTTTGTGAATTCGGAGACAACTTAAATGGTGCTTTCAGAGATGGACTGATATGTGGGTTAAATGTGAAGCAATCCAGAAGAGATTATTGATGGAAAGCAACCAAGACTTAAAGAAAGCACTGGAGATAGCAGTCTCAATGGAACTAGCAGCCAATGAAGCTCAACAGCTAAATCCGAGTATGAGTGTTCATAAAATGGTGCCTGAAAGAGTTTAGAAAATGGCAGCTGAGCGACAAGCACCAATTCAAAACTGCCATCGGTGTGGAAAATCAGGTCATGCAGTAGCAAATTACTGGTATAAAGAAGCTGTATACAGAAACTGTGGCAAAAAGAGCACATTGAATGAGTGTGTTTGAGGAAGGAACATGAACAACATACAGCAAAAGTACAGAAACCAAACAATAGGAAGAAAGCACAGGCATGAGAAAAGCCCATATTCTCAGTCTGTAGAGGGGCTACTATTAAACATATTGGCCATTGCTGGCGACACCAACTGATACTGGGCCACTCCCTTACTGAATGGTAAACTGGTGAGAATGGAGGTGGATACCAGAGCAGCAGTTCCATTGATATTTGAAAGTGTGTATCAGAAGCAGCTGAGTCACATAGCGCTACACCCCTCAAAAATTGTACTAAGAACATAACAAGGCAAAACAGTAGCTTTAAGGGGTTATATCATTGTGAATGTTAATTATACTGTCAGTCTGAAGATTTGTCCTTAAATGTTACCAAAGGAAATTTCCCAGCTGTGTTGGGAAGAATGTGGTTGGAGAAAATCAAATTCAGTTGGGCCGAAGTAAATTTCTTGTCAGGTTCTGAGCCTGATCTGTCACGGGCGGCACAGTGGTTAGCACTGCTGCCTCACAGCGCCAGGGACATGGGTTCGCTTCCACCTTTGGGCGACTGTCTGTGTGAAGTTGGAACATTCTCCCTGTGTCTGTGTGGGTTTCTACCGGGTGCTCCGGTTTCATCCCACGATCCAAAGATATGCAGGCTAAGTGGGTTGGTCATGCTAAATTGCCCATAGTGTCCAGGATGTGTAGATTAGGTGTGTTACAGGGAAAGGGTAGGGGAATGGGTCTGGATGGGATGCTCTGAGGATCAGTATGAACTTGTTGGGCTGAAGACCTTGTTTCCACACTGTAGGGATTCTATGATTAAATGATGAAATTCTAAAGACACATACCACTGCTTTTAATGGGGGTCTGGAAAGCATAAAAAAGATCTCTGTCAAATTAAAAATCAAGAATGAGAATCAAGCAAAATGTTGCAAGGCTGGACCAGTGCCTAATGCCATCAGACCAAAGGCTGAGGCAGAAAGCAAACCAAAAAGTAAAAATTGAACAAGGATGGCACAGACAATAACCTGCTTAATAAACTCAACAGTGATGACAACACCTGTGACGTTGGTAATGCATAATCAAGTGCTCACCTGTTAGTTACAGCTGAGCCAACATCCTTCAAGGAGCAGCTTAAGGCTGAGGAATCTCAAGAGGAAAATACAGCCATCCTCCATTATGGAATTAGCAGATTAGGTACAACAGTACAATGGACAAAAGGATCCACACTAATTCAGCCTAGTGCCAAATATGAAGTGAAGCAAAAGTAATCCATCATTGAGCTGGTTATTCGTAAATAAATCAAAGGACAGTGGAAGACACACTTGCAACATTGAGTACCAAAGAAACAGTACTTCCTTGCAAGTTAATGCCCTTCGGTAGTTTTCAAACAAGTGCTTCAGAACAAGGAAGGTAATGAAGGTAGCATCGCCATGCTATGGTCTGAGCTTACTAAGCCTGATGCTCCCATAGAATGGAGAAAGGAGATGGCAGCACTTCATCCAGTATGAAGTAACGTAAGTAGGTTCTATTGGTGAACTGTCAATCTGCAATCTGAAATGAGAGGATGTGGGAGAATAGCCAAACAAAGAGACCTAAGAGTGCAGTTGCATTGTTCCTTGAATGTGGAGCCACAGGTAGACTTGTGAAGAAGACATTTGGCATGCTTGCCTTTATTGGTCAATGTATTGAGTAGAGGAGTTGGGATGTCATGCTCTGGCTTTGCAGACATTGGTGAGGCCACTTTTAGAATGCTGCATTCAATTCTGGCCTCCCTGCTATAGGATAGATGTTGTGAATCTTGAAAGGATTCAGAAAAGATTTACAAGGATGACTCTAGGATTGGAGGGTTTCAGCTATAGGGAGAGGTTGAATAGGCTGGGGCTATTTTCCCTGGAGCATCGGAGGGTGAGGGGTGACCTTACAGATGTTTATAAATGAGGGGTATGTATAGGGTGAAGAGCCAAGGTCTTTTCCCAGGATAGGGGAGTCCAAAGCTAGAGGGCATAGGTTTAAGGTGAGAGAGGAAAGATTTTCACGCAGAGGATGGCGCATGTATGTAACCAGCTGCCAGAGGTGGTGGTGGAGGCAGGTACAATTACAACATTTAAAAGGCATCTGGAAGAATTTAGAGGGATGTGGGCCAAGTGCTGGCAAATGTCAAGATGGCAGCGAGTAGAACTCCTCACCACAGCGTGTCTGCTCTGACTGCTTTTCTTTCTTTTTCTTTCTTCTTTTCTCGCTTTTTTTCTTTGTTTCTTTTAGTCCTTTAGTCTATAGAGCTTGGTCATGGAGACAGTGACAGCAGTGGCAGGGGACTTTGACAGTCGGCCACAAGGCAGCTGGTGGCGTCATGGATTCATCGATGTCCAGAGCAGTACCAGAGCGGGACTGTGCAGTGAGGCAGCTAATACAGCAAAGGAGCATGGCAATGGCTGGATAGCACAAATCTGGATGGCAGCAGCAGCAAAACAGCAGTCAGGGCCAAAACCTTGCGAGCAGCAACAAAATCTGGTGTGCCCGATGGAGATCAGCAGCAATGGTCAGCAGCAAAGGCATCTGGCAAACACAGGCAAGTCTTAGCCCATCGCAGGAAAACATGCCTAGCACAGGGGAGAGTCAGCCCTGCTGGGTAAAGTCCAGCTTGCAGCATCTGCAAGAGCGTGGCTTAAGAAAGGACTGTAGTTTTTGATTTTTTAAACTTTATTTCTTTATTTTTCCACTTTTATGCTAGGAAGACTATAGTGCCGAACTTTTTAATTTGTATCTTTATTTTTCTATTTCTGTAATTAAGATTTTGTACCTAGGTATTGTGTGCCTAAAATGGCGCCATGTCTGGCAACATTGTACACTTTTCTCTGTGTATTGTACCCCATACTTGGATACATGTGACAATAAAAACTAAAACTAAATCCAAATGGGACTAGATCAGTTTAGGATATCTGGTCGGCACAGACATGTTGGACCTAAAGGCCTGTTTCCGTGCTGCATAACACTATGACTGTGCAGTATACCTGGGATTCAGGAGATTAGTAGACCACATCCTCACTTAAAGTGAAAGAAATGCCAGTGGTCTTCATGAAATCCTTGGATGATATTGTTGGAGAAGAGAGAGGAGTGATCATCCTGGAGTATGGAATGTCAAAGCCCAATGTAGTTCTTAGTTCAAGTGACAAATATGAACTACTGCATGCTGGAAAACACAGTTGTCTTATAGTACATAACAAGAATAAAAATGATGCTAGATCGTGTAGATATTTTGAATCAATCTGTTCAGACATGTTTTGACACACCCCTGGAGTAAGTGGGGTTATACTTGCGGAAAATTTATTAACAGAACAATTGCTAAAGTCGCCATCCAAGAGCTGAACTTCAAAGCACAAAAAGTCTGAAGCTCAGAGATGAAAGAAGGTGAAAATGGATCTTTTGAAAGCATATCTTCTCATGAAAGCGTTGATGAATTTTACTGGATTATAAATAAGCCATTACTGGAAGGCAATTAACAATTTGAGGTATTTAATATTGGCTGAAAATACATCCTTAACATTAAGGATGAAAAAAGATTAGAAAGAGTCATACATATGAAATATCTCAGCAAGGAACTGTAAACTAATTGACAACTCATCAAGTCACAACCAAGGACTCGGGAGAGTATGCATGTGAAACAGAGACTTCTAAAACCAGACGTACTGTCATTGCAAATGAAGTGATCAACCAGTTTAGCAAAGAATTACATAACATAAAAACTGAAGAGAAAGGAACTGCCATTTTTAAACATGTAAAGGAACAACCAAATGAATGATTGTCAGGAGTAAAGGGAAGGGCCAGCAAAGCAATGGGAAAATAAACAAATGCCTCAGTTGCACTCAACATTCTTCAGAAGTCTTACTTGCTAACTGTTTTATATAAGTCATTTTAAATATTGTAAATGTTTTTATTGCAGGAACCTCTGATGTAAAGGGGAAGGGGTTCTGTGCATTTGTGTAAGTATGGTGGGCTGTCTCTTTAAGAGTCTGCTCACGTGATGTCGTGATGATGTCATCTACCATTTTGGAGGGAAAATACAGCCTAGCTTGCTGCCTTGTAGAGAGAACATTTCAATAGAGCTATTGTTATTTTAAACACAGCAGCCTCATAGTCCTTCTTAGGAATGTAGCAGACAGACACGTTATACACAGTCTGCATCTCTGCAGCCACCAAGCCAAATGCATAGAAGGAAGAGCTTCTTTTTGTGAAACTGGAAAGCTGTGGCGACTTTGGTCAATTAAACTGAAGAGTTACAACCATGGCCATTGAGAGATTGCTGTTCTAAGGACTTCTTTCAGAAAGTGGATTGGTTGAGTGACAGGTGGTTGAGAAATACTTGGAAAGCACTTAACCTATCAAGGATTCTTCCACTGCCAACCTTTAATGTGCAATGGTTGCATCTTAAGTAGTTCTACTTTCTACCTATACTGAGAGGTAAGAAGAGAATCTGTATCACTGGCAAAAACTGCAACAGCAGCAGGAGGAATAACACCAACAATGGGACCAACCACTTGCTCATCCACAGGAGGATAGACACTGAAATTTAACTAGAATGAGGCAATATAATCATCACAGAGGATCAATCTTTTGATATATCAGAGTACTAATGTCTTAGGCGGCTCAGGCTCTGCGGCCAGGTTACTTCTATCATTTGGAGCCAGCTGGAACAAGACCTCTTTTTAAATGAAGGAGGTGGTCATGCACTGTCAGTAGTTGACAAGATGCGTTTCATTGGTCATCACTGCCTGAGAAGAGAAAGCAAAGAGATGAGAATATTAATAATGTCTTGTTTAGACAGGCGGGAAGGGCACCATTTGTGGTGGACTGTTGTGAGACATGGGTAAGAGAGTGGTTGATGATTGAATGTGTGTACTGATTGATAAAATTGAGGAGAGGATAAGTGGAATTGCAAGCTGTCTTTTTCTGACAAGTGCTGTGCAAGGGAATGCTGGCAAATCGAAATGTGCACCTTGGCATCTAAAATTGTTATCCCACTTATCCATTACACTTTCCTGAGGTCCTGGATTCTCTCTGTACACTGCATTTATATTGGAGAGCACATTTCTGCTGTGACTTTCTTGGCCACCTCCATTGATTTCTTCTTGGTGGAAGAGATTCTTTTCTTCCTTATGGAGAGATTTTCTTACTGCTACCCCCAGATTCCACAGGAGGACCAGTAAGAGTGAGAAACTTGAGGAGCGTCCCTTCTAGGCCTCTTCTCTAATGCTGCATAATCAAAAATGAATTAGGCCAAATGGCCTAATTCTGCTTCTGTGGTCTAATAGTCTTAAAATCAAATTTCAGGGGAGCTTTTGAGCTCATGACATGATCTCTGTTAATCGAATTCCTTCCTTTGAGATAATCGACATGTCATTCCAAGGGTTACCATTGACAAAAAACCGAGCTGGATTAGCCATATAAATATTGTGGATACAAGAGCAGGTCTGAGGCTAGGCATTGTGTAACTGACCTCCTGATTCCTCAATGTCCATCCACCATCCACAAGGCACAAGTCAAGAGTGTGATAGAATACTCTCCATCTGCCTGGCTGAGTGCAGCTCTAACAACAGTCAAAAAGAGAGTCATCATCCAGGACAAAGATTCCCACTTGAATTGCACCACACCCACAACATTTACTTCCTCCACCACTGATGCTCAGTCACAGCAGTGTGTACCATCTACAACATGCACTACAGAATTTCACCAATGTTCCTTAGCCTCATCTTCTAAAACCCATGACCACCAGCTTCTAGGAGGTCAAGGACAGTAGATACATGGGAACACCACCATCACCTGAAAGTTCCATCCCAAGCTATTCACTATTCTGTGTTGGAAATATATTGCCATTCCTTTACTTTCGCTGGAGCAATATCTTGGAATTCTATCCCTAACAGCATTATGTGTGTATCTACATCAAATAGACTGCACTGCACTACAAATAGACACCTTCTCAAAGACAACCAGATATGGGCAATAAATGTTGGCCCAGCCGGCAAAGCCCACATCCCCAAATTAATGTTTTATAAATCCTCCCCTCCTCCCTGTTTGGATAGGAAGCTCATAGGTGAAATGGTAAGCAACCTTGGAAGCCTGAATTAGGAAATTCAATTTCTGACTCAAAAATGATCCTACTGTTACAAAAGGTACTGAGCGGGTACGATTTTGCCCAAAGTGTACAAATTAAAGAAGTTATGGTATACCTTTAAAAATCACTGGTTAAGCCTCAGTTTAGAATTTTGCATCCAATTCTGGACACTGTACTGGAGGAATAATGTCAAATATTAGAGAGATTGTAGAGGAGATTTACCAGAATAATATTAATTATAAATTATGTGAAGAGATGAGCAAAGCTGAACTTGATCTCCCTAGAACAGTGTGTGTTAAGGGAAATTTAATTGAGGTGTTCAGTGTTTTGTATGTCAGGAGAAACAAAGTACATAGAGTAAAGAGAAACTGGTTCTAGTGATGATAAAAGAACTTCAGATTAAGATAATTGGCAAGCAAAAAACAAACAGGAGTTGAGAGGACTATTTTCTTTCTTACTCAGCGAGTTGTTATGATTTGGAATGAAGTGCCTGAAAAGTGATGATTCTGCCTTGCATCTGTTCAAGTTGATGTGTGTAAGTCCCTCTGGCAGAATCGGTATTATTAAGAAGTGAAGCAGGGTTCAAGTTTTATTTCCTGTGATTTTCCTCTAAATTTCTCTCTGAAATTTTCCACTAAAAATTCAATGGAATGGAGAACGGAATCTCTATCCTCGTTAATCCAAGACACCTGCAAAAGGTTGCTTCACGTGTGCATTTTTAACTTAAGTTCTTAGTTTAAGAACCATATAATTGAGCAATTTTCTGAAAAACTGGTTTATTTTGTTAAGAACTTCTATTGTTGAGAATTCACTACCTAAATATTTATGTCTCTCAATGGAAAAAATCAATGTTCCTTGAGTTTGCTGAGGAGTTGGTCATACTTTAACACAAAACTTGCAATTCACCAATGTAGTTCAAAAACCCATTATGTCTATACATATTGATGTGGTTGCCATGCAGCTGTGGCATTCATGTCATTAACATCCATGCAGCATAATGAGTTATAGAGCTGCAAATGGTCACAAGTCTTCATACAGCCAACAAAATATGGTAGATTTATGAAAAGTCTTATTTTTCTTTCATTGAAATGGAAGATGCAAAGCAATTTTGATCCAGTTATAATTTGACATGGATGCAATATGATCTTTCCTCAAAAAAGTCCCCAACTTCCTTAACTTTGATGACAAACTAATGCTGAATAATTATTTGCTAGATTCTAATTGTGACAGGTATATAGCATTTTAAACTTAAAAGATAATGCGTAACAACACTTCTGTGATATGTTCAACTGTATTTTTTGTCTGTATGCTGGAAAAAACAACTTTTCTGTCAGCTATTTTCTAACTTTCTAGATTTCACTGGCTGCTAGACAATGGTGTGTATAGCTACTGGCATGCATTTAAATATGCTTGCATAGAATTTTACTTTCCTCGAATAAAGTGGCACAAATGCATAATGTGACCCAGCTGTCCAATCACATCTTGTCCAAAAATCTTTCAGGTATCTTTTACACTTAGTGCAAGATAGCTTAGAATATGCATCTCATGTTTCCAATTTAATTTTAGTTTGAGCCAGTTCTTTGGTAGGTGGTACAATCATGACGTGATGCTCACCTGCAATATAAGTATTCAAAAAGGACCCTTGAACCCCAGTTTCCGCATTTCTGCTATCTCTGTTCTCCTTAAATTTTTATGGAGTATCCAAGACCAGCAGTTTTCAAACTTTTGAGTTCAGAATAATAATGGCAGCTCAAGTTCTTATCATTTGTGGAAAACAAGAACATTATCTCTATACCTTGCCTGAACATCAAATCCTTTAGACTTCATTATTAAAAATATACAAATGTATGGTTGTTCAGACTGGGAATATAGCTGTGACAAAGGTAAATTGCTGCTATCTTGGGTAGCACTACTAATTGCCCATGATAGTGAACTAAATTATGAAGCCTATACCTAAAAATTAAATTGTTTTGTTAAATAAAACTCCTGTAATTCAGAATGTTATCTTGAAACATTTCCTTGGTGCTGACTGTTCTATGCTGCTTACAGGACAAATGGAATTAAACTGAGGCTAGTCAGTTATCCACTGTGATCCTGTTCCCACCGTCAAGAGTCCTGATCTTGACCTGTTCTTTTGAGCAGAATATTATAACACCTGCAAGAAATTAACAGGAATCATCTCTATGAATATGTCAATTCTGTGCAATGGTGCCATGCCCCAACTCTCAATGGACATGGGTGACCCTATTTTGGCAAAACTGGGATCACGTTACTAGTGGCAGCCAATTAAGGGCCTGCATCTGGGCGACCAGTCCCTAGAAGCAACCAATTAAATTAAAGAGCAAACATCTCAGCAGCACTACCTCTGGGGTTGCAACTAAAGAAAGAGGACCCATTTGTGGATATGCACTCTCCAACGTAAGTTGCGTAGGGTTTGAGCGTAGAGGAGACAGTCAGACATGCCCCACCAAAGGGTGGGCATTACTGAAGGCAGGTGGAGATGATGCAGTGTGGGAGACCATTACTACCTTGGGGCTGAGGGGAACCTCTCTGGGGACCAAAGCGTGCACACACCTAGTCGCAGAGAGCTCTGGAGGCTGAGTCCTTGTGTATATTGAAAACTGTGATAGATTGATTCTCGATCAGTAGAGGAATCAAGATTTATGGGGAAAGTAGAGGAAAGGGGACGTGACGAATGTTGGATCAGTCGTGATCCTATTCAATGGCGGAGCAGCTTGAGGGATTAAATAGCCTACTCCTGTTCCTATTTCTTATAATTTTATGGTATAAAAAAAAAGCCTGTTCTGAGGTCGCTGATGTTTTCCAGGCAGTATACCTACATATGGAGAGCATTCTTACTGCTGATAAAATGCCTGCAGAGGCAGGAATACACTAATTGGCTCTTAAGTGGCTTGATTGGGTAATTGCAGTTGTTCATGGGCCACCTATAAGTATATTTTTCATCTGTGCAGCTGTTGTGGCACAGTGATTGTGTCCCTACCTCTGAGCTACAAGACTTAGGTTCAAATACCCCATATTTCAGAAGTGTGTTATAACATCTCTGAACAGGTTCATTAAAACGTCTATCCGTTGCCTAACCAGAGGTGTATCTTAACAGGTTGATTAGAATAACTATCCTTTACTGTCAATGATAAATTACATTAGTACTTTATTTTTCAGCTTTTTAAAAAGATCTTGTTTACAGCTCCAAGCTTGCATATTATCTTCACAGGTAATGACATAGCTTCTAAAAGGGAGCCATCAGGACCATATTAAAAGTAGATCATTACAGCAAATCTGTATGTGTCATCAAGCTCGCCTAGATATTTTAGTTCATATTTATTTTAAAATTTATTTCTGGAAGCTAATTTTATTTATGTAATTAAATAAATAGTAAAATTTCTCTTTCCTCCATTTTTTAAGCCTTAAGAATTTGTTGTTTTGATATTGAATTAATATTAATTAAAACTCGTAACTCCAGAGTGTTTCACCTTCAAGTTTGTAGCTCATTCAAGGCACATCCTTAATTATGTCACTACTTCCTTATCCATTAAATAAATTTTGTGCCAGATTCAAGTAAATGTCAGCTTAAATGACCTGTCATTAAGATAAAAGAAATGGCCATTATGAGCAACAAATAGAGGGCAAAATATTCTTGCTTTGTTGTAATTTGCCACCAGTACTAGTTGAAAATAAAGGGTTTTTTTCTTAAAAGCAACACCCTTTGAAAATAAAATATGAACAAACTTATGAATGGGAGCAGAAGTAGACCACTCAACCCCCTGAAATTACTCCACCATTCAATAAGATCATGTCTAATAGTTTATGTTTTGAATTCCACATTCACAACTGCCCAGATAACCTTTTATTTCCTTGCCTAACAAGAATTTTCTACCTCTGTTTTAAAAGTGTTTAATGACTCCAAAAAGTCACAGAACCCATGGAGAGAAAAGAAGATTTTCTTATTACCTAATTTTAAAACAGTATCCCCTAGTTCTGGACTCATCCTTTCCCATGTCCACATTGTCGAGACCATCAAGGATCTAATGGACTAAGTCACTGGCCATTCTTCTAAACCCCAGTGAAAACAAGCCCAGCATGTCCAAACAATTCCCATTGTATGTCAATCTAGTAACCACCTCCAATATATCCTTCCTTTTAAAAGGAGACAAAAAAACTGTGTATACATAGTTTAAGATGTGGTCTCAGTAATTCTCAACGGTTGACTGGAAAATTTCTATTGGTCTCTGATAATCAGCCTTAGTAGGCCAGTAACTCCTTAATTGGGTGCCCTTTGCTTGTGGATAGGTAGCTTTTCCTGTGTTTGTCCTGCATTCAAAGAAATAGCCTGTGGCAGAATGGTTCTGGCAGGATGAAGTTTTGCAGCCACCTGCTTACCCACCCCTTCATAGGGTTGAAAATCCTGCTGATTTTAGACTATTAAAATCACTTAAGAAAGTACTTATTGTACTGTGGAGTAGCAACCCAAATGCTGAGTTCAAATCCCACCATGATAAATGATGAAATTGAATTCAATCTGTTAATTTGTGCATCATGATACCTAATGAACTGTTGCATAACCGCAACTAATTCACTAATCATCTTAACTAAGTCTAAAATAAATCCAAATGCTGGAAATATTCTGTAGGTCAGACAGCATCTGTGGAGTGAAAATTAATTGATAGTTCACATTGATAATGACCAATCATCAGAATGAAGTCTGACATGCACATGACTTCAGTTTTGCACTACATGGTTGACTTAATATTGTCAGGGATATTGTTTGTTTCACATCTCAACACTTTTGTTTTTCGTCTCTGGGAAATAATAGAAAATGTTGGTTGAATTAGCAGGCTGGATTTCTGCTTTAGGTAAATGAGGGAGGGGTAACATAGTCCATTAGTCCTGAAATCCCAAGGAATGTTTCTTTTTGTCATTATACCACAAATTGAAGTGGTAAAAACAGGCATTATGTTACCTATGAAAACTGAAAGACATTAAGAAAAACTTTTTCCTAGCTACCGTCAGTTCTGAGGAAGCATTGCTGGACTCGAAACATTAACTCTGATTTCTCTCCACAGATGCTGCTTTTCCAGCAATTTCTATTTTTGATTTTATTACCAATCACCTGTTTCCAGCAAGAAATTAGTATCTCATTTGTATGACCCCTTTCCCATGTTTTCAAGAAATCAAATGCTTCAAAATATGTGGTTGATATTCCACAATAGATACTGGATAGCCAGAAGCTTTATTACAAATAGTTCTTTATTGATTCTGCTCAATGTCACTGCCCTCCAGATGTAGGTAGGCTAACATTTGGATGTGCATTAACATTAGTATGGTATTGTTCATTTTTGTATTAAGCCAACCATAGTTGGGACTGAGACTGTTCACTCTCTACACCAAGGTGACAGGCCAGTTATATCAGAAACTTCCACCTGGAATCGAATGAATTCAAAATAACCAATTTAGATTAATCTGAGTTGTAAATTGAGTTTTAAAAAATGTAGAATTCATTGAAATGTTCGGTTATGAATATACTGTAACACAATTCTTAATGAAAACAGCTTTCTTGTAAATGACAGAATTCGACTTGTATATAGTTTATACTTGTACAATAGCCTGTGACCAGCAAGAAGCTAAGCTGCGGCCATAAAGAAGAAATGATTATCAGAGATGTAACTTAATATTGTTCTTCTGCAATTAATTTTTGCAATTTTTTTTGTAGAATTAAAAAAATTAACTGGTCAAAATTTGTATGACATTTTATAAAATATTTATGGCATTTTTATTATATGCATTAAATAAAGTCCAGTGAAGTAAGTTATAACCTAGGATTTCTGCATGTATGCACATCACCTCAGAAAATGATCTTGAGTAATTGTGAAGTTTAAAAATAACCTGATTAATAATGTAAAGTACTGGAAGAAGCTTAAATGTATTCTTCATTGAATCTGACACATTTAGAACTGAAGTGTATCCACTGAGAATTTTGTAGTCTAAGTCCTTAACTTAAAAAAAATGTTTTTCATAATATCCCCAGTTATCATCTGTTTCTATGGCAACAGGACTGTTTGTCTGAGCATTCTGTCCATAGTTGAAACCACATCCAGCAGTGTCGGCAAAACATCCAGATACATCAAAGATGAATTCATCTGCTCAATTTGATTTGGTCAATTAATGTAAGAAGAGCAGCTGAAGGGGGCTAAGAGAGGGCAGTTATTTAGGGTAGACCCAACCTCTTACAGTGCAGTACGTAGTGGGTGTGTGGGGAGGGAATTTAGCATGCTGTCAAAGGCATTAGCAGAGGAAAGTCTAGGGCCTCCTACACCTAACAGATATGAAGCTGTCAGACAAAGAATAGCACTATTCATTAAATGACACTTCTGTGCTCTCTCTCTGCAAGCCTGCAGTGAAGAGAAACAAGCTGGGAAGCTACAGAGATAGGCACTTTATACATCTGACAATGATGATGGACACATTGAGCAATTATGTAGATACAAAAGCTAGACAAGAACCAGATCAGCAGTATGTTGATGCTAGATGCCTTAGTTTTATTTAACTGAGGTGAAAAGAGATTTAAAATGAACACTTCAGGTACTTTCTGTATGTTTGAATGAATGTGGCTGACAACTAGTGCAAAGTACCTGGGAGATCCCCAGGGGTCAGTACCTTTTAAGAATCTTATGCGTAAGTCATGATGATTTGATTTAGGACCCATTATCAACATTCTGTTACTTATATCTGCATGATCTTGCACTGATTGATACCGATTCTGCAGCCATGCGCTCTGTAATACGCTGTCAGGAAATGCTGACAGGTGCAATGAAAAAACAATAAATGCAGGGCAACAGTAATGTAAAGGTCTAGCTGGGCTGTATGAAAACTGATAGCTGGGATATTGGCTTCTGTGTTACCATATACACCAGCCCCTCTGAGAATTTAGCTAGTGAGTGAATTAAAATGGTCTCCAGGTAGATGGCAGGGATCTTCATTTCAAGAAGACTTCACCCTCACCAAAGAATTGTATTTTCGGATATGCCAATAAGAAATCAAAGAATTAGGTTTTTCAGAAAATTAAATATATCTGAAAAGTAGACTATAAAAAAGGCTGTTTTCTGTAAAGAATTTTCTTTAACTTTGTGCTCTGAGCATTCTAATTGGCACTTGCTGTTTTAATAAAGTAGCTCTTTGTTTTTTTATCCATATACCTTGAATCAGCTTTTTCAAAATAAAAAAAAATTCTCTTATCTCTCAATTTCAATTTCCTCGAATTCAGGTAGTAGAGGAAACGCTAGACTTTTAAGTGATCCTTTGTCATTGCCACGACTAATTTCTAATATACATACTAACTTTTTTGAGACATGCATGTTATTAGTTTGCATACTTGACAAAAGATGTGTGAAATGTAAGTACAAGGACTCAGGGAGACAAAGAAAGCATTGAGTCAATTGAGATTTTTTTTTGCTGAGTGAGTTGTTACCTGGAATACATTGCCTCAAAGGATAAAAGCAAGCTTACTAGTATTTTTTAAAAGGAAATTGGATCTGTGCTTGATAAGGCAACATTTTGCAGGGCTTTTGGGAAGAAACGGTGAGTGAAAGTAATCAGTAGCTCTTTCAGAAATTGTGTGTCAGGCACAATGGGTCAAATAGCAACTTTCCGTACTGCATAATTCAATGATTCTATTAAACATCTTTCCTCGGGTGTCATAAAAGCATCCAGTCATCATTTGAATGCACCAATATTCTCACCTCTAACAACTCACCAAATAAAGTCATTGTATAGTGCAATATATTAGGAGACAGTTCAGCCTACTGTATCTGTGCTGCTCTTTTGTTTTATTTGTTCTTGGGATATAGGCATTGTTGGCTAGACCAGCATTTACTGCCCATCACTAACTGCCCTGGAGAAAGTGGTGCAGAGTTTCTTTTTCTTCTGAAATGCAATCTTCCTTCGGCTCTTTGATATATTCGCAACTTAAAATATATTTTATCAAAATCCTTTCTGACGGTTAGTAATAAATATGTATCCACCATCCTATCCAGCAAAATGCCAAATCCTACCACTGTCTCCATGAAAATGGTTTTCCTCATTTGCATCTCGTCCTTCTGCCAATCATCTTAAATCTGTGCCCTCAGGTTATCGATCGTTTAGCTAATGAAAAGAGTCTATTTATTATCTCAATATCAGTGAAATTTTGTAATTGTGAAATACTTCAGTCAAATGCAAATGAAGTACGATGGTTTGTACACAAAAGAAGGAATATTTGAAATCTATAGTTGACAATCAAATATTTAATTGAAGGAAAAATGACTCAAATCTTAGCGGAATGTTTAACTTTGCAGTAACATGAAATGTGGTTACGTTTCCTTATGTTAGAAGTCATAACATCTTTCTCATATTTCATGAATAATTCGTTTTGGATGTAGCAAGAATAGGCTGCTTCAGAGCATTAAGGAGTTGCTGTCTTTATGGAAAGTCTTTCTTATGTTTTTAGGTGTTTCAAATCATGTTAAAGTATAATTAAGATGTTTCCCAGTCATTCAGTTAGAACAGCATAACCTTTTGTGGTATTGAGCTATAAGGACCAGGAAGTCTCCTGTTTGATCTTACAGATTTTCAGAGTCAGTGGAACATCATTTTAACTGTGCGGACTGGCATTTATTCTCCGTCCCTATTTGCACGTGAAAAGGTGATGACGGACCTTCTTCTCAAAGTTCCGCTGCAGTTCATGTCTCCCATTGTGATCTTAAGGGGTTCCAACATTTCTACCTAAATTAAAGTAAAGCAACATACATCCAATAAAGTATAGTGTGTGATTTGCTCTCCTTTTCCTTCTTGGTGGTGGACATCAATGATTTGGGAAGAAACTGTCAAAGAAGTTTCGATGGAATACCTTTTGTAAAACCTGACATCTGAGTTTTTAATGCATTCTGAAATGAGTTGTAACTTTCCCACCGATTCCAGTGGATATTAAGGATAATTAGTTTTCCATGGGCAAAACATTTTGATCTCTGGATCATTGGAGAACAGAAGTACAATTGAAGAATTTAAGTCAGGACCTTCACAAGGTTCTGACATGCAGACCATTGTATTAATACTCAAAGACTAGACCTTTACTATGATAAGTACCATTAAAAGGTAGATATTCTATCTTTTATCAACTCTACTCAGCACTGATTAATTTCCACAATGAGTGCTGTGCTGCATATTTCTTTAATGGTAAATATTAGAAGATCTCAGAGGAAGTGCACAGTAGCATCACGTTGGGAGTATCTTCAAGTACATCCTGCTCATCATTTCCACTACTCAGAAGATTCAGGCCCAGATCCGTTTTAAAGTTCCTCTGCCCACGAATTAATCTAGTGGAAAAAAACTCACATCAGAAATGCTATTTTTTTAAAACATCAAAGAATCAGAAGTTCAACTTTAGGAATGGAAACAATCAGGAATAATTGTCTGACTTTTCTTCCCTTATGTGCACTGTTACTAGCCCCTGAATGCCATGGGGGCAGGTTGCAGCTGTTGGAAGAATTGCATGCGAGCTTCTCAATGTGGAGATAAAAATGTCCAATTTTCCAGCCAAATGTTTAACAAGAAGTCAAGTATCTTGGTAGTGAGCAGCGAGAAGCCTATTTGCACATATTAGCATACACTAATACCTCATTATTAGTTCCTCTGGCCTTACTTAAATGTAGTTTCCCATTCTCCCATCCAGCAGATTGACATAAGGTGAGACAATTCGCGATATGCAGTTACTTTGCTTGCAGCCCAAGTCCATGGAGATTGGAATCTGATGCAGATTGGCCGTTACCATACCTTCATGGCAGCTGACATTAAACTTGAAAGAATTGTAAACTGTGAGGAGGACAATATAGAACCCTAAAAGGTCATTCACATTTTGGTGGAGTAGACGGATAGGTGGCAGAGGAGGTTCAGTGCAGAAAAGTATGAAGTGATACACTTTGGTCAGAAGAGCATTATAATACAAAGTAAAATAGAAAGTGTGGTTCTAATGACGGTAGATGAACATAAGGACCTGGGTGTATATATGCACAAATCATTAAAGCTGACAGGTCAAGTGGAGTGAGCAGTTAATAAAATGGTTACAGGAATGAGAAACTCTCCTTATGAGGATAGATGAAAGAAGTTGGGACTGTTTTCCTTGGAGAGAGGAAGGCGAAGAGGAGATTTTACGGAGATTTTCATAAGTGGGCTGAATAGAGAGCGAGAACCTGTTCCTGCTTCTAAAAGATGAAAATTTCAAGAGGGCATTGGTTCAAAATGATGCACAAATGAGGCAAGAGTGATATGAAAAAACCCCTTCACACAGCAAGTAGTTAAGGTATGGAATGTTAGTACATGTGCTGGAGACAGGTTCAATTGAGGCATTTGAGAGGGCATTGGATGATTATTTGGATAGAAATCTCATGCAAGGATATGGGGAAAAGTCTGGAAATTAGCACCAGATAATAGAAATGGTGCAGACACAATGGGCCCAATGGCTTCATTTTGTATCATGACAATTCTGTTATTCTGCAGATCTCTGATACTCTTAAATACAGTTCACCACTTCAGTGCTGCACTTCAGAGTGTGTCAGCATTTAACATTGTACTGCTGTTACCAGAACACTTTATGTGCAGGGACAGGCAGCAATCTCATGGTTCCTTGCTTACTCACTTTACACCTACTTGGATGTTCATAGCACCTTTGTTATGTCTTCTCTTGACTTTTTGGACTGTGCTCCTTTAGTTAGAGCTTAAATGTTCACAATACTGTTGATTTGACTTGCCTTTCAGCACCGACACAAAGCCAAGCAACTTTTTATGGTTATTAGCAGTCATCAGTAAAGGAGGAGGGCATGTATAGTGTGTGGATGGGTATGGCAGTGTAGTACCTCAGTCTCACACTTACAGGATGTGCCAGCAGCCTACGCTGCAAAGTCACTGAATGTTCTTCAACCAAGTGGTCATGACTGAATGTCCACAGAGAGTAATCCTCAGTCAAGTCGAGGGAGACACCCTGCAGTCAGGCACGGTAAGTCAAGGGTAGCCTCTGATATCGGTCCAGAGACTTGGTCGTGGTCAGCCAACCTTTTGGGTAATGAATCTTTCCTCATAGTGGATGAGGAGCTGAATGTTGGGCACCCCACTATCTATCTTGGCTCTTTATAGCCTATTATGGATGATTTTCTCCCAGAATGAGACGAAACGAGGGATTAAATGAGATGAAAGTGGCTGGCACAATTAATGCTGATGAAAGAAGGGGGATAGATGGTGAGATATCCCGATGAATGAGTAGGCAGCACAGAGGGCATGCAAGGTTAGTGGTGTATGGGGATTGGATGGATGCGTGGGTGAGAAGGAGTGAGGGAAGGTGTTGCATGTGATAATTCAAGTAGCAACCCATGAGCCTTGGTGGGAGGTTGTGTGCAATAGATGAATGTGAGATAGCAGAGAGAAGATGGTGGCACTTACCCTTGTGAAGCACAGAAAGTAAGTGACCTTCTTGTGACATTGCTAGATGCTCCTCTAGATTGTGTAAACAGCTGGAGAGAAGTCCTCTGTAAAACTTGCCAAAATTAAGGCGATTTCTGGTAAAATTGAGCTCATTGATTCCAGTTGAAAGCAACCTGTAGCTGATCTACTTCTGCCCATTGTATCTCCATCAAACTTAAATTACATTCTAGAATGCCTAGAACTGGGAATTTCACTTATTTTATGATGAGGGTTTTATAATTCTAACAGCAGACATAACTTTTCAAGTGAAGAAAAATCAAAGTTGACGTTTCAGGACCAGTGACCCTTCCTCTGAACAGTTCTGAGGAAGAGTCACCAGACTCGAAACATTAACTCTGATTTTTCTTCACAGAGGCTGTTAGACCTGCTGAGCTTTTCCAGCAACTTCTCTTTTTGTTCCTGATTTACAGCATCCACAGTTCTTTCGGTTTTTAAAACTTTTCAAGTGTTTGGCCCACTGAGCAATATTCACCTGTTTACAGCACTGTTCTACAGACTGGTGTTGGCATTCAGCAATTATTTATGATTCACTCAGTTTATGCAGAGAAATGATGAAACAGTGCTTTTTATTATTATGATGTATCCAGTGTCCACTATTGTGACAGGCATAGAATAATCAATAATTTCATGAGTGAATTTTGTTGCATGCATTATTTATGTTTTACTTTACATAGTACCGTTAACTTTTATTTCAGAACATGCCATATATTTTCTATTCCAAAGGATGGTGAATTTATGTAAAGAGTTATTTAAGGGACAAATACACATGGAAGTACTGTAACTTCTCACCCCATCAAGCCAAGCAATTTGGCTTAAGGAAGTGTTCTCCACAGTTACTTACCTGCTGGTCATCCAGATACAAAATTTTTAAATATTGTACAAATTTTAGAGTTAATCTGGGTCCTAATGCTTTGGATCAAGAAAATTCCAAGGCAGCTGGATTTTCTTACTGTAACGAAAGGAGTGGAAACCAATTGTCAATAGATATCTATATATCATATATATTTAATAACTGTTTTAAAATCGTATTAACCAGCCCCACAAAGATGGCTTTTATAATCATGTGACTGGACTTAGGAGTAACCTTCCAGAAGCTTCTCAAAAGTCAACGTCAGCCAGATAATCAATCCCTCAAGTACGTCCTGATGGAAATGAAATACTAAGGTATTGCTATTAGTCATTACACAGGTCATTTTCTGTAAGAAAGAAACACAACAGAATTACAAATTACAATTATAAGGTGTCTTGATAACTTTCCAATTAACCAACGAAATTGACCATATCCTCAGTTCACTCCCATAATGGCATCATGACCAATGACTTTAGCATCTCATGATGGTCTGCTGCAATCAGTACTCATTTATTAGAATTGGGCTTCAGTCAGGTCCTGTCTGAGTAGCAGCACCCAACACAGCTGAATTCTGTCATCAAGGATGAGAACTTCCTCTTCCCATTGTGCTCATCCTCCTTCTCATATGACTATACCCATTTTCCCAGTCCCATAACATTTATAAAATAACCTTGTTGCCTATTCCAATTGTGCAGACCACAGCACACCAGGATAATGCAACACATTCTTTCCAGAGTACACTAGAGGGCCCCACAGACTGCTCCAAGCCAAGGGATCACATTTTAGCAGACCCACTATCCATTTCGCCACAGCCCTTATCAAAGCACGTGCACCAACTTGGTGCAAGTGCCATGCCAGCTGATTGATAAACACTTTGCATCAATAAGTGAATGTCTGCTGCACCCTGACCCCCTTCCCATCTCAGCCCAAAGCAGTCATTCAGCTTTTTTTGGTAGAGTCCAGTGCATTACTTACATGATTAAGCAATATCCTCCTCCTCCCACAGTATCTTTGGAAGTTTCATAAGTTATAGGTGGCTTTTTGCCAGCATTTGAACCCTACCCATATTCACCCTGCATGCATTGCAAATGGGTGGTGAAATGATTAGAATTAACTGTAGTTGGAATTTGCATATGCATGGTTCATGTACTTTCATTTTCAATGTCACAGCGTCCAGCAGATTCAGCAGGCCGTGTCCAATGACGTTGTCTTGACTAGTCTTGACTACTCAACTGCCTTGCAGCAGTGACACCCTTATTCCTACAGCCCCAATCTTGAACCCTACTCAACACTCAAAGAACGGACACCAGACAATGACCAACTGACCAGCCCCGAGACAGGACTGATCAGATCTTTGACTGCTATTTTCACAACTCCCCACTGTTTTTGATGGCCTTCCAGGACCGAGCCTTGCCCACTCCCTAGTCTGTAGTCAGACATATCCCTTGACCGTGACTGCCCTGAGTGGCCAAGCCCATGGACAGTGCCCATACTATGCATTACTGACAGTAGTAGGATACTCTGACACATAGCTACCTCTACTTGTCTGGACAGAGGACTAGCCCCCACGCATTTTCCAACATGGCCATTTGACTAATGCACTAACAGACATTGCATGAGAAGACATAGACACTACAAGCATGCAAGTAAGCAAGCACTTAGGGAGCAAGCAAGCAGTCCTGACTTGCAGCCTTGACCAATCCTGTCGCTGCATGCAAAACTTCCTTGCAGTAGCCTTTCAATGCTCATTACTGATGCAGTTTGTAAAACAGCTCTGTGCTTTCTATGTATTTTGCAAGTGAATTGGAGAGGTGTCATGAGGGTTTGGCATATCAGATTCCACTGTCTGTGGATGAGGAATGTGTATGGCTGGTGCCCATGGACTATACCTGGTGATGCTGTTTTGTGCTGAGCAACTTGGAGCCTCTTCTCATCCAAGAGCGAGGTATCCGCTCTAATTTCCATATCAAGAATTCTCGGCATCTAGTCCGCTGGCTATATTTTGTAAGATAGCAAGCTCCGTATTAATGTAGTCATATGTGCAGTTTGTAAGGTGGTTGATAAGTAATAAACACTCTTAACAAGTAACTTGCCGTTGCCTGACAAGAATCTTGTCTCAATGCCCAGAACTTAGTTAAAAGATGTAGCGAGTTGCTACCGGTGTCAAGTTAGGCCTCGCTAGACTTCCCAGATTATAAATATCATCATAACCCACGTCATTGAGGCCTGTGTAAAATTCCTCCTCTTCTAGTTTTATTTAATTAGGTCCCCACAAAGAGAGAGCTTACAAACAGAGGGAGGGGGAAAATGTACCTTAATTTCTGCACCTTAATTGTTTTTTAAAAGAGTAGTGGGAATTAAATAATCTGTTTATGGGCAGTTGTTGAGAATAGGGACAGAGGTTTGTTTTAAAATTTACTCTGTATTTTTAACAGTACGGAGAGAAGCAGACAGGAAAGACCAGCTATGAAAAACAGTGGAATACAAGCTGTACAAAGCAAGAGAGTAAAAGTGTAATTTTCCACTCCCAAGAGGCAATGGATAACAGGAAGGGCCGCTTAGACTGGTTTCCCGCCAGCTCAGTAGTTAAATTCTCAGTGGGAAGGCCTATGGTTGATCTTCCTGATCCACCACAATTAAGACACTTAAATGGCCAATTAACAACGAGTTAAGGGTTTCATCTCATCTGAACCACAGTGACTTTGGTTCCAAGAAGAATGAGAAAGAGTCAGGCTATCTGATTGGAAACAGATTGTCAGGGAAGGTTGTCAGTTTTTGGTTGGGGGGGCAGGACTGGTGGTGGGGAATGGTGGAGGTGTCCCTCAATCTATTTGCGCAAGACTGAAGCATTGGACCTAAATCAGGATAATGGTCTCTGAGAACCACTCTTTAAACTGCATATTCCTGATCTTCCTTTTTGAATTGGATAATCTCCCCTTTTTAAAAAAACCTTTTACCTGTATGTGTGTTTGATGTCATGTTGTATTATTTTTCTTGGAATTAGTAAGTAATAAAATTCTTCTTCCTTTCGCTCATGTAAACCTTGTAATTGGCTCCTTAAATTTGACTAGTACTATGTTTTCATTGAAATGTGCTATAGCTGTGTGCTAAAAATAATTAAAAATCTTTGCTGTGGCCAACTGTGGGGATAAAAAGGGAGGACCCAATTCATCACTCCTTACCTGGTTCAAATACTGCGCATGCAAGGTTTCTATTCAAAAACAAAGCTTTGCCAAGCATAGTCATTGTTGTAGTGATGCCTATTCAATTCTGTCTGCTTGGGGTCTGTAATGCACATATTGCATTCAGTAGATGCTATACCACTCTGCAACAAGTGAAGCTATAGTACAAAATGAAATATTATAACCAAGATACAGAAGTAAGACATAATTCTCTCCTTTACTTATGCTTTAGCACCTCTGCCGGTGCAATGCATTAATGTCAACATGGATTAGAGTCATATCCTTTAGAGTCATTTCCACAAATACAAAGTTGTGACTACTTATGAATTTTATTTCAATTAATTTTAGTATGCTTTGACAGAATTATGTTACTTTCTGCTTCTTGCAATAATCATACAACATCGAGAACTTCAAGGAAAGCTTTTCCTTTTACATTGTAAAGACCCTTTGAAGGTTTTCAGGCACACCTTTGGTATTCATAATATTAGTCAATGTTTCAGAAATTATTATTTTATTTGATTAATAATTACTAATTTTTTTAGATTCACAACAGACCAACAATATACAGTGGTGCTAATATTCAGGTTGATTAATTTGGGTAGGCTCCTGTCTCAAAATTTCAGGACAAATTCAAGAAAGAATTTAGTCATATTCATACCAGTTCTGGCCAGTGTACTTTTCGAGTCCATAACTGTAAACAAGGAGAAACAGCCTCTCAATATCTACTTTGTCAAGCCCACTCAGACATTTATATGCTTATATGTTTCAATATGATCATCTCCCATTCTTCTAAACTCCAATGAGTATATGCTCAACGTGTTCAACCTTTTCTCATTGGCATAAAAAGTTATGAGAATAGTGTGGGTAAAAGGCATTGAAGTGTTTGATCAGCCATGATCATATTAAATGACAGAATGGGCTTGACATGTTAAATGGCATACTCCTGTTCCTATGTCCTGTGTTCCTTTGTTCTCTGACCTGCTTCCAATACAGTATGCCCCTGTATACACAAAGGAGACCAAAACTTTCACAGTATAGAGGTATTTAAGAAAATAAGAAGGTTTTAATTTCAGTGTTTAGTAATGGGATGATCTATGGCCATTGAAAATATGAACCATATCTCAAAGTTTTTGAATTGGATTAATGTTTGTATGATGAATGTCTGAATGTCAGGAGACTGGCAATGCACAGTGGAAATTTTGTAATCACAACTTATAAAGCAGAGGCATAATGCTCATTAAATCATGTATACTTAATATAATTTTAGCTGTTTACTTGTGTCTCAGGTTTTCTTCAGTGAGATTATCCATTCAAGAGTAACTAACTTTTGGCAGTAGTATAAAATGGCCAAAATCAGATTTGTTGCCCATTATATAATTGAGCTTGCTCAATTTTGCTTTCCATTAAGTCAACAGAGAAAGAAATTTGGATGGGATATATAACAAATCACCAATCTAATGTTGCGCATTTCATATGATTGCCAAAGGTTAAAATCCCTGGGCATGTTGTAATAATTTCAGACTTTTAATTTTTTTGATTCATATTTTTGATTCTTCATACATTCAAAAATCAGTTCAGACATTAATATGTTGACATTCCCAGAAGCTAATTTTGAGTCTTTGTTGCCATGGTGAAAGCCTTACAAACTATGAAGCATCTTAAAGTTTACAAGTAGTGATCTGAAATTGCAACCAACCAAAAACAACTGAATATGATGTATGGTAACAAGGTTCCTAAGTAGATGAAAAAGTTGCAAAAAAATCAAAGAACAAGTTCATAGGTTCATACAATGTACGGGATACTTGCCTTTGTAAAGGCAAAATCAAGGAAGTTGTGGTTTTGCCTCAACTGGAGTACTATGTGCAATTTTTAGCATCATGTGGCTTGCTAAGAACATGGAGAAAGTATTTATTAAAGTATTTATCAGGGTAAGAACAGTGTTGATGGATGAGTTAAATGGAGAAATGAGAAAATGTTCTTTTTCTCCTTCCATCAATGAAAATTAAAAGGACAACTGTTGGATGTATTCAAAATTATGAGAGACTTTGATACAGAAGTAAGAAGTACTCTTCCCTCTCGCTCCTGGATCATAATTCATAGAAGAATCAGAGGGGAAATAAGGAGATATGTTTTCACATTGAGAGTTATTAAGATCCCGGAACAAATAGCTAAAAGTGCTGCAGAAACAGAACTTCTTTGCAGGGTGTTTTCCAAAGGCTTTTAAGCAAATTCTAGGAAAGGATTAATTTTTAGAGTTTTAGAGCGAGGGTGAAATGTAGAACTAAATGACACAATCTTTTCGTAGGCAGGACAGGCTGACCTTATGTGCTGTAAGATTGTATGATTTTACTCTAAATAACTTTGAGGAAATAGCAAATGATAAGCAAATGATCTGCCAATGATAATTATAGTACTTAAAAATTAGTTGTATTTAACCTGTCAAATGTTTCTGGAAAGTATGCTTGTTAAACCAGTCATCGTTGTCAGCAAGCTCACTTGAAGCTTTATTTTTATAGTAAGTCTGTGTTTGTCAGCTGTGGAAAAACCATTATATTTCTAAAGATATGATTTTATCATCTACATTTCAATACTACTTGCACAAGAAACTGCAAATGCAGTGCCATAACATTCTATTAATTGACTTGTGCACATTCCCTGTCTTAAAGGCTTACCTACTCTCATCATCGCCTGTTCTGTTGCTGCACCAACTTTCCTGCGCACTTGAACATTTCTCTTCTAACTTTATTCCCAATAGCTATACCCAGTACTCCCTCCCACGGACTGCTAAAAAGGTATAATCTATTTCTTTTCACGACCACAAAGGAAATTGTGACCAAATATAAAATGAAAGAAAAACACTCAAAATACTTTGTTTGAAATTTCTGCTTGAGTGTACCGTTTCTTTCATTGGTGTGACAAGAGCAAAAGATTACAGAATTTTAAGCGCATGTTAAATTTCCACTTAAAAACAATGCATGAGACATTGTTTTGCACATGAGGCTGACCATACTTCAGAATGAATTATTCACCATTAAGTATTTCTGCTAATTGTATTTGTTTGCAAGCTCATTGTCAAAGTTACTTTCTATCTTTTGGGTGTCATGATACTAACAGTGTTATTTGAATTGGCCAGAATCTTATTGCTTTGTCTTTATTAAACTTTATGTAAAGAGAAGTTACACATCAGTTTCTCTATTGAATTGGATGCCGTCTTCATTTATAACAGTAGGCACCTCTCCAAGTATTGTACCGAAAACTAAACATCAATGGCAACAAACAATTTAATGAGTTACACCCAAGACACTTGTTCACCCCTAATGGTTCCCATTTGTCACATAACCCTTGTGATGCTTCCCCTTCCAGACATGTCCTCCATACCCTGACATGCCATTCATGATGAATAATTTCCTACCTTCAAACCACAATTAGTCCAATTCACTGTGACTAGACTAACTCTTTTGAACCATTTTCCTACCTTTCATGTTTCAATATTTTTCACTTTTGGTTTTGAATGTATGTAATTAATTAGCAAATATATATCCTTTCCTTTTGTCCGCTGGTCCATTTTTTGGTTATTCTTTTATATTGGATTAGCTATCCAATCCTCATTTCTCAAGGACTTTTATTCTTGGCTGCTATTTTTCAGAGAACATGTCAGTGTATGGTGCCACAGTCCACAAAAGGCCAAAGGCATCTGTCGTCATTAGAGAGAGAGAGAGACAATTGGTTCCATAGAGGGTAACCACTCCACAAGCTTGTGGTAAGGTGAACTTCCAATGAACTACCACAGGAAACATATAGGGATTGATGCACTGTTGACTTTATTCTGCACCACACATTTTATCAAAGTTTTCATCCTGCATTCATTAGAACAATTTGCAAAAATACAAATTAATGGGAAATCCAACATTTATACTTTATGAGTAAGTAGTCAGAATGAGGGAGACTTTGGCTGAATGAGACGGGGGCCGAGTGAGTGTATCTGGGAATTAGGTTCAAAGTGAGAATTCAGTGCAAAGGATAAAGGAGGTTCTTAAATAAAGTTTACTGCAAGAAGTGTACTGAATGGGGAATTTGACGAAGGGAGCCAAGGAGGTTTTTTTTTTCCTCCTATGCATTCTCAGCAATTAAGATCAGTTAGAATAACCTCAGTGGCAGGGAAGATTCTGTAAACAGTTACTTGAGTTAGTAGAGATAACAAGGTGTAGAGCTGGATGAACACAGCAGGCCAAGCAGCATCAGAGGAGCAGGAAAGCTGACGTTTCGGGTCTGGACCCTTCTTCACAAATTACATTAGTTAGTAGTCTTCTACATTAGTTAGTAGTCATTTGAAAGAAAATGGATTGATTAGCCAGAACCAGCATGGATCTCGAAACGAGCAATTACAATTAACTAACTTGCTGGAGTTTTTTAAAAAGGTAACTAAAAGGATCAATGAGGGTAATGCTGCTATTTGGTGTACATGGACTTCCAGAAGTGGTTTGATACAATGCCACACAACAGACTTATAAGTTAAAGCTCTGGAATAAAAGGGGCAGTAGCAAGGTGAATACAAGATTGGCTGAGTGAAAAGAAACAGAGAATAATGGTCATTGGATATTTTTCGGGATGGAGGAATGTTTGTAGTGGAATTGTCCAGAGGTCAGTGTTGGGACCACTTCTTTTCCTGGTATTTAGTAATCATCCAAATCTTGGTGTGCAGGCGACAGTTTCAAAGTTTCCAGATGATGTGAAATTTGGAAACAGTATAAACTATGAGGAGGACAGCATAGAACTTCAAAAGAATATGAACAAGTTAGTGGAAGGGGCCAACAGGTGGCAGGCAAAATTCCTTGCAAAGAGGTGTGAAGTGATACATTTTGGTTGGAAGTACTTGTTCAGCTAATATAAAATAAGGGGTACAGTTGTAAAGGGGCAGCAGGCACAGAAGGACTTGGATGTATATGTGCACAGTTTATTGAAGGTGGCACACAGGTGAAGAAAGCAATGAATAAAGTATATTGTTTCCTGCACTTTATCAATATGGGCACAGAGTATAAGCACAAGGAGGTAATACTAACTTGTATAAGGCACTAGTTGGACCTCAGCTGGAGAATTGTGTACGGTCTGGGTGCCACAATATAGGAAAGTTGTGAACATTTTGGAGAGGGGGTAGAAGAGATTTACAAGAATGATTTAAAGATGAGAAACTTCAGTTATGAGGATAGACCAGAGGGATTGCAATTGTTCTCCTTGTAGAAAAGAAGCCTAAAAGGAGATCGAACAAAAACTTTCAAAATCAAGAGATAGGGTGTGCTGGATAAAGGAAGTTGGGAGAGACATTTCCTCCTCAAAAAAAAACGAGAAGGAAGTGACATAGATTTAAAGTGATTTGCAAAAGAATCAAATGTGAGATGTGAAAGAAAAACTTTCACATTACGAATGGTTCAGATCTGGAATGCGGTGCCTGGAAGTGTGTTGGAAGAAATTCACTTGAGGCATTCCAGAGGGCATTGGATGATTAAATAGAAACAATGTGCAAGGACATGGAGTGCAGGGAGGATAGTGGCAGTCAGTCATGATGCTCATTTGGAGAGCTGGTGCAGACACGATGGGCTGATGGCCTCTTTCTGTGTGTACCATTTCTGTGAGAGGATTCTGCTGATTGGTTGACAAATGAGCTCTGACTGGTAGAGATATTGCCATAGAGAGTGCAACAGATATGATAATTCACATTTAACTGCAGGATTTGATTAAATTTTAATCCAGGCAGGTTGACTTTGATTGGTCAATACATTGCCTTGAGAAATGAACCAGGAAATGGCTGGCACCTATTTGGTTGAGTTAAAACAGACACAGTGTATGTATATGTTCTTTCTGACTGCAAAGAACAGGAATTTCTGTGTTAAGTTTTGTACCTTTCAATGCACACCTGTGCACCACACTGCAAGCCCAACTGACACTCTAAAATAGTTATCAATATAATTCTTTTATACATATGCTAGGTAGCGAAGTGTATTTCTCGCAAGGCAGCAGTATGTTGCAATTAAGGGGGATTATAGCTTTCTGAATACATTATCAGCTCAACTCATTAATATTCAGCTTCCTATTTCATCAAGCACACCAAAGAAACTAGATTTTGAAAATTTGCGACATGGAAGTCAAAGCGGGTACCTGCTGACTTCAGCTCACTGCTGGATGCAAAGGATTTCAGTGTTGTTCAGAAAGAAACAACATCTCAGAGCATTATCCATGGGCGCCAGTCCGGAGTGCGCCACGTTCATTGGCATCTGTCATTTGCTGACCCATGTTCCTTATGGCACCTTTCCAAAGCTTAGGAAGCACAGACCTGCATTACAGGGTGCACTAGCAGCTAACATTGAAAGGCTTCTGCAAGGACCATTTGCACACCAGACCAGGCATTCGGCTCATGGATTGGACTGGGCTGCTTGCTTGCTATCTTAGTGCTCACTCATTTAGCCCCCAACCACATGTACATGACATCCATACCTTGCCTTGCCAGGTTGTGCCATGCATATTAGTGTGCTGGCATTTCAGCCAGAGCCAAAGGCTAACAATAATGCCATAGTGACATGCTGTTTGGCATAGCCACACAGACAGGCTGCTTGCTATGCTTGTCAGTAGGGATGTCTTGAGGATAGGTGAGAGGAAGAGGGTTATGTAAGAATGTTGGAACATCTTGCTATACAGCACACCCAGACCACAATCTAACGCCTACAAATTGAGCCAACTGCCTACGTGGCAAACACACTGCATGTTCATTCAAACTAATGGCCATTGTCGGAAACTGGTTGGGACTCATCTTCAATCCAGTCAAGAAGGTACTGTCAGTTATGGGCACAGTTCAGGGCCATTAGCCCACTGGGGCCAGGCACAGTCAGAGGATATGCCTGACTTCAGTCCAGAAAGTTAGCAAGAGTCAGTCCTGTAGGCCATCAGAAACCATCAGGGGAATTGCGTATCATGAGTCAGAGAGCTACAAACAAAGCAGTCATGGATCTGATCTATGTCTAGGGCTGTTTGTCAAAGTTGAGCAGAGATCTGGGGCAAATAAAATCCTGGAAGTTTGTGCGTTGACAGTTCACAAGGGTTCAAAGGGAGACTGTAGGGACAACGGGATCACTGTAAAGGGGAGTAGGGTTTTCTAGGTTGGGTGTAGGAAAGTAGAGACATTTTAAGAGGTGGAATCAAGGACAGTAATGAGGGGATCACAAGATGTATGGGGAGTAGGCAGTATGGCATCAGCTTTTGCGGCAGCCTACGGGAGGGCCTGTTCTTGTGAGTGAACCACCATGGCATTATTTAGGTATAATGTCAGCCCCCGGGGAGAATGCAGAGGCAAAGTTCAGTGTGTAAGGCCACCACATTTGGGGGATGGTTGGAAGGAAATGTGCTATTGGGGTAGTGTGAGGTAAAGGGGATGAAGGCTCTGGAGGAGGACCTGGCGACCAGGTAGAGCCCAGTACTAACTTTGTCCACTGCGAGCTATGCTCTCTGCCATGTGACAGGTGCTGAGGAACTGGGAGTACAGGAACAGTTGTTTGAGGAAGAGAACTTTGGACAGTAGGAAGCTTTCTTTGTGCATGATCGAGCTCAACTGCATCAGGTGCTACAATCCAGACCGCACCTGATTGACATCTGGTTACAGTAACCGGAAGTAGCAGACCATTATGGATTGTGGAATGGTTGTTGGTCATGAGGGCAGCATTTGATTTGCATTGTGGGGGAAAACTTCAGTTTCTCCTAATTTTGTTTGCATTCGTTTTGCTGTCTGTAACTAAAAGTTGATGTTTGGAATTGTCCAATTGCTTGTCCACAAGTGATGTTCCCTGAGTGGACAATGACAAGCTGTGTATCTACAGTTTGTGTTAGGGACTGAATTCCAGTCACTTCGAGAGGGTATTTAGATGGGATGATAGAAAGGTGGGTGTCGTCTTACAGTCAGATTTAGGGAGCTAAGTAAAAATTTAGAAACAGGACCTCGGAAGTAGACATCTCTGGATTAGTCCTGGTACCATATGCAAGTGAGTATAGAAATAGAAGGGAAAAGCCGAAAAGTCAATTAGCTCCGTTATCTATATGACTAGTATGTATTAAGAATAATGCTTACAGTGCAGATTAGATTTCTGTTTTGGCCACAATAAGCTTAAGACCTGCCATAAACCACCTCCAACAAAACTGCAAAGAGACATAACTCAGGATGAAGCATCAGAAGACAATCAATCAAGGATCAGCCATCAGGAATGGAATGGGAAGCAGAGAAATATGCAGCTGGAGAAATGTGCAGGAATTAGTTTTAGATTTCAATGACATTGGGACCAGGTTTGGAGAGATGAGACCTGAACAGGTGAAAGGATGTTGTATTTCAACAAAAATGGGATTTATTTCCCTTTTGGCAATTTACTGGTACTATTTGGAAGGTTCAAACTAACCTAGCAGCGCTGTAGAAACAGAAATAATACTAGGAAGAAATAGCTAGGTGTGCAGAAAACTGAGAAAGATACAAAGCACCAGAGTAGTATATAACAAGGTGTTAGGTGAGTTCAGCATAAAGGGGAAAGTCATACAATCTAATTTAGGATTATTCTGCAGGAATGCAGAATATGCAGAGTATAATAAATGTAGTGATTGTAACAAGGTCAGCCATAGAATATGAGTTCCCTGATTGGGGCTGTTAACCTGGTCCAATCAGGGAGCATTGGCTGACAGATGAGAGTGTCAGACATCCTGTTTACCGGCCCTGAGGGAGCTGGATCAGTGTCAAGGCCTCTCCACATGTAAATAAATGGTGACTTGGTGATGGGATACTGGCCTCTGTGGAGTTATTTCAATAAATAAGGTTAATGAATTACCGTTACAAAAAGCCATGATGTTGTGGTGATAATGGAGATCTTGCTCAAAGAAGGGTAGTCCAGAGTCTCAAATACTCATGGAAATAGAGTTTTCAGAAAAATGCTAGGATTGCAGGAGGGTGGCATATGTTTCACTCCTTGCCTTTCCATCTGAGTTTTCCATATCTTCGTCTTCCAGTCTGTTTCCTGACACCCCTTGAATCCCAGCAGATCTGTCTATGCGTTACAACCACAGCCCATGAGTTCCTTGAAATTGCAATACTGTTTTTAACAACATCATTAAGATCCTGAATTGCTTAATTGAAAGGGCTACTGCTCCTGGCATGAGCTCTGCCAGCCAGGTACAGACTCCTTTCAAAATCACAATGGCTATAGCACTGGGGAGAGTGAGGCTGTCAGGGTGCAGATCACATTTTTACAGCTATAGCGTTCCCTTAATCCTGATTTTCCTGTGTGAAAATTTCCCCTAGTAACTGGGGCTGGGTGTGTAGTATGCCCTTGCATTAAGAAGGTGGACCACTTCAAGCACATCCTATTTAATGTTTCAGTTTAGTGTTTGAAAAAGCACAAGTAGGCAGCAGGATTAAAAAATGATGTATGATCGTAAAACTCTTTCTTTTAAAATTAAACTTTCATTTAATTGGGAACTTCAAGTATATTAAGTATCTTTTCTCTGAATATTTTCTCTGTAAGATAATCAGCTTTAGGGAAACAGAGTCAACTGAGATTGTTATCATTAACTTTTAATTCAAATGCATAGTTCTTTTTTCACATATTTCACCTCTTGAACATGTATGTGTAAATTTTGCACTCCATGGTGAAACATGACATTGATGGAAATTGGAACCTTTTGTTCCTTTATGTATTCATTTGTTGGGTCAAGGACTTGTAGGTTAGCTATTTCATGGATTAGTGGTATTAGCATTACATCTGTACTGAATCAGTATTGTAGTTCAGCATAAGTCTCGGAACCACAGTTCCTTATGTGCTGTTTCTTTACATACTGCACATATTTTTGTGACTTCCCTTGAGTTTGTAGGCTTGACACTAGAACCTCTGTGCTGTTACACCAGAGCCATAGCGCCTCATGTATTCATATGCCTGCACCCGGGAATGTCAATTTAAACATTTTCATGGTGTGTCACATAACATGCTGAGACCACCATGGAGATCAGGAGAGTATTATTAGTTTATCAGTTGCGAGATAATCAGTTACTTAAGGGCTGCTGGCTGCTTTTAAATTTACATAATTATTTTCCAATAGTTTGAGGCATAACAACTAATTACAAGTTTTGGCTTTCAGAAGCTACACAAGCAGATGTGCAGCAAGTAGAAAGAGGAAGGAAAGTCTATATTTTATTTCATGCTTCCCTTCAGACACACAATATTCAGGAGCTTCAGATGCAGCTTGTGGGGAGGGCTTTTCAGGAAATAGCAAAGGTTTTAAATTGGGTCAAGGGATCAAATTTGGATATGTGTGGAAAATGAAAATGTTTCGAGACAAGAGAAAGGTACAAGGATTGATAAACGGGCCAAGACAGGAAGGAATAGAAAGTACAAATCTTGTAGGCTTGCCGTTCAGTCACATGAAAACCAATGGTAGAAATCCGCAAAGCTGAGTGGACATCATCTTCAAATCAAGGGTCACCCGATGGAAACACAAGTATGGACTAGTTTGGTTTAATTACTTTATCTGATTCTGTGCTGTCAATCCTACGTAATACTACATATTCAATCCTATGAACAATTGATCTCCTACACTATCGCATACCTCTGTTCTTGTTCTGACCTCAATAAAGGGAGTCTGACATACGTAGTTTAAAGTGCAATTATTAACATAGAGTTTTAAAAGGAAAACTCCAGTAAGGAGACACCCCAGTAACCCACTGAATGCTCATCACAATGTGGTGGCCAGTATACTTCTATGTGGTTCACTATTTGTGGCCTTGAAGGAGATGGAGGCAGCCTGTTTACTGGACTCTACTTATGATGAAACGTACCTTGCTATTGACTGAATCATTGAAGTGTCTTTAGGACATCTCCAGAGGGTGCTGCTCCTGTATCATTGCTGGCACTACTCCCACTGCTTGGTCCTGCTGCACAAGATGTTTCTATCTGAGAAGTGGCACTACCATCTTCCTCTGAGATATTCAGTATTTGGTGGGAGCTCCAGATGACTAAAGGGGAGCAGCCACTGGGACATCACTGCACCACCAATCGGTCCAGGCTGTATAATTTGGAATATATCCTGTGGTTACCTTTGTGCATTTTCTATATATACACCATATGTATGACTGCCCATGATGTTTATCTTTCCCTCAAGGAATCCATGCACTGATATCTCTAAATCATTTAGGCACACATGATCTAATTGAGCTCTACCATTCTTTGCCCATAAACCTGCAGTACACATGGATGTACATCTGCTGCTGCTGGTCTAGGTAGAGCCCCCTTTTCTGTCACCGTGGAGGACTTGTACCTGTGTCCAGCTGAGCAGGACTGTTTCTGTCTTCACTGCTGTGAAGGTAACTCATAGACTATTGCTGCCTGTGCCTCTGGTACCGCCTACTGCTCATTAGTGAATGATCCTCACTGACTGTTACTCTATCAACTACGCACTGAGGTAAGGGTATCTTTCTTGTCGAACAGTGAGGTTTTAAAGCATGATGGGGCTTCTTCTGCACATTAGCTGTTATCCAGAACAATAGAGAAAGAGGGAGAATGTCTCAAGGGATGACATCGACGGGAAATGTAAGATAAGGAAATGAAATATGGCATCGTAGAACATTGTGCGAGGCTTTACAGTTCAACTTAGTATGTGGCGGTTGTTGGATGGTTGGTATGCAATACATTCTCTTATTGACTGCTTTGCTGTTTGCAATCTCCATGTCCACAATGCTTCCAGGGGCTGACTTTTTCTTGGTTCTCAATCCTGGCCATCTCCATGGCATGATCCTCCATTGTCACTATCACTTGCAAGTGGTACAGTGGCTCACAGCGCCAGTAACCCGGGTTTAATTCCAGCCTTGGGCGACTGTCTGTGTGGAGTTTGCACATTGTTCCATTGTCTGCATGTGTTTCCTCCAGGTGCTCCAGTTTCCTCTCACAGTCCAAAGATGTGCAGGTTAGGATGATTGGCCATGCTAAATTGCCCATTGTGTCGAGGGATGTGCAAGCTGGGTGGGGTAGCTACGGGAAGTGCAGGGATAGGGTAATGGGGTGGTTTCTGTGTAGGATGCTCTTCAGAGGGTTGGTGTGGACTCAATGGGCCAAATGGCCTGCTTCCACACTGTAGGGATTCTATTCTATTCTAAGTATACTATGTCCCCTGTGGAAATATGAACCATTTTGTGGAAATTATGTGCCCATTACTCCTGCAAGAGGAAAAGAGAGGGCAGTAAGGCACTGTAATTCCCTGTGGCCAATGCAGCTGTCCAGTTCTTTGTCAGTGAACACTCACTAGCTTTATAGCTTTGAGCTAATTTGAATGCTGAGGAGGCACCCTAGCCAAACAACATTCCCATGTTTAGGAATGCATATGGAGTTCGCATAGTGTCTGTTGGGAGGTAATTTCCCGGAGGCCTGGCCTGAAGATTTGGAATTGCACTCACCAGCACAACAACTGGCAGGACTAGTAAAGAGAGCTGTTAATAAACGTACAAAATTCTGTACATCATTCATAGAAACATAGAAAAAGGAAGCAGCAGTCAGACCTTCAAGCCTGCTCCACTATTCACTATGATCATGGCTGATCATCCAACTCAGTAACCTGTTTCTGCTTTCTCTCCATACTTCTTGATCCCTTGTACCCAAGAAATATATCTTGACTCCTTATTGAAAACATTCAGTATTTTGGCCTCAACCATTTTCTATGGCAGAGAATTCCATAGGTTCACCACTGCTTGGATGAAATTCATTTCGGTCCTAAATGGCTTACCGTATCCATAGATTGTAACCAGTCCCCCATTCTTCTGAACTCCAGTGAAAATTGTCATAACCACTCCAGTCTCTCTTCATAGATCAGCCCTGCCATCTCCCTCCATAATCAGAACATTTTTCCTCAGATTAGGAGATTACGCACGGCACAGTGGCTCAGTGGTTAGCACTGCTGCCTCACAACGCCAAATCTGTCCAATCCTGTCAGTGATGCAAAGTGTTCTGTCATTAAATATTTTATAGTAGAATCTAGCGTTTTCCTACTACTAATGTCAGGCTAATTGTCTGTAATCCTCTGTTTTCTCTCTACCTCCTGTTGTAAGTAGTGGTCTTACATTAGCTACCCTCTAATCTCTAGGAACCTATATGTATCGGTAACTATAGAATCTTGAAAGATGATCACCAATGCATCCACTATTTGTAGGACCATTTCCTTAAATACTCTAGAACATAGATTCTCGAATCCTGAGAATTTACCAACCTTTAATCCAATCAATTTCCCCAACACAGTTGTCCTGTCATGTTTGTCTGACCTTCCTAAAAACTGGGCAGCCTTGGATATTCAGTTCCTGGTCATCCTGCTGCCACATCTCTGAGGAGCCTTGTTGAGTTACTGCAGTGCATCTTGTAGATTTAATGCACTGCTGCTACTGGTAAGCCCGAAGATGTTGATAGTGGAGGATTTGGCAAAGGTAATGCCACTGAATATGAAAGAACCTTGGTTATATTCCCTTTGTGAGAGATGATCATTGCCTGGCATTTGTGTGGAATGAATGTTACTTGTGCATGTTAGCTCAAACCTAGATTTTGTCCAGGTCTTACTGCATTTGGAAATGGACTCTTCACTGTCTAGGGAATCACAAATTATACTGAGCATTACGCAATCATCAGCAAACATCCCTACTTATGAATTCATGGTGGAGAGAAGGTCATTTGATGAAGTAACTTGGCCTGGAACACTACCATAAGGACATACCACAAAGATATTCTGGAGTTGAATTGACAGGCCTGCAATAGCCACAGCCATCTTCCTTTGTGCTAGATATTGGCTCCAAGCAGTGGAGATTTCTTGCCCAATGCTTACTGATTCAAGTTATGCTAGGAGATGTGGGCAAACTCTCCGGTGGTTGGAGTCATACCTGACATTAGCAAGATGGTCATCATTGTTAGAGGTCAATTATCTCATCTCCAGGGCATCTCGGCAGAAGTTCCTCAGAGTAGTGTCCTCGGCCCAAGCATCTTCAGCTGCTTCATCAATGACTTTCCCTCCATCATAAGGTCAGAAGTGAGGATGCTCGCTGATGATTGCACAATGTTCAGTTCCATTCGCAACTCCTCAGATACTGAAACAGTCTATGTCCAAATGTAACAATGTCTGGACAATATCCAGGCTTGGGCTCACAAGTTCCAAGTAACATTCAAGCCATGCAAATGCCAGGTTATGACCATCACCAATAAGAGACAATCTAACCACCGCCTCATGACATTCAATGGTGTTACCATCACTGAATCCCTCACTATCAACATCCTGGGGGCTATCATTGACCAGAAACTCAACTGGATTCTCCACATAAAAGCAGTGGCTACAAGAGCAAGTCAGAGGCTAGGAATACTGCGACAAGGAACTCACCTCCTGACTCCCCAAAGACCGTCCACCATCTACAAGGTACAAATCAGGAGTGTGATGGAATACTCCCCACTTGCCTGGATGAGTGCAGCTCCAACAACATTCAGAAGCTTGACAACATCCAGGACAAAGCAGCCCGCTTGATTGGCACTACAGCCACAAGCATCCACTCTCTCCACCATCAATGCTCAGTAGCAGCAGTGTATACTATCCACAAGATGCACTGCAGAAATTCACCAAAGATCTCATACAGCACCTTCCAAACCCACGACCACTTCCATCTAGAAGGACGAGGGCAACAGATACATGGGAACACCACCGCCTACAAGATCCCCTCCAAGCCACTCACCATCTGACTTGGAAATATATTGCTGTTCCTTTACTGTCACTAAGTCAAAATCCTGGAATTCCCTTCCTGATGGCATTGTGGGTCAACCCACAGCAGATGGACTGCAGCGGTTCAAGAAAGCAGCTCACCACCATGTTCTCAAGGGCAACTAGGAATGGGCAATAAATGCTGGCCAGCCATTGATGCCCTCATCCCACAAATGAATAAATTTTAAAAAACTAAATCAAATGCAGTTTGCAGTTTTTACATCCTATCTGAAGTTTTACTCTTTGAACCAAGGCTATAATGAGTTCAGGAGATGCGCAGCCTTGATGGAAGACAATTTGAGCCTCAGTGAGGAGCTTATTACTGAACAAATGATGACTGATAGAGCTGTTCCTGGCCCCTCCAGCCGTTTTGCTCATGATTGAGAGTAGTCTAGTGGTAATTAGCCAACTTAGATTTGTCCTGCTTTTTGTTTACAGGACATATATAGGAAATGTTCCATGTTGTTGTGTTGATGCCAGTGTTGTAGCTGTACTGGAACACCTTAGCCAGATGAGCAGCAAGTTCTGGAGCATATGTCTTCAGTGCTTTTGCTGGAATGTGAGGGCAAATAGCCTTTTCAGTCAATGCTTTTATATTCCCTTTGCCCCACTTAAACTCCCTTTACATGTCTTAACTACACTTTGTAGATTCCACAAGAAAAATGTTTTATACCTGTTTCCTTTTGTTTAACCATAGACCTCTCTTCTAAACCTCAGTTTGGCATTAGTCATTTTACTTATCCACAGAACTCTATTCTTAGATCATCCTTTTTAACATTTTGCAATAGATCTGCTTTTTACTCTACCTATTCCTTATTTGAAGATTTTCTTCCATTGATCTGTAACTGCTTTTTTTTTTGCTAATATTTCTGTTCTAACTTAAATTCCTTCTTATCTCACTGATATTTTCTTTCCCCAGTCTAGGGTCCATTTTTCACTTGTGCTACCCATTGCACTTCCACATCTTAATATTGTCGTTGTTTTCTCCTATTTGTTCTTCGAGTCACTTCAGTTATTTGCACATGGCTTCAGCCTGTAGACATTGCCAAAGTGTTTAGAAAGCACTCTATTCTGTTATTTAATTATTTTCTAGTCACATTAATTCAGAATATGTCAAAGGTTTAGATCACAATTTGGTCACGGATATCAATATTTTAGCCGGGGTCTTCAGTTCAATTTTGTGTTAACATCTGCATTTGTTCATTCATTCACAATGAATCGTTAATATGAATCAGTGATTATACAAATTGGTTAAACTTTGGTTTGAAGTAAATGACTATTTCAAATTAACCAAATCTGTTCTTTAGACAAACATTAATGTTGCACAAATATTTTGTCTTAAAGCTACTGATGATAAATATTGCTTGCATTGTGTTGTTTGTCTTACTTATTGTTTGGGTCAGGATAAATTTCCATTAAAACAATAGGATTTAACTCAATGCAACACATCAGTTTTCATCGTTTTGTTTTTCAACGGTTAGTACTATCTGAAATAAGTGCTAGATCATTATTTCAACTTCAAGGGCAGTAAGGATAAATGTCTACTTTCATAAACAAACAGAAAAATATTTTATTCTGACATTATTCTGTGTTTCCTTTACTAACTTCAACATTGTTCCTTCAAGCAGACTGCACCAAGTGATAATTAATAAACTCTAATTCAAGACATGATGCTTGAATTGATATACTGTCATCTGTATCCTCTGTCAAAATGAAACCTCGACAGGGACTTAACACCCTGGAACAGGTCATCATACTGTCAAACTCTCTAGCCTTTTGGTATTTATCTTCAACCAGGCAAAGCATTACGAGCAAGAGTAAAAGAGAAATAATTACAAATGAAGAGTGACACGGGCTGTGAATAGAACATATGTTAGGCTAGGCCGAGACATCAGTGAATTATATCATTCCTTGATGAAGTGGCAGCGGGGCTGAACGGACCCATTTTAAATCTTGATGTATTTTACCTCGGCTTTATTTGGAATGTCATCTGCAGAAAAGGACTCTGGATAATTGAGAGTCAATTCCAATCTGCATGATTTGGATGTTAAGTACAGAATAAATGTGTGATTATTCAGGGAAAACAAAAATAGCCAATGAAGTACTGTTGTTACTAAAAATCAGTGTGCAACAGCAGTGTAAGATTTGTAATTCATGGACAAAAAAATTTTTTTTCGGCTAATTACTAGCATGCTGAAAAGTGCAATGTAAGCATTAAGTAATATATTTATATTTTGTTTTTGCTAATCTAAAAGATTAATATATATACATCATGTTTCACAACCACTAGGAATCTCAAAGTGCTTTACAGCAATGAAGTACTTCCAAAGCGTTATTATAATTTAGGAAATTGTTGTAATTTAGGAAATGTGCCCGTGAACCTGTGCATAGCAAACTCCCACAAATAGCAATTTAATAATGATAAGTCTGCAGGGCAATCACAGTGATGTGCAATTGCTCAGTGGTTAGCTCTGCTGCCTCACTGCACCAGAGACCCAGGTTCAATTCCACCTTGGTAACTGTTTGTGTGGAGTTTGCACATCCTCCCCATGTCTGCGTGGGTTTCCTCACACAGCTCAATGATGTACAGGCTAGGTGGATTAGATATGGGAAATGCAGGGTTACAAGGACAGGGTAGAGCATGGGTCTGGATAGCATGCTGTTTGGAGGGTCAGTATGGAATAAATGGGCTGAGTGGCCTCCTTCCACACTGTAGGGTTTCTGTAAAATATTGATCGAATAATGTTAGAATAAAGGATAAGGAGGGATATGAATTTCGGAACAACATTCAGCAGTACTTTTTTGATCTGTATGTTCTTGGCCCAAGTGGAATGAGGCATTGTTGGAACTGGCTAATGAGGTGGACTATGTGTCTGCAGGGGAACGTTTGAGTAAGAGTCATAGCCATGTCGTAAAATTTGGATTAGTAATGGAAAAGAGCAGGGAAAAATCTAATTTGAATTTCTAAACTGGAGAAAGCTGCTTTTGATCTGATCAGAAGGGGAAAAGCCAGAGTTAAATAGAGTGAAAAACTAACAGAAGAAAGTGTTATTGAACAGTGGGTGATCTTTAAGGGAGAGATGCTTCAGATACAGCTCTCATTTGGCTAAAAGTAAGAGAGTTAAAAACAGGGCTCCTTCAATAACAAAGAAGACAGAGGATATGGCGAAACAAAAATGAGAGTGTATGATGCATGCCAGGTGAGTTCTTCAAGTGAAAACCAGGTCAACTGTTAATAGAGGAAGTGAAGATGGAAAGAAGACCAACAGGATATTGGCAGTCAACATAAAAGAAAACTCAAAAATCTTCTACCGGCCCATATATAGTAATTGGTGGAATGGATCATGTTAGAGTCAGAGGTTCTGACACATGTTTAAACACCCAAGGTATAGTTGGAATGCAGTTATTTGTACTACTAGTACTACAGTGTCTACTAAGGGAGAGAAATCTGATAAAATATCGGTAAAAACAGAGATAATGAAGGCAGTGCATAGTGTGAAAATTGAAAGAGAAAATGTGCTGGAAAGGCTGGATATGGTTAGGGTTAGAAAGTCACCTGGTCAGGCTACCCAACATTCAGCACCTCACCCTTATGTTAATTTTTTGATTCATTTATGGGATGTTGGCATTATTGGCTAGGCCAACCTAATTGCCCAGAGTCCACCACATTGCTGTGTGTCTTGGAGTCACATTAGGCTAAACCTCGTAAGGAGAGCAGATTTCCTTCCCTAAAGGTCATTAGTAAACCAGGTGGATGTTTACAACAATTGACAGTGGTTACATGGTTGCCATTAGACTAGTATTTTATCGAATTCAAATTATTAGCTATGGTGGGATTCTAACCCATGTTTTCAGAACAATTGCTCGGATTATTAGTCCAGTGACATTAATGCCACCTCCTCAATTGTACGATTATGTGAGAGCATCCTGACTCTGACACCTGAGTGGCTGACTGACGATGTCCAGGCCCTTGGACTTGTATCAGAGGCTGACATTGAACTTACTGTGCAAGAACCCGCTAATTGAAAGCTATCCTCCTTGCCTTGCCTGAGGCCAGCTGACAATCATGACAAGCTTCCAAGCTTTGTATCTATGCTAACTGGCAAGACAAGTCAGAAACAATATGAACCTGCTGACATCTGGTCAACATGGACAAATTGGGCTATAGGGCCTGCTTACATGCTGTATGACTCTATGACTCTGACTGAGGGGGATAAGTGCAAAAATACAAGGCACGGTAATACAAGAACTGGGATGTTATAAGTATCTAAGTAGGTATAGAGTAAGTGAGCACTATGACAGCAGGCAAACAGGCTGGAGTTACAACCTGATGCACTCCAGGAGCTGAGTGTGGGTCCCTGAGCACACATTATCCCTGTGTAGCATTACAACAATACAGCAATGAAGAGCAGAAGTGTCCTCTAAGTGGATTGGAAGTGTACCATGAGGGTTCTTAGAGGATGTACATGTCAGATGCCAATGACTGTAGACATGGGGTGCATTTGACTGGTGCCAGTGGAGTATGCCCTGAGATGTTGATGCCCAGTGTCCAACATGGAAGTTCTGTGGAGCAATCAGCATGCTGAATTTGCCAGGTACCTGCTCTGGTATCCTTGTTGAGTTTTCTCACCATCAAATTTGTTTGGCAAGTTTGGTAAGATAGGAAGCTGAATACTAATGAGGCAAGCTGGACCCTTAAAAAAGCATTTAACAAATAATAATCCCCCTTAACTGGCAACTCGTGACAGTGGAGGAAGATACTAGCTACACCACTTGTCCGAAGCATAAAAGGCGGAGCTGGATGCTTTCAACATCAAGATAGACCTCATTCTACTTCTGGTCTGAGTCTGCCACAAATATTGCCACGGCCCACATTGCTCAGACCCCTATAGGACCGCATATCTTTAACAACATTTTTGTATTTCAATGATGTTGTATGACAAAGCCATACTAATGAGTTGTACCAATATTGCTGTTTCATTAAATTAGTGTGGTGTTGTAAATAATCACCAAATGCAATTGTAGCTTCACATGGAGAAAATAATTTTTATGCTTTGATTCGTAAAACTACAGTCTAGTTATATTCATAACACAGAAGCTCATGGAGTGAAAGGACAAATATGACAGGTGGTTGGAAAAAATGTGGAAGTTGTATCAAAGAGAGCAACTGGCAAAAGGTATAGTCACACATGGTTTGTCTCATGGAATAAAATAATTAAAAGCTGTGACAGATTGAAATTTTGGAGTGTACTTGGTTTTAAGTTTTAGAACTAAGTTTTATTTTAGTGAGGAAAGACATTTCTAATTATTGAAGACAACAAGGTGCAGGGCTGGATGAACACAGCAGGCCAAGCAGCATCATAAGAGCAGAGAGGCTGACGTTTCGGGCCTAGACCCTTCATCAGAAAAGGGTCTGATGAAG
>NC_063334.1:83078228-83127125 GCF_021869965.1 Rhincodon typus
GGCCTAGACCCATTTTCTGAAGAAGGGTCTAGGCCCGAAACGTCAGCCTTCCTGCTCCTCTGATGCTGCTTGGCCTGCTGTGTTCATCCAGCTCTACAACTTGTTATCTCAGATTCTCCAGCATCTGTAGTTCCTGCTATCTCTTGCATGACATCTCTCCTGGTTTTCCCAAATTACCCTCTATAGCACATGTCATTCAGGGACTAGGAACGTTCTGTCTGTTGGTCCTTCTTTAACAGCTGTGACAAAGTCAGGCCTTCCCCACACACCTTCGCCTCTACAAATTCCTCTAAACACTTTTTGGGGGAGGTGGGCCTACTCCAATTTTTACTCGCCCACCCCAGAATGAAAATCCAAGCATCCAGAACACTTTCTCCGGAATCAGGTTATGGAATTTTCTTGGCTCTGCATTTTTGAATCAGAATCGAAAATTCAGGCTTGGTCTTAAAGATACATCATGTATTCTAACTGCCATATTTATTTGTCTAGAAATATAAGGGACATACTATTGCTGTAATTTAATCTTGACAAAATTTCAGCTGCAATAATATTTCACTAATCCAAGACCCACTGAATGTGATCATTTTCAATTCTATCAAGTTTATTGTTTGCTTTTTTGACTTTGAAATTGTGATGCCATTTAAATAACCATGAAGCAATCAAATTTAAACTTAACTACTTTTTATTAAGAATGTTAATGTCAGGGTACTTTTCAATTATATTTTGCTATTCCAATTTATTCTTTCTTTACAGTATTTTTTTAATATTGTTACTCATAAACTAATAGTCACTTCTAAGCTCCAGAATGGAATTTGTATTCAAACAGACTTTCAGTTACAGGTTACTGATAGTTAACAACACAAATAAAATGTTTTCTTGTCTTTCTGCTTCCTCAGTATTATCATCATTATCAGTTTCTAAGTTATAGCATTGGGAGCAGAATTTCTTTGGGGAGTCACTGATTTTCACGGTAACTTCAGCAAAATTCACCGAAATGGCATGAACAGCAGTTTTTCTCTAGGGGTTCTGACCGGTTAGGTCTATGATCAAAAGAAACTTATGATGCTCAACTTTGATGATTTTATTTTGAGAATTGTTATTCAATGGCATCAAAAATGTTTTTAGTTATTGCTTGATAATTGTGATTCAAAGTTCAGATATATTTTTGTGATATTTCAATTTCTTGCAAAATAATTCAGCTGCTTTTAAAACTTATCAATATTTTTGTCTTAACTTGAATTAGCTACCATTAATTTTTTTGAGTAAACTTTAAAATGTGCTTTATATTAAGTCTGCCAATTGTTTCAAAGGGTCGACACATATTCATGACATTTATACTTATTACAACTTTGCTGAACAAATCTACTCGATATTCAAATATAATTACGACAAAATATTTTTCAGGGAGCAATTCTAATGCTTTTAAGGTTAAATGTCATTAATTTTTTTCTCAGATAAGTGCAAACAATGGCCCAACTAATCAGCATCCTCTTTTCATGCCATGTAACTTGGTGATCTCTTTCTAAGTTTGTTTTATAGTGTGTCAGTCCTGATGAATGCAAGACAAAACGTTTCGGTATAGTGTCTCTTTTTGGCAATGTTTAAGTTCTATACTACCAAGCAGTAGTAAGTATATCTATATTTAGCTATTGGCACAGTTTGTACATGGCTTTGGAGATTTTCAGAAAATCTGATTTTTACTCATATTGTACATTGTATGTTATGACAGCATAGAGAAATGTATCAGTAGTTAAAACAGGCAGATTAGTTTACTTATGTTACACTAAATGCATTCTTGGCTCATACTGATGAAACGTTTCCAAACTAAAGCCAGATACCTCACTTGTGGAATGGTCATTATTGCCTGGATGTACCCATGACAGTTTAGCAACGCTGCACCTGTGTTAATGTATCCATTTATTTGTCTTGTTTTCATCTATATTAATCATTTCAGTTTTGACAGGGAGACTGATGGGTAATTGATAAAAGTGATTGGCATGACTAGGAGTAAAAGATCCTGAATTATTCAGTGCTTCTCAGCATCAATAAGGATACCGGACAAAGAATTCACATTTCTGTTTGCTTTAGAACCTAACTTAGTCAGTAAGACATTTGTACTGCCACTCTATCAGCAAACCAAACAGTGTACAATTGCTTTCTGCAGACAAAATGTCTTATAAGCTTGTAGCTTTGTCCATGAAGCTGCCAGAATAATAATTAGGTACACCAGCTTATACATGCCAATGCAATGTTGTAAGCAGTTTTGTTGACAAGTGCTAATACTTCTTTCATAATATCATCAAAAGCAGCCAGTATAGCAGTGATTACTTGCTGGTTTTATAAGGAAGACATGATTGATTGTGACCTTAATACAGGTTGACCAAGTTTTGAAACTTTAACAACTTGCCATAAATCATGAAATTATTACAATAAGGCTTGATTGGTTAAGAAATGTTTATTTCCTAAAGAGGCTGCAAAAATTCTGTTCCAATGTTTTTAATTTGCAAAGTGCATTTTCATTATGGGTGGCAGTTTAATTTTCTTCTGTCATGTAAAATATGCAACATATAGATAATCCATTAATTGTATTGAAATGCATAGTAAGCTTAATTTATTTTTAATATCAATGCTGAAAAGTTTTTCAAGTTTGTAAAATATGTTAAGTGGAATGCTTTGTATTTCTACGTTTAAAGTCGCAAATTAGATGATGACCTTTTGTTTGTTTTGCAACGCAAACTAATTATGTAATCTGTAAATATGAAAAACAAATTCAGCAATTGTATGTATCTCTTCAGAAACATAGATGAATACTTTTTGCTAAGTCAGCAATCATTTGATAGTGTGCATTATGTAATAATAAATGTGATTATGCAAATATTGAGGCAAAGTGATTCTCGTTCAAATTGATAAACTTGCCTAAGATGGTAATTTTGTTAATATGAATTTTTTTATATGAAACAAGTCTCAATCTAGGATAATTGAAAATGAATAAGCACATTTTTCAGAGTTAGAATATCATTCCCTTTGCCTTCACTGTTTTTTTTAAAAAGTTGAATTTTTAACTGGTTTTGATTTTATAAATTAAATAGAATTAATGAATGGGCTACTCTATGCTACAAACATTAGCCAGTTTAATAAATCGCATTAAAGTACAATAGTACCATTAAGTTGGAACTAACTACATCTGTGCAATATTAAAAAGAGTGGAAATTTTTAGTTAAATATGGTTGTTGATTTAAACATAATACAATTATGAGTTGTAATCAAATTTGTTGTTTTTGTCAATTACTTTGTTATTTGCAAATCAGAGATACGTGAGGATGCATTCAGAGAATTTCTAATCATTATTCCTGAAGAGGCAACATGCAACTTTGAACAAATTTAATAAACTACAAAATACATGAATGTCTGTCTAATGCCTTACATGCCAGATTTAGTAACATTTAGAAATAGTACTTTTGTGAAATTTAGTCACTTACCTCATGTTTTAAATTACTCACTCCTGCTTCCTCATACGTTTTATTTCAAGTCAGTCAGAACCGTCTGTGAGACTTTTATTTACTACTTGTTTGTGGGATGTGGGCTTCAGTAGCAAGATCAGCATTCATCATCCATCCTTAATTTCCCTTTAGGTGTGGAAGCATCATTGTTTTTCTTTATTTTCTCATTTTTGGAGGGTTTTTCTGGTGCAGTGCTAGTGCCTCTGCCTCTGAGCTAGGAGATCTTGGATCAAGTCTTAATTATCCCAGAGGTGTGTCATAACATCTCTGAACAGATTGGTTAGAAAGTATCTACCTGAAGGAATTCCTGCACTCATGTCCTGGGACTGAGGCAACTACAGTTATTTTTATTTGTGCTAATTGTGACTCTGACTACAGAGACTTTTTCCCTAATTTCTATTGTCTCCAGGGTTGTCAGAGCTCCTTGCCGGTATGCTTAGTCAAATGCTGCTTTGGTGTCAAGAGTGGTCACTCTCACCTCACCTCGTGAGTTCTGCTGTTTAGTCCATGTTTGAACCATGAGATCATAGCTGTTACTCAAACTGAGTGTCACTGAGTGGGTTATGGCTGAACAAGTGCCGCCTGAAAGCACTGTGACCCCATCCATCTCCTTGCTGATAATGGAGAATAAATTGAGAGGCCAATAATTGGTTGGATTGAATTTGTTTTGCTTTTTGTGAACAGGACAAGCCCAGACATTTTCCACATTGCCAATTAGATACCCGTCTTGTAACTGTACTGGAAGGCCTGCTTAGGCCCCACGGCTAGTTCTAAAGCACATGTCTTTGGTACTATTGCCAGAATGTTGTGGCATCCAGTATCTTCAGCCTTTTCTTGCTATTACATGAAGTGAATTATATAGTCTGATGACTGGACTTTTTGTTGCTGCGGATCTCTTGAGGATGCGAAGGTGAATCATCCAGTCAGCACACCCAGCTGAAAATGGTTACACATGCTTTTGTCTTGCCTTTTGTACTGACATGCTGGACTCCCTCATTATTAAGATTGGGGATATTTGTATATCCTCTTTGTCTTGTTAGCAGTTAATTGTCCATTACCATTCATGTTTGGTTTTAACAGTGCTGCAGAACTCCAAATCTGATCTGTTGGTTGTGGGATTATTTAACCCTATTGAAATAGAATATAGTGACACTAATGTTATGTGTTATTTTTAGACATTTAGTGTGATAATATGTATTTCTAGTTTACTGATGAGGTTGGGGCTGTAATGCATGGTAGGTTAAAATGAGGTCCTGTACTCTAATCACCCGTACTGTACTGATTATTTCCTATTCCATTACTGTCCTTTCACAATTCTGATTTTTTCATTTACCCATCTTAGATTCACTGTTTCCAGTGAAATGACTTGTTCAACAGACAGTTGTTACTTCAAAGCGGCAAAAGTAGGGCTTATTAGAGCTTTAGAAAAAATCATTTCTTTGTCACTGCAATTTGAACTTTGTATTTTTCTCTTAACATTTTTTAAAAAAGAAAATGATTATGTGGTTTTTAAAGATGTGCCACTTTTGAACAATTAACTGTGAATAATTCTAATTAGGCGGTATAATTATAGGTTAGCTGAGGAAATTAAACACAAGGTTTTTGAAAAATGTTAAAATACCAGAAAAGTAGCTATTGCGAAAGTATTGCTTTGCAGTAGCCTCAGTGAAATCATTAATAATAGAAGATGTTCTTCAGATCCTACTTGCCAGTTAATTGTGAGATGCTAAATGCAAATCTTTTTAGGGCAAAATCAGCAATAAATATAGACTATTGAATTCTAAAATAATTCATCTAGTTGGAATATTAAAGATGACAAGGTTGCAGACTTGGACAAAAGGAAACTCACATGATTGGCAGAAGAATGTTTTTCTTTAATAGTTACTCCTTTTTTTTTCCATTTCATGTCCCTTTTACCAGATGTAATTAAGTACATAATATTCTGACCCAGGAATATGAATATTATGTATCTGTGTTCTTAAATTACCTTTATCATTATCACTGACATACAGTAGATCAAATCTAGTATTGATAAGAAGCCTTTTGGGAGGCATGTAAACTCTTACAGCTTTGGAGACTCTTTTGGCAGTTTATCAATTGGAGTCAATTGTGGAAAAAAATAGGTATGGTGTAAAATGGGCTGCCGAACCAAGCTTGTCCTGTTCCCACCAGTTTAAAAGTGGTATACTGTGAATGTTGGAAATCTGAAACAATTACAGAAAATGCTAAAAACTCTCAAATTGGTCAGGCAGCATCTGTGGGGGAAAAAAACACAGAAAAGGGATAGTGGAGACTGTAACTCTTTGCTGCATTCCCATGGCAACACCCTGGTCAATCAGAATCTGCCAGCCTGGTCTGAGAACTTGGATTGGCAGTTAACTGTTCTTGTTGTTTCTCCATATCATTGGTGGCCCAAACAAATGGCACCCTCTTCTCATGCTCTCTAAATTGTTGCCTTTTTTTTTCTCAAATCTGTTATTTGCACCTTAGTCCTGATGAATGCAAACCAAAGTAATTTAACCTTTTGTTTAATTTTAGCAATGTTTAAAGCCGTCTTAATCTTCATCTTAAATAGGCTCAGAAAACGGAGGTGGTTATGTCCCTAAATTTTAGATTCACCAACAAGGGCTAACAGGCTAGATTTTCCCTCCTGGGACAGGAAACAAAGTTCAGACTATTTGTGGATTTAGAACCCACCATTCATGTAATGACTTATTAGGAATTATGGGGACAACCCATTAATTATCATGGAGACAGGTTCCCTGTCTACTCCAGGGAAACAAGCTGTGAATAGTGTCAGAGTTCAAGCACTGAAAGCTGGATGGGAAGGTGAGCTGTGAGGACGATGTGGAGGTACTTCAGTGTGATTTAGATAAGCTGAGTGAGTGGCAAAATGCATTGCAGATGCAGTATAATGTGGACAAATATGAGATTATTCAGTTAGGTAACAAAAACAGGAAGGCAGATTATTATGTAAAGAGCTAAAAATTGGCAGAAAGGAATGTGCAAAACAACGTGGATGTCCTCATCCTCATATATTAGTCACAAAGTAAGCATACAGGTGCAGCAGGCTGTAAAGAAGGCAATTGTTATTGGCCTCCATAGCAAAAAAATTTGAGTACTGGAGCGAGGATATCATGCTGCAATTATACAGGGCCTTGTTGAGACCACACCTAGAATAGTATATGCAGTTTTAGTCACCTTATCTGAAGAAAGATGTTCTTGTTATAGAGGGAATACAGCAAATGTTTGCCAGACTGGGATGATGGGTACTGATGTATGAGGAGAGGTTGGACTGGTTAGGATTATATTCACTGGCATTCAAAAGAATGAGGTGGGTGGAGTCTCATAGAAACCTGCAAGATTCTGAAAGGACTAGACAGGGTAGATGCAGGAAGGATGTTCTCGATGGTGGGGGATTCCACACCAGGGATCACAGTCTAAGGATAAGGGATAAACCTTTCTGGACTGTGATGAGGAGAAATTCTTGCGCCCATTCAGTGGTGAGCCTATGGAATTCACTAACACAGAAAGTAGTCAAGGCCAAATCATTGTATGATTTCAAGAAGAATTTGGATATAGCACTTGGGGATAAAGGGATCAAAGGATATGGGGAAGGCAGGAAAAGGCTTTTGAGTTGGATGATCAGCCATGATTGTGGTGAATGGTAGAGCAGACTCGAAAGACTGGCCTATTCCTAGTCCTTTTTTCTGTGTTTCTGTATTTTTATAAAGGGCATCAATTAAGATGATTGTTAAAAGAAGGAATGGTGACATGAGAAAAAACATTTCTATGCTGCATGTGGTTAGGATCTAAAATGCAGTGTCTGAATATGTGATGCAGGCAGATTCAACTGTGACTTTCATTAATGTATTGGATAAATTCCTTAAGAGAAAAAAAAAACACAGGACTACAGATAAAAGGCAGGGGAATGAAGCTATCTAAGTTGTTCCTGCAGAGAGAATGGTCACTTCCTAAGCTATAACCATATACTATACTATATGCTATATCAATTTGGAAGAACATATGTTGACTTGGTTTTTGTTAGTTATATAAAATTGTTTATTTTGTATAACTGTGGGTTGACTAGTCACATCAGCCAGAAGCTGACAACACTACAAAGAAGCCTTCCCTACAGCCATAACATGCTAGGGATGGGATAAAGTGACACTGACAACCCTCAGTGGGAGGAAGCCCCATTCTCAGGAGCTACCAGCAGGAGGGTTTAGCAGTGAATAGTGTTCATCCCAAAAAGCTAAAGGAACATTAAAGCCTGTTGGACAATTGCAAAGCCTGAGGTTCCTGAGCTCCTGCCCTCTGGGTCCCCACACCTGCCACAGGCCCAGGGCAACGGATACTTCAGGAACATAGGAACAGGTGTAGGCCATTCAACCCCTTGAGCTGGTTCCACATTCAATGAGATAATGGTTGATCTGTGGCCTATCTCAATATACCTTCCTTTGTTCCATGTACCTTAATGCGTTTTGATCTCAGATTTAAAATTTGCAACTGATCGAGCATCCACTGCCATTTGTGGAAGCAAGTTACAAACATCTACTGCCCTCTGTGTGTAACATCACTCCTAAATGGTCTGACCATAAGACAACAATGTCCTCTAGTTCAAGAATCCACAATCAATGGAAATAGTTTAGCTATCTGTAATTTGAAGTCTTGAAGTAACTTGAAGTCTTCAATCAGATCACTCTTAACCTTATAAACTCTAAAGAATTTAATTTGTATAACCTCTCCACATAAATCAGCCCCTGAAGCGCAGCTTTCATTCATCTTAACCTACATTGCACTCTGTCCAAGGCAAATATATCCTTTCTAAGGTGTGTTGCCCAAATCTGTTCAGTGTACTCCACATGGGTTCTAACCAAGGTTTTGTCTAACTGCACCATAATATCTGCATCCCTGACTCTAATCCACTAAATATAAAGGGGAACATTCCATTCACATTCTTGATTATTTTCTGCACCTGTTCATGACATTTTAAAGATCTATGCATCTGAACCTCTGAGTCTCTTTAGATATCAACTGTATTTAACTTAATACCATCTAGAAAATACCCTGCTTCATCCTTTTTCAGTACAAAATGGACAGCCTCGCACTTGCTTACATTGAACTCCATCTGCCATAGTTTTGCCCATTTACTTAGTCTATCAATATCCTTTTGGAATTTTTACACTATCATCTATAATGTCGCCTAACTTTGTCTTCATACTTCCTCTGTCATTCTCCAAGTTTCTAATAAATAATGTGAATATATTAGGCCCTAACACAAGCCTTATGGGACACCATTGGTCACTGTAGTGATTGTGTCAAGGTCAGCCAGATGGACCACATAGAATATGATTTCCCTGTTTGGGGCTGTTAATTTGGTCCAGTCAGGGAGCCCTGGCTGACAGATATGAATAGGAGTGTAAGACATCCTGTTCACTCTGAGAGCTAGCTCTGAGGGAGCTGGATCAGTGTCATGGAGTCTCCACATGTAAATAGAGGGTGACTTGGTGACAGGATACCGGCCTTTGTCGGGTTATTTCAGTCACATTCTGTCAATTTGAGTACCCACTCATTATCCCCAGTTTATGTCACCTGCCATTCAACCAATTTCTCAGCCATGTCAGTGATTTGCCTCAGTTCCATGGGCTTTGACCTGAGTTAACGATCTCAAATTTGGGACTTTATCAAATGTTTTCTGCAATTCAATACTAACAACATCCATAGACGTTCCCCTGACCACTACCTTAATTACCTCCTCAGAAAGTTCAATAAGGTTTATCAGGCATGACCTACCTATCATGGCTGGTTCTCCCTGATTAACTGAAAAATTTCAAGGTGTTCAGTTACCCCATCCTTGATTATAGACTCTAACAATTTCCCCACCACAGGTGATGGGCTAGCTGGTCTGAGATTCCAGGTTTTTCTCTTTTGCCCTACTGAAAAAGCAAGAATAAATAACTGGTGCCTGAGGCTGTAAGGGACCACTACACTCCGGTCAAAAATGGGACCACTGAATCCAGATTGGGAGCTCAGACTAGAAGCAGCTCTAGGACCCATTATTTCTGTCCCTGCCTCACTTATTGCTGCAGTCTCCTGCCCCTGAAGTACCTATCCTAAGAGGTGTTACTGACTTCTGTTACAGAGAATCTGGGTAGATTTCCCCTTCCCTGATGCATTGCAGTGTCTGCAGTTCAGCCACCAGATCATAAACCCTGAGCTGAAGCTTGCGTTAATAATGTATCGTGATTTCTTTGTCATTTGTCACAGAATTTTGCAGCTATCAATTCCTAACCAAATCAAACAATTATGGTATATGGTCTGTTCATTAGAGAGCATGCTTTGAAAGAATAACAACAACTTTTCAGGTTTATACATAGAATATGCATTTTCATTAAATATTGTTAAATTACCTTTTACAAAATGTTGTTAACCACAACTAACTGAACTAAATGGAATCCTTTGGGTCACAAGTCATCTGAAAAATGTTATTAAAATCTCCCCAACCCCAACCTCATCCCATGTCCAACCCTCCCTGTCATCCCCGCCTCCTTGACCTGACACAACCTGTCCATCTTCTCTCCCACCCATCTGCGCCCCCCACCTCACTGACCAATCCCCACCACTCCCTACCTGCATTCACCTATCACCATCCCACCATTCTTCCCCAGCCCCACCCCTCCTCTCCCTATATATTTCTGAGCTCCCTTCCCCCTCCCCGATTTCTGAAGAAGGGTCCCGACCTGAAATGTCAACTTTCCTGCTCCTCTGATGCTGCCTGGCCTGCTGTGTTCCTCCAGCTCCACATTGTGTTACCTTTGACTCCAGCATCTGCAGTTCTTGCTATCTCTCTCAATATTTGCTGCTCCAAGGAAGATATCCACAGCCCATTCAATCTTTTCTCATAGCTCAGGCACACCAACCCAGTCCTATTACATATTTTGAGCAATTAAATAATAACAGCTAATTAAAGTTCCGTTAGAAATTACCTCACTGAAGCTTCTTTAAACAATGTCTAATTATTTTCTGAGTGTCAGCAACCAGCATCAAGACAATGGAATTGTCAATGGAGGGCAATCGAGGATAAAATGTACCGCTGCAGACAGTTATATGATCACCAGATCAGGTTGAGTTGTCAAACCTCCAAAACATTACACTGAAGTTTGAACTGCTAAACCTGTTGTTCTGGTTTTATTTGTTTGTATAATTGTTAAATTGACAACACTAGCCTATGTACAACTATGTATAACTGTTTGGAATTTCTTTTTGGAAAAAGGATGATGCTGCTAATCCCACCACACTGCCAGCATGACATAACACATAGCTCAACACTTATAGCATAATAGTAGAGGGGATTAGTAGCAAGGAAAATCTGGAAAAGTATTGGTATTGAGGTTTCACTTGGAAATGTTTTAGGGAAAAAAAGACAGCCAAGCAGATCACCTTACTGGCAGAGAACGAACTGACACCTCCATTACCAGCATTCATATAGGAGGTTACATCAGTTAGAAGTTAACAAACTCAAATTTAAGTATAAAGTAAGAACAAAAATTTCTAAAAAAAAGAAAATCTGCAGTCTCGGGCAGGATCCGTGTAGAGAAACAGGGTTAAAGTTTCAAGTTGAAAACCCTTTATCAGAACCCATGTTAATGCTAATAAAAGCAAAATTAAATGCCGGAGATACTCAGCAGCTCAGGCAGCATCTGTTGAGAGAGAAACAGAGTTAATGTTTTGAGTCTGATATGGCTTTTCCTCAGCTGAAAGGGGATTAAAAATGGTGATTTTTATGCCTTTGACAGGGGAGGAGGGCTAAGTGGAATAGTTTATAAGGGTGCCCAGAGGAAAAGCTAAAGAGAGTGCTAATAGTGAGAGAAGAGCAATAAAGGCCCAGAATGGATGTAAATGAAGGCATGAAAAGGAGAAAATGAGTCCACTTTGCTGACAACGAAGCAAACAAGACACAAACAAGTCACAGCCAGGGTGGGAGGCAGGGGAGAGAAGATGTAAGAGAAACTGAGAATACTGAGAGGTCATGCTCTGCAGTTGTGGATTTCAATATTGAGTCCTAGACTCTGTGAAGTGACTAAGCCGAAAATGGGGTGTTGTTCATCAGCTTGTATTGAACTTTGTTGGAACACTGCAGCAGCCCCAGAATAGAAAGCAAGGGGATTTATTGAAACTGCAAGTAATTGGGGGGTCAAGGTTATTCTACGGTTAGATTGGCAGAGGGGTTAAGGGTTCTGCAAAGCAGTAACACAGTCTGTATTTGGTCTCAACAATATGAAGAACACTGCATTGAGTGGGGAATACAGTAAACAGGATTGAAAGAAGTACCAGTAAAATGCCAAGTTTAGGGCACCTTCCTCCTCCTTGGACAGTAAGCAGGGAGAAGGTGCCACGGGGAAGCGAGAAACATAAGGAGTGTACCAAGGTGGCAGGGAGGCAACAGTCCTGATGGAATGTTGACAGTGGAGAGGACGGAATTTGGTATTTGGTGGTGGTATCCTGCTGGAGGCGGTGAAAACACAGAAGTTAAATTCTTTGAATATGGAGACTGGTGGGATAGAAAGTGAGGACAAAGGAGAAAGGGAAAGAGGTGAGGGAAGAAGTGTGGGATGTGTGTGAACCAACAAGCAGGAATGTGTTCTCAAGTGAGGAAAAAATCAAGGACAGATCAAAAGGTACTCCAGTGGAAGGGGACATCATCGGAACAGATGTGACAGAGAGGGAGAAACTAGGAGAATGGAATAGAATCCTTGTAGGAACCAGAATGTGAGAAAGTGTAGTCAACATAATTGTGGGAGATGGTGAGTCTGTGGTGAACATTGGTGGACAGCACATACTCAAAATTGGAAGCAGTGAAATCAAGGAAGGAAAGGGAAGATGAGCCAAGTGAAGCCAAGAGATGGATGAAATTAGAAGGCAAACTGATGAATTGTTCCTACTCTGGATGAATAAGCAGCTCTGGCAATATCATCAATGTATTGGAAAAAGAACTGTGGGTGGGGGCTCAAGCAGGGCTGGAACAAGGAATTGCTTTGCATATCCCACAAAGAGACCGGCATAATGGGACGTATGCAGGTGCCTATGGCACACCTTCGACTTGGAGAATGTGAGACGAGTTAAAGGAAAAGATGTCTAACGTGAAAATGAGCTCAGCCAGGTGAAGGAGTGGAAGGTATAGATTCTTTAGACCTCTTTTCAAATAAGAAGCAGAGGAGCATGTGATGGGGGATGGATGTGTAAAAGGACTGCATATCCATGGTGAAGAGGAGGTGACTACGCCCAGAAAACTAGAAATTGTGAAATTGACATAAAACATCAGAAGCATCATAAAAGCAAGTGCGAAGAGACTGACGAAGAAAATATACAGTCAAGATAGAAAGAAATAAATTCAGTAGAGCAGCAACAAGCTGAAAACATAGATCTGTCAGGGCAGTTTTGTTTGCGGATTTGGGAAGGAAGTGGAAGCAAACTGTGAGGGGTTGGGGGACTATGAAGTAGGAAGAAGTGGAAGGGAGATCTTCAGAGGAGATGAGGGCAGTGACAATCCTAGAAATAACAGCTTGATGTTCAACCGTAGGATCATGATCTAGGGGAGATAGAGGGAAGTGTCTGAGAGTTGGTATTCAGCCTCTGCGTTGTAGAGGTCAGCACGCCAGCTCTCAACAGTGCTAACCTTATAAGCAGGTTTGATAACAAACCTGAGTTTGTGTTTTTATTCTTGATAAGAGTTGTCCACTTCCCAGTTTTCCACATCTCTATTACATTTGTTATGATGCTACAATCTTCTAAAAAATCATTTCTGATGTCTTCCATTTTCTTCAATTTAGAATTCCCCCACAGACTGTAAATGGTAGGGCCCTAAATCATGTCCATTCTGTTTACTGTAGTCCTTCTCTCACTCTTCTCATCTCTCTCCTAGAACCACAATAGTGTTCCCCTTACCCACATTGTCAACTCCATCAGCTGCCAAATTCACAGAGCATCCACTCTGCCCTGGCTTATTTTCAAGGTAAAGGATTATAAAGTGACAAACACAAAATAGATACTATTCCTTGACGTTGCATTAAGCTGCATTTGGGAATAGAGAGCAGAGTGACAGCAAGGTGGAAAATTAAGGTGGCTAGCAATGGAAGCTTAGGGTCAGGCTTGCAAGTTGAACAGAGTAATCACTTAATCCACATTGAGGTCTGGATTTCACCATAATAGCAGAATGGCCCAAAAATCAGAAGTTCTGTCTCTGAACATAGCATTTACCTCTCTAAATGAAGTGAGAATAGGGTTGAATCATGTTTTGTGAGGGGATATTAACATTTATACTGTTTGAGAGGAAAGTACTGATTAGTTGGCAAATGGACTCTGCTAGGATTACTATGGAAAATGCACCAGACAACACTTAACTGTAAAGGTTTGTGTATATTTTAAGCAAGGTTGATTCATGGGTCAATACATTTCCCTGAGAAAGGATCCAATGAATGACTGGTACCCATTTGTCTGCATTGAAACAGGCACAGTATGTATATATTTTCTTCGAACTTTGAGATGCAGAAGGATCTGGATGCCCGAGCATATGAACAATGCACAATGCTGGTGTGTAGATAAACCAAGCAATAAGGATAATAGAATATTATCATTTATTGTAAGGGGAATTGAACACAAAAGTAAGCGGTTATGCTTCAGTTATTCTGTGCACTGGTGAGACTACATCTGGAATAGCATTTATGGTATTGGTCATCTTATTTAAGGAAGGGTGTAAATGCACTGGAAGTTGTTCAGAGAAGGTTTACTGGGCTAATACCTGGAACGACAGGTTGCCTTGTGTGGAATGTTTCAAGAGGCTAGGCTTGAACCTACTCGAATTTAGAAGAATTAGGGCCAACTTGATTAAAACATGTAAGGGTCTGAGGGATCTTGTTAGGGTGGAAGTTTCTTGTTCTGGGAAAATCTGAAACTAGAACTCTTCTTTTTAAAAAAAGGGGGGCCTGCCCATTTAAAACAGAGATGAGGCAAAATCCTTTCTCACAGAGGGCTGTTAATCTTTGGAACAATCTCCCTGAAAAGCTGATGAAAAATTTTGAAGGAAGAGGTGAACAGACTTTTGGTAAGCAACAGGTTAAAGGTTATCAGCAACAGGTGACAATATGGATTCAAGGTTACATCAGATTGATGTCATTAAATGGTGAAGCAGGCTTGAGGGGCCAAATAGCCTACTCTTTCTCCTTGTTTGTATGTTTGTAACATTACTGACAGCAGTGTACCTTTGTTCACTTATGAAGGAAAATAGAATGTACCCTAACATTCTTATAGATATTTTTGCCAACTTTTCCAAATAATGATCTCCATAAGCAAAATCAAATGTAAACTGTATAATTGTATAAATTGTATAATAATTACTTCTCTAGTACATGTCTAAATCTACCACACCCTAATTATACCCCTTAAAATACCCTTTGGGTGCACACTATGGACTTGTTGTAATTTCCCTCCAATTGGCAGGTAGAATATTACAAGATAGTGGACTTATCTGTGCATTATTGAGAATGGGCAAGTTGATCAAGGCAAAACCATCAGCTAGCTATAGCCTTGTGGAGTGTATCTGTTACTAAAATGCTGCATTTCTTTCATAATTTGAAAGAAACTTACTATTATTTATTTCAACAATTTTGTTTAGCAATATTTAGTGTGCATATTCTGTGCATGTTACAATTTCATGGTGTTTTGGACTTTTCTAAATATGTTAATAAAACTATTAGATATTAAAGTGTTGTGCTCATATTTACTCAACTGGTTGTGCTGCTTGTCCCTGTGATTATATTTGAAATAAAGTGTCTTTAGAGGGAAGTATTTCATCAGTAAAGTGTAAACTGGCTGATATCCAACGCATCATCCTCCGACACTTCCGCCATCTGCAATCCGACCCCACCACCAAAGACATCTTTCCCTCCCCACCCTTATCTGCTTTCCGGAGGGACCACTCTCTCCGTGACTCCCTTGTCCGCTCCACACTCCCCTCCAGCTCCACCACACCCGGCACTTTTCCCTGCAACCGCAGGAAGTGCTACACCTGCCCCCATACCTCCTCCCTCACCCCCATCCCAGGCCCCAAGAAGACTTTCCACATCAAGCATATGTTCACCTGCACATCACCGCTGTACCCGTGTGGCTTCCTCTACATCGGGGAAACCAAGCGGAGGCTCGGGGACCGCTTTGCAGAACACCTCCGCTCGGTTCGCAATAAACAACTGCACCTCCCAGTCGCGAACCATTTCAACTCCCCCTCCCATTCCTCAAACAACATGTCCATCCTGGGCCTCCTGCAGTGCCACAACGATGCCACCCGAAGGTTGCAGGAACAGCAACTCATATTCCGCTTGGGAACCCTGCAGCCCAATGGTATCAATGTGGATTTCACAAGTTTCAAAATCTCCCCTCCCCCTACCGCATCCCAAAACCAGTCCAGCTCGTCCCTGCCTCCCTAACCTGTTCTTCCTCCCACCTATCCCCTCCTCCCACCTCAAGCCGCACCCCCATCTCCTACCGACTAACCTCATTCCGCCCCCTTGACCTGTCCGTCCTCCCTGGACTGACCTATCCCCTCCCTAACTCCCCACCTATGCTCACCTTTACTGGCCCCATCCCCGCCTCTTCGACCTGTTTGTTTCCTCTCCACCTATCCTCTCCTCTATCCATCTTCTATCCGCCTCCCACTCTCTCCCTATTTATTTCAGAACCCCCTTCCCCTCCCCCTTTTCTGATGAAGGGTCTAGGCCCAAAGCGTCAGCCTTCCTGCTCCTATGATGCTGCTTGGCCTGCTGTGTTCATCCAGCCCTGCACCTTGTTGTCTCGGATTCTCCAGCATCTGCAGTTCCTACTATCTATGATATTTTATCTGTAGTTTTTAAACAGTGAATGGACCACTTAACTAGAAATTCTGCCGTACTATTCCCCCTGGACAATATTTTTAAAGCCAATTTTCTCTTCCAAACTATTTAGGTAACCTACTGCAATAATCACCAACAATGGTCGATGAGTCGATTTTTTCTCAAAATAATGTTCATTTGTAACTAGTCATGATCTTTTCGGACTCATTAGTGAGCAAGAAATTCTCACTCAAAATATTCAACTTGTATATTGACTATTGCAGACAAAGCCAATTTTAGAAATATTCAGTGTTGAACACTGCACAACAGTTGCATTATTAAAAAATTATTGCTTCACCATAATAAGGATAGCTGGCAACCTTAGTTGAGCTGAACAGTTCTGAGGAAGGGTCACTGGACTCGAAACATTAATTCTGTTTTTTTTTCTCCACAGATGCTACCAGACTTGCCAAGCTTTTCCAGCAACTTTCTTTTTGCTCCTGATTCATAGAATCAGCAGTTCTTTCGGTTTTTATCTTTTCAGAAGGCTTTAATTGAAGTAGAGGCGATAACCAGTTCAGTTAGTCTCTCTGTGTGTTCTTTTTCAATTAAATCACACTCATGTCCTTTGCTCTGGCATTTCATGACAGCCGTCCATAGAGTTAAACTCTGCTGATCTGAAGGTTGTTTCTTACTTTGAGTTGGCCTTCAAGTACTCTCCAGGTCTTCTCTGGACTTTTATGTTGTCCTTGGAAAGACTGGATATTTATTCTGTGAAACCCCTCTTTGCTGATAGGAAGTAGGATTTTCAGAAATCTCCTCCCAGGATCATTTATTGTTTGATCTACAAATAGATAACAATTCAGTGAGGCTGTCACTCACTGCTCAAACTAAACATAAATGTTTACCTTCTATTTCTTGTTGAAGGTCTTTTTCTTAAACTAAAGTGCAGAGCTCGTTTTTCCTTTGTTTTACTCAGTTTGCTATTCTGTTCTTTTATTTTTCATTCTTTTGTTTCTATTTTATTTCAGGTTTCATTGTTGTAGATTATGACTGTTAATAGCTTTGGTATTGTCTTTAATAAATAAAGGCTTGTAGAAGCAGGTGTTAGCCACCAGAGGGAGATTGTGCTGAGAAGTGATGATCCCACACAAATTGTTTGCACTGAATCAGAGAAAATGGCAGGACCAACCACCCTCTGCATGAAGGAAGTTTCTTTGGTTAAGAAAATCACTATTGAATGCTTAAAAAGAAAGGATGGCTCTATACTTAAACTGACAGTATCCTTTGGCTGCCAGTTTTAGCTTTCAGCCTACAAGAAGCATTCTGACTGCAATGTATTTGTTTTAAATGTAACTCCTTATAAACAGCCATTGCTGTTAACCCTGATCTGTTCTGCCCTGACAATCTGCCGGAGATGCAGTGACGGACTTTTTAACCTTCAGTGGGTTATTCATACTTGATGAGACAATACTTACGATTGCACCTGTAACATAAGAACTCGATATGAATAATGTCGTATTGAAACAGTGAATTGTTGTTTATTGGGATCTTGGTATCTACATTCATTATAGTTATAGACACTGCATATCTGAGCTAATGCTGAGCAAGTTACCAATTGGCATGTTTGCTGTGATATATCATGCTGCAAATGTTCACAGTAAAATGGAGACTGAGACTTTTTTTCCCATTACGTCAAATACTTTGATGTGATGGTATCATGAGGATGTCCCTTAAAGGTATATTGCATACTAGCTATGAAACACAAGACAACAGTAAGCATTTCCAACACTTTTGTACCCATGTTCTATTTCCATACTGGGCCCATTGTCATCTCTTTTTCTATTGTGTCATCATAATTTTTGGTATTTAATTGCTGGTACAGTCTACCCAGCACAGACCTTTGCCATTTGTTCCTCTCTGTCATGCTCACCTTTTCTTTTTTGCTTAAAAACTGCTCATATCTAACGTTATTCGTTTATTAGTCTAAGATATTAACTGTTCATCTCTTCACACATGCCTCCTGATCTTCTGTGTATTTCCAGCATTTTCTGTTTATATTTCAGCTAACAAGGTGCTGTGCAATTTAGTCTATGAGAATTTGCAATGTGTACTTTTTGCAGCCTTTGCCTTTGTCTGCAAAATTACATCTGAAGCATACAGATGTTTTTATCTCTGTGCTGAAGAAGATAGTGTCAATTGAAGACGATCAGGAAATGGTAAATAAAACCACTTACTCGCTATATATTGTATGTGACACTCTGGAAAATTAGCTAAAGCTAGTTAAATCACTTCAAAAGATAGCCTTCAAAAAGCTAATAATCTCAGAATAGGACTGATTATAAACCAATTAGTCACAAGACTTATAATTTAAAGTGCAGGTGTGCTAAATGGCATTTTAATTGTATTAGAGAAGAAAAATGTAAAAACATAAAAGCCTGAAGCGAGAAATTTAGATGTTGAATATGCAAATTAATTGATGTATTTCTAAAAGTCATCTAGAGCCACGTTCCTCATGAAAACTTATGTATGAAGAACATTACATGCTCTCAATTTTAATCAGTTTTATAGAACAAAATTGATAGATGTTTCATCCAAAAAAGGAAAAAATAGTAAGGTTAGGATTTTCAACAGGACACCTATCTATCATTTCCAAAAAATAGTGTAGCCGTCATTCTTCCACAGCTAAGCCTCTTCCTCCCTAAGGTGAGAAGACAATATACCCTATCCAGCTATACATCAAGTCATGATCTTCCCATTTATACTGGGACATTTTCCAACTCCCCACCAAATTAACTGATAATCTTTTCGACCCCTTCCATTTAACTTGGCACTCTTGCACAATTCTTCCTATTTCAGCTGACTTTAATCTTCCTATTGAAGCTGGAATTCTGTGTCATTGAGAAACTATTAGTATCAATTATAAGCAATCTGATAGCAGCACATTTAGAAATGCATAATATTATCAAACAGAGAGTCAGCATGGCTTCATGACAGGGGAAATCATGCCTGACAAATATGTATGAAGTGGAAGCAAGCAGGATAGATAAAGGGGAATCAGTAAATGTAATATATTTAGATTTTCAGATAAGGTACCACTCATTAGGCCTCTTAACAAGACCCCAACATGTTAAGGTGGTACATTACCTTGAATAGAAAATTAGCTAACTAATAGAAGACAAAGAGTTGAGATAAGGGGAGTATTTTCAGGTTAGCAATCTGTATCTAATGGTGTACCACATGGATCAGTGCCAGGGCTATAGTTATTTGCAGTATATATTAATGACTTGGATGAGGAAAGTGAATGTACTATTGCCAAATTTGTAGATTAGACAAAAGTACTTGAAAGGACAAGTGGTGATGATGACACAAAGAGTCTGCAGAGGGATACAGACAGATTAAGTGAGTGGGCAGAAACTTGGGAAATGGAATATAATTAGGGGAAATTTGATCTTTTGCACTTTGGCAGGAAGAATAGAGGAGCTGAAATCAAATGGAGAAGGACTTCAGAAAGCTACAGAACAGAGAAATTTGGGAGTCCTCTTCCATTAATCACCAAAAGCCACCATCCAAGTTCAGTTGTTAATAGGGAATTCAAAAAGAATGTTGGCCTTTATTTCAAAGGGGATGCAATATAAAAGTAGGGAGATTTTGTTTTAACTGTATAAGGCACTAGCCAGACCACAACCGGAATACTGTGAACAGTTTCAGGCCCCTTATCTATGGAAAGATCTACTGGCATTAGAGGTAGTCCAAGTAAGATTCACTAGGCTGATACTAGGTATGGGGGTGGGGGTGGGTGGGAACTGTTTTATGAGAAAGGAGGGTGAGTAGATTGGACATATTGGAATATAAAAGAATTAGAGGTAATCTTCTTGAAATATGAACAATTGTCAGAAGACTTCACAGGGTAGATTTGCAAAGCTACAACTTTATAATCATTAGTGAGACCGTACCTAAAATATTGCACAGTTTAGTCCTTTTAATTGAGGAGGGATGTACTTACAATGGAGGAAGTTCAGATGAGGTTCACTAGATTGATTCCAGAGATGAAGAGTTTGTCTTATGAACAGAGATTGAGTAGTTTAGGCCTACACTGTCTTGAATTTAGAATAAAAAATTGGAGATCTAATTGTGGTACGTAAATGCTAAAGGAGATTGACAAAACTGATGTAGAGCAGATGGTTCCTCCTTGGGACAATCTAGAATGAAAGGACATAGTATTAGGATAAGGGATAGCAAATTTAAAACAGAAATGACAAGAAGTTACTTTTCTCAAAGGATTGTAATTTGTGGAATTCGCCTCGCCAGAGTGTGGTGGATGCCACACACCATCCTAACGTGAAGCTACATCATCATTCCTTTATTATCACTGGGTCAAAATCCTGGAACTTCCTTCCTTACAGGATTGTGGATGTATCTAACCCAATGGGCTTATAAGAGTTCAGAGGCAGGTCACTACCGCCTTCTCAAGGGCAGCTCAGGATGAGCAATAAACACTGGTCTTGCAGTGACATCCTCATCCCATAAATCATTATTTTAAAAATCATGGTGAATCAGTTAATGCAGAGTAAGCAAAAATTAGTGATGAATTGTGCACTTTTAAGTTGCCAGGCTGTAATGAGAGGAGTGCCACAAGGAGTGCTGGAGCCTCAACTATTTACAATCTATATTCATAAATTATACAGCGAAATTGAGAGTAATGTACCTTAGATTTTCTGATGACATATGGCTAAGTGGAAATGTACGCTATTCGAAGCCACAGAGAGATGTAAATGGGTTATGTGAGTGGGCAATAAGGTGACTTATGCACTTAACTTTAGAAGAAAGAAAGTAAAAACTACATTTTTTAAAAGTGAGAAGTTTATAAATGCTGATGTTGAAAGAAGTCTGAGTGTACTAATAAAAGGAATACATGAAATTAACATGGTAATTCAGCAATGACTAACTAAGGCAAATAGTATATTAACCTTTATTGTAAAGGAATTGGTGTGCAAGATTATGAAAGTCCTCCTACAATTGTGTAGGGTTTTGATAAGAGCATACTTTAAGACCTGTGACCCATTTTTGTTTCCTTCGCTAAGGAATGATATACTTGTCCTGTCGGCTGAATGGTGAAGGTTCACCAGTTTGGCCCCTGTGATGAGAGGATTGTCCTGTGATAAGAGGCTGAGTAAATTGGGCCTATACTCACTGGAACATCTCACTGACATTTACAGGTTTCTAAAGGAGTGAACGTTGAAGGTGTTAGATGGTGTGGCAGACCACTAAATGGATCATGTCAAACATCTTGAATGTTGTTGAAGCTGCACTCATACAGGCAGGTGGAGAGTACTGCATCATGTTTCCAACCTGCATCTTGTGGATGGTGCAGGAAGAGGAGTCAGGAGGTGAGTTACCCACTATAAAATTCCTAGCCTCTGACCTACTCTTAAAGACACAGAATTTATTTGGTTCGTTCAGTACATCTTCTGGTCAATGATAACACAAAGAATGTTTATAGTATAGGATTCAGCAAACAGTAACACCTTTGATGTCAAATGGCAGTTCTTCATCCTGCATTTTGTGGCAATTTTTCATATTGCCAGTTAGATGGGTGTTATAACTGTACTGGGATAGTTTGTCTATTGGTGCTGCTCGTCTAGAGCACAAGTCTTCAGTACATTTGCCTGAATGTTGTCACAGTCAATGGCCTTTGCAGTGTCTAGTACCTTCAACCATTTTTGATATAAGGAGTGAATTGAATTTGCTGAAGGCTGGCATCTGTAATGCTGATGACTTCAGGAGGAGTCTAAGATAGATCATCCAGTTGGCAGATCTGGTTGAAGATGCTTACAAATGCTTTAGCCTTGTCTTACTGAATACAATTAAAGAACCAACTGACAGATAATTAATAGAGGGACTCAGTCACATCACTGCATAACAGCAGAGAATTGTGGCCCCAGTCAAGATGCAGTATGCAGTGATGGCAGTTGAAATACACCTTTGCTGCTCAAGTCAATGGCTGCCTCTCATACAAGCAAGTGAACAGTTAGATATTGCACAAAATAGACATCTGTCCCTTAATAAAAACACATTAAAATTTTATTCAGTACTTTTTATGTTAGATTAATATTAGGAACAAATTTATAGCACCTTTTCATAGACAATTAAGGATGGACAACAAATACATGCCTACCCCATCCCAAGAACAAATGAAAAAACTTTGTTAAAAGAACTTCATTTTGTGGCCAGTTCAGCTTTTGTGTTAAGTTCTGCATTTTGCCTGTTTTATATTTTTTTAAAAAGCTGCACAGATTTTAAACAAAAAGTCATTCATCATGATTTATATATGATCTAACATTTATTAGAGGAAGGGCCTTTTTATTTCAGTAGTGTATCATTGTGTATGACCTAAATTATGTCCCATGTTGGTGCCTGGGAGGACCCCTTGGCATTGAATTTGAACACAAATGATACTCTTTCACTGAAGATATAGTCCAAATGTTGTCAAATTTATATTAAATTGTAAAAAGTTATGTCTACCTTGCAAGAATCCTTGCCGTGTAGATATGGATGCCAAGAGGTCATAATCCAATGGCTGAAAATTCAGACACAGTGAGTTCAATGTAAAGAAGTTCTTAGGATACATGGCTGTCCTCCATCCAATGCATGGGATCAAGCTGTTGTTGGCTTAGCAATGAATATGTGCTGATTGCATTAGCATGGTCCAGGACTTTTGTGACCCAGTTCTTCCAAGAAATGCCTAGGATATATCTAAGACGTTTGGCCTCATCTCCTGTCTAGTATGTGTGGTCTAGTGCTGTGGAGCAGTGGACTGAGGACACCTAGTTTGGTAGAACTGTCAGTTCTTGTTGATGTCTCACACTATCTAGGACTAAATAATGCATAGGCACCCCATCCACTACCTTAAACATTTACTCCCTTCAACACCAATACAGAGTTGCAGAAATGTGTATCATATAATAGACACACAGCAGCTTCTTCCAAAACCTCTATCACCCAGAAGCCCAAGGAGGGCAGATGCAAGCGAGTACTGCCACTAGCAAGTTCCCCCCAAACCGTACATCGCACTGACTGAAAATATATTGCCATTCCTTCACTGTTGCTAGGTAAAAATCCTGGAATTCCCTTTCCAGCAGCACCATGGGTTTACCTAGACCCCCATAGAATGCAGCAGTTCAAGACAGTAGCTCATTATGACATTCTTCGGGGCAGTTAGGGATGGGCAATAAATTCTGGCCTAGCTATTGACTCCCACATCCTATTAACTGAAAATAAAAGGGGTTGTTGCAATGTGGTCATCTTTTTTCTATTTTTTATCATGCATTTCCTTGGGTAATGCTCCTTCCCTTCAACAGAGTCAGAGAAGTTTATGCAGATACTGCAGAAGTACTCCTATACTTGACACATTCAGGTGGTATCACTTCAGTACTAGATTTGCCCTTGGCAAGTGAGTCGATAACTTTGCAAAACTCTCTGTTCTGAATTCAATATCTAACCTTGCCGTAACAGGCTGAAATACTATGCTATTTAGGTGTTCTTCAGTGTCAGTGTTCTCTTTAGTGTACAATTCAAGATTGTGTTCCACACACCTCTCCAACTGTTTATTGCAACCAATGATGACTTCCTTGCCTTTGCTTTCCACTGAGCTTTTTCTGATGGACTTGTTATCTTGTGATCTCTTCCGAAATACCACTAGTATTCCCTTTATTGAAGGCTGTCTGAATGTTTTGCCAAAATTGTAACTGGCAATCATTGGCACGCTGCCTAGCTGTCTGATAATTTTACTTGAAGTTGCTCATAGTGGAGTCAAAGTCTTCTTACTCAGACTTTTCTTGTAAGTTATGAGAGTGGGGTGCTTCACTTCAGTGACAGACTCCATCACAATGAGGTTAACCTCGAACAGTTATTATTTTACCATTCTTGCTTCTCATATGTTGAGAGTGCATTGCTTTTTATGGTACATACAAACATATGAACAAGGAACAAAAGTAGGCCACTTGGTCCTTCAAGCCTCTTCTACAATTTAATAAGATCATGATTGATCTGATTTAAACCTCAATTGTACATTCCTGCGTACCCTCTATAATTTTTCATCCCCTTGGTAACCAAAAATTTATCTACTCCTGTCTTAAAAATATTTAAAGATTTTACATTCACAGCCTTCTGAGAGAATTTTCTTTTCCTCATCTCTGTTTTAGATGGGCGATCCTTTATTTTAAAAAATATAACCCCTTGATTTTCCCACAAAAGGAAGCATACTTTCCAGATCCACCCAGTCAAGTCCCCTCAGGATCTTATATGTTTCAATTATATCACGTCTGACTCTTCTACACTCCAGATGATGCAGGCCTAGACTGTCCAGCCCTTCCTCATATTCCAGATATTAGTCTAGTAAACCTCCACTGAAGTGCTTCCACCACATTAACATCCTTCCTTAAGTACCATGACCAATACTGTACATAGTACTCCAGGTGCGGTCACCAATATCCTGTAGAACTCGAGCATATCCTCCCTACTGTTGCACACAATTTCCCTCACAATAAAACACAACACTGTATTGACTTTCCTAATTACTTGTTGTACCTGCATACTAACCTGCCAATCATGTGGCAGGACACCCAGTTCTCTCTGCATCATAGACCTCTGCTCCCTCTCTCAATTTTGGTAGTATGCTTCTTTTGTATTCTTTCTGCCAAAGTGGATAATTTCACACTTTCTCATATTATACTTCATTTGCCAGATTTCTCTCTTATCCCTTCTCCATCCTTTCATAGGCTCCTTATGACTTTGAAATATCCTGAAGTATTTTACATTTGGTTTCTGCACTCTGTGTGAAAATACCAGACAGCTGCCTTTCAATCAAATTGAGGAATTTTTTAATGCAAGTAGGCAGTATGGCTGATGTTGATGAAAGGACAGCATTTAATCTTTGAATTAAAAAACCCTCAGAAATTGCATTCTAACCCTACGCAGATTCAGTACTATGGGTCACTGTGTGTTGAGAATTCTGTCTGGTGATAATTCAGCCCTAATCTTTGTTGTCTCCAAGACAACATGTGGCATTATTTGTTCTGAAAGGAATTAGTTACACAAGGCTATTGGTAGCAGTAAAACTCAAATAGTCTCTGTCCAGTTTCATGTGTCTTACCCAGGCCATGATGACTGAGATAGAAATGCCATGCCTTATAGTCCATGTCCACTCATGTTGAAATCCTCCATTGGGTTAAAGATTTTGTGTCTCAGTGATTCTCTATAAAACATTAGAATTCAATCTGCACCTAGAACTGGTCTTTCTCTTTTGTAGTGAAGGAGACCAATGAAGTATAGGTAGTCATGAGTTTAACTGGTCGGGTTTGAATTGAGAGATGGATGTAGAGAGTGCATTCTGAACCATTTGCAAAAGGTTGGGTCATTGAGAGTAGTGATTTGCTTGCAGCAAAACCTACTCCTTGCTCACACATTTCCTCTGAATTCTTCCCCTGCCAGATGTTTATCTTGCAATGACCTTCTCTTGTTAAACCTGGAAATATTTACTATGAGTGTAAGAACAGAGGGAAAATGTGGCGATGTTAATGCTCAATTATCATCCCTTAACTGATACGTAACACGCATTTTTGTTCTAATGCACGTTGAAAACTAAATTCCATAGTTGGGGGATGGAGGGGGGTAGCATTTAAGAATGTAATATTGTTTCTGCCAAATGGCAATAGTTTTGTGCTTTAGAGAAAATACGTTTCATTAAAAATTAGCTACATTCAAGACCAGACTCCATTCATTGCACAGATTAATGACAGGCAATTGATATGCTTCTATGTACAGACCATTTTAAAGAATTTGTTCTGTGGATATCACCTTAAAATACAAATTACCGTGTTTGAAAAACAGGGACAATTGATTAAATATCAATAGCAATCCATTTCTGTAGTATTGCTGTCCTTCCTAAACATTCAGCAATATTCTGTGGACTTATGAAAGTAATGTACTTATATAATGAAGGGGCAGAATTTGATAAGACTAAATTATTGAATGTGAATGTACTCAGCTTAGTTACTGCCTTGTAAATTTAAATAGCTGATCACAGGAAGATCAAAGGTTCACTAATCATAAATAATTGGGAGCAGGAAAGGTAATGCATTGTGTTAGAATACAGTCCTTTCACCTCTCGAGCCTGGATCTAAATTCAGCCCAGTCAAATGGTATGTAAGTTTTCTTTTATGCTTATTCCTAAGTGAAATGAGTTTGGGCAGCGCATGTCAATCTCCCAGTGGACAATATTTTACAGTACAAAACTGTTCATAATTCAGCACTAATTGGGCTGTCTCACTTGGAGAGCTGTTAGAATGACTGGTGTGGGAATTGGCAATGTCACACTGAACTGAAGCAAGTGCTCTTCTGAGACTGAGGTTTAGGCATTAGTGAAGATGTACAAGAAAAGTTCTACATTCTGGAGCTAACATGCTGTACCTGATTTAAAGTGCTTGATGCTATCTCTAGTTATAAAGGAGAAAAGTGTTCAGGAAAATTGACAAGAGAAGAGCCCCTATAGCCATAAATAAAGGCAGTAAGTGCTGGAGAAATGTAACAGATCTGGTTGCAACCGTGAAGAGATAAACAGAACTAATGTTTGAGTGAAAAACAAAGCTTTAATTCCAAAGAAGAATCATATTGGACTCGAAATGTTAACTTTTGGCTGAATCCTACTTTTTTAGAGTTTTTTTGGAAGGATTTGCAGCTTATTATACACATTCTGTCAGGATGTTATTTGATACTTCAATTTCTCTCTGCATATGAATGTGAAACTTATCTCCTCATTACATCATCATCAACTTTATACTTTCTGATAATGTCTCATTCTACATTATGAAGTACCATAAGATCCACTCGGCCATATTGCAAAAATCAAAAGACATCCACTAAATAAGTATTCCAATCAAATTTATAAATTACGTCATGCCACATTGCATGCAAACAGCAACTAATTGCCATTGTGAAATTCCGAGTCCCTGTCTTCTGCCTTTGCCTCATGTTGTATATAGTTACTCCAATGGATGCAACATTACTATAGAAGGCTGCTGACTTTTACTGAAAGAGACTTCAGATAACCTTGGAAGATCTCTTAAAGCCCTAGCTGTAGGTTATATCACCTTAATAAGAGTCTGCTATAGTTTTGAGTTTGACTGAGAGACAACTGCAAAGGTACTAGAGTACTGGATGGAGTACAGTAGGAGGATGAACACCATAATCCTGAGCAAAAAGAACAAGTTCATACTTAGCAATCCTAGTATATCAAAACTCAGATTTCTTTGATAACCTGCAGCCTACAGGTTAACACTGGCACCCGGACTCTTAGAACATAGAACATAGAACAGTACACACAGTACAGGCCCTTCAGTCCACGATGTTGTGCCGAACTTTTAACCTAAACCTAAGGTCTATCTAACCTCCACCCCTACCTTATACTATCATCCATATGCCTGTCTAATAGCCGCTTAAATGCCCCAATGCGGTGGACTCCACTACCCTCTCCGGCAATGCATCCCATGCCCCTACCACTCTCTGAGTAAAGAACCTACCTCTGAAGTCTCCCCTATATCTACCTCCACTCACTTTAAAACTATGCCCCCTCGTAATAGCTGCCTCCACCCTAGGAAAAAGTCTCTTGCTGTCCACTCTCTCTATACCTCTGATCATTTTGAACACTCAGCAGTCTAAGCTTGTGTGACAGCAAGCTAGGCTTATGAGTCTAGTCTGAGCCTATATGCCTTAAGTGTGAGCTTTCATTGAGTATTCAAATGTTCGATATCTTCTGCTGGAACTATAGTACAAGCTGAACTTTTGAACACCCCGTTTGGATGAGCTGGTGCAGACACAGTGGACCAAATGACCTCCTTCTGCATTGGAGCACTCTGTGATTTTTTGTGACTTAGATACTGCATTGTGGTTGGGTCCAATGGGCAAGCCATCTTTACTGTGCTGGAAAGATGGATTCCAAGTTCTGTATAAAATGTAGTGCTAAATCAGTGCCAGACACCTCTTTTGATATGGACCACGGGCTTTCTAAATAAATATGTTGTCAAGTCTTTCTTTTTGTGGCAGTTAATATGGTACAATGCTTTTGGATAATATGCTTAGAATAGTTGAATTGTTGACAGTATGTCCCAGCTGTGAGAAGTGGTGTGAGGGTCAAGTGAAGTTATGAACATATTTGCCTGAAGATTGCTAGAGATTGTTGATTATTGAACTGTCTGTGAGGCTTTTGGTGCTTGGGTAATTGCTGCCAAATAACAATTCAGTATTTGATATCATGAAAAGATACTCTACTCTCATACCACTTTAGTGTCATACCACTGGTTGCATAAGATATTTTAAAGAACTAATGAAAAGTGCCTAGTCATACCATCTCTCCTTTGGAAAAAAATCATTATCTTATTGATGCTGTTTGACATTAAAGCTTCACTGGTAGATTTATTGCATTAAAGATAATTCTATGTTAATTGTGATCAGATTTGGTAAAATATGAGCAGTGTCACTAAAAGTGATCCATTGCTGGAACTAAAGTTAGTCAAACAAAGCATTAGTATCTTTATGATTTATTTCGGATTTATTCTCACTGAGTTTCTTCTCTACCTGTAATACAGATGAGATCAGTAATGTAGTCAAGGACATTATTCCTAATAAATTTAGAAAAAAAGTCTGAAAATATTATAAAACCATAGACCATGAATTAAACCATGCAATACAAAGTCTACAATGTAATGAACTGTTGCTGCACCAACAGTTCATCAAGTGACTGTTACATTCCTAGTTTGTCTGTAGGAGTTGCGTTCAATCTTTTAGATGTGAGAGAAGAGTCTGTATTTAGTTTATACTTTAAGTATAAAAAGTAAGATGTCTTAACTGAATATATTGGTGATAACTTTTTTCCATAAGGTTAATTCAAAGTCACTTGACATAGTTTGAGAAATACTGATTTCAGTTAATAGCTATTATTTTCTACTAATTTTTATTAATAACAAAATTAAAAATACATTACAAATATTTTGTTTTCACCAATACTGGGAATTTCTACTTTTTTTAAACAATTGTGAATTTTGTGAATTGAAGTCTTATCTTTACTGCATTTGTTCCCAGCTGATATTTTAGTGAGCAAATAATGAAATAACACCTTACACTAATTAATTATCTGTAGAGTCATTCAGTTATTTATATTATTGTATAACTACTTATGTTTATTTTATTTTGTTGTTTGATAACTACTTCCATTAATTTGCTGTAACTGTATTTCATCAAATTTTTTTGACAATCCAAAAAAAGGACAAAATTAAAAGTGGTAATAAGGATTTTGCAAACTGGTTAACCAGTGGGAGGCCCAAGTTGCTTTTTTCTCCAGGAAGCTCAATGCTGTTTTGCAGTAATCAGGCACTGACTTGGTCAGCCACAATCCTCCTGAGTAAATTTATCCTGAGTTAAGTAGATGTCTGGCCTTAAGAGCTGCCAACGAATTACAGGCTGGAAGCTTTCCAGTACTGGCAACACCACTACTGGTACCATGGTAGGGCCTACCTTGAGAATTGCTTATTGACCCCAGATGGAAGTGAGAAAGGGTGAGCTAGGAGTCATGGGGAAAAGGTTGCCGTTTGGACGGGGTGGGTAGAGGAGGGGTTGCAATCGAAGGAAGGGGACAGTTTCTCATGGGCCTCTTGATACCATGTGGTTTATTTAGGTACAGACTGCCCTTGAATGAATTATCTCATCTTATCCCCAGTATTCCGTCGGCAAATTTAATATTGTTTGCTAATTGGCCTCCACGAATGTCTGGTCCTATGCCTACAACTGAATGTTTCCAGCAACAATGGCTGAAGCGCCACGTGACCCACTCAGCTGGGGCGGGATGGCAGTCTGCAAGCCATTCCATACCAGAGGTGATCAGAGGAAAGCACATCGGCAGTAGGTTCTCCACCCTGTAGCCTCCTGCTTGATCACACCGTTCTCCCAACTTTTAACCCTCCTCTGTGGGGAGCATTTCATTTGGTCAACTGTACCTCACCATTTTGGATAGAAAATGGAGGTGCTGGTAATCCTTATATATGTTCCTGTCATATGAAGTATATGTCAGAATGACAAATTGTGAAGTCCAGCTTAAATTTTCCAAAATTAATTCAGATTTCGAACACCTTGACCTGAACACATCAAACCCTACTGCACAATTGTGACATTTCTATTTCCCAAACTTTAGCCTTCCAGACAATAAATGCCAAATTAGAAACATTTTATGCCTTATTTGTCATTACCAGAAACTAGGCTGAAACTATCAAAATTCATTTCACATAAAATTCCCACAGAAACAAAAGAAAAAATTAAGACTTATTGCCCAGCAGTTTGGACAGGAATTGAAAGCATCTCAGAGGTAAAAGGTCAGTGTTGCATCCTGTGGCAGTACTGAATCTTCCATCAATAATATTTTTAAACTGGTTGTTTGCTCTGTGACTGGAACTGGGGAGGGGGAAATGTTTCTGTTTTTTTCCATCTCCTGTGAGGAAAACATTCAGTCTCCGCTTGACTTCTGCCCCATGGCAAAGCAAAAGTCCACCATTTTTTATCAGAGGAATTATTACACTATCCCTGATTCCTTCACTATATTGTTTTCTTGTACAAAGGATGATTTTTGTGAGTATGAAACCAATTGCTTAACAAGACATGCCTACCAATAATCTTGCTCTTGAAAAATTATAGTTTTAATCTTTCTACAAGAGAATTCTCACCTCATGAGTTGTTCCACTTATCAAAAAGGGTGGAAGGAATAAACCACCGAATTACTGTCCATTGAGTCTTACATCTATGGTAGGGAAACCATTGAAGAAAATTCTGGAGGAGAGAATTAATCTCCACTTGGAGATACAAGGTTTGATACAGGGGTAATCAGCATGGCTTTGTCAGAGGGAGGTCATGCTTAATAAATTTGATTGAATGTTTTGAGGAGATGATCTTCTGTGTTGGTGAGGGTAGACCAGTTGATGTAGAAATCTTCACGGGAACCTTAAACACCTACGGCTGCAACGTGCTCAAGATAGCCCGACAATGGGAAACCTTCGCCAATATTCTGAGCACTACCCACGAACAACTTCATCAGTTGACATGGATGTCAGCAAAACCTTTAAGGGCCCAAATGTAAGATTGATAAAGAAGGTAAAAGCACAAGGGACCCAAGCTAAATTGGTCAGTGGTAGGAGACAGAGGGTGGAGGTACAAGGTTGTTTGTGGTGACTCGAGGCCAGTATCCACTGGCTGGGTCACTTATTGTTCATGATTGGTATAAATGAGAAAGTAGGGAGGAATGGTAATTAAATTTGCGGATGACACTATGACTGGCTGGGTGGGCAATAGTTAGGAAGAAGATCTTGGAACATTCCTGAAGCCGGCTGGACAGATTGGTAGGGTGGTTAAGAAGGCATACAGGACACTTGACTTTATCAGGTGTGGCATTAATTATAACAGCAGGGAAGTATGTTGGAGCTGTACGAAATTGGAATACTGTGTGCATTTCTGGTTTCTACATGATAAGAAGGATGTTATTGCACTGCAGAGGATGCAGAGGGGATTCACTGGGGTGTTGCCTAGGTTGGAGCATTTTAGCTATGAAGAGAGGCTGGATAGGCTCAGGTTGTTTTCTTTGGAGTGGGGAAGGCTGAGGGGATACCTGGTTGAGGTGTGTAACTTTATGAGGGGCATGTACAGGTTGGTGAGGAAGCACCTGTTCCCCCTAGTTGAAGGATCAGCAATGAGGGGTCATAATTTTAAGGTGAAGTACAGATTTAAAGGAGATGAAGGAAAAAAACATTCACCCAGAGGCTATTGAATCTGGAATGCACTGCTTCAGTGGGTAGTAAAAACAGGAAACCTCACAATCTTTAAAATGTATATGGGGATGAGCAGTTCAAATGTCATAACATTCAAGACTATGGGCCAAGTGTTAGAAAGTGAGATTAGTGTAGTTAGAGACAACAAGGTGCAGAGCTGGATGAACACAGCAGGCCAAGCAGCATCATAGGAGCAAAAAGGCTGGTTGGCACAAATTCAATAGGCTGAAGGGCCTGTTCTGTGCTGTATGACTCTATGACTCTAACCTCGTGGACTATAATGATTAATATTTGAGAAGTTATTTTGCTTTCTCTCTCTTGTGAGCAAATGAGAATGTTGTAGATATGTGGTGATCCCAGCCATGGAAAATATCTATTAAAACTATATGGCTTGTTTTATTTATTATAGGATTTTCACTACCACCATGAATACTACCTTAAAAATATTGTTTCTCATTCTCTCAAATAAGCATTCACAAATCATGCAGATATAAAGTGAAAAAATATGAAAGAGAAAATGTCGGCACAAGAAAAAATGAATAGGAAATTGTGATATGAGAAAAAAGAGAATAATGAAAATGGGGTAGAAAACTACATCAATGCTAGTTGCCTTTTGACTATGTGAAGGCACAGTGTGCCACTAGTAGTCTTGTTTACTTTTTTATTGTGTGTTGATGTCACTGTATGCCATTCCTGACTAAAATCCCAGCTTTGGATTTGTCCAATATTGACAACTCTTTAATGAATGATATTTTTTGAGTGGAGATACTATGGTGATCATGCAGAAAATCTGATTAAATACTGATGCAAATGCTAAAATATCTTTAGAGTAGACTTTTTGTACTAATTTATCACAACCAAAATTTGTTTGGCAGGGTTCATGGAGCTGCATAGCTGCACTAATTTGATAACGATTAGTGTCACTTCGTGTACCATTGTGAAATTAGAATGTGCCACCATTTAAGGGCTCAGAGACTAGCCTATATTTTTGGTGAGCATGCTTTGAAAATTATAAAGGGGAATTCAAGAAACAGGCTGGTGCCATTAGTGAATTTACAGAATGACACACCCAGTGTAGCCTCTGTTGTTAGTCTCTTTAGCTTCTCGACATTCGATCCCCAGTGAGAGAAAAATTGTCATTCAAGAAACTCACAACTGAGATAGCTTGCTCAGATTTATTTGATTTGTTTGACTTTTTCTACCACAGACTACATTCCTAAGCTGGTGTGGTGATCAGATTCAATTTGTTGAAGTGGGGAGGTGGCGCTTTAGGGACTGAGAAACAGGTACATGTAATTCTCCATGTAGGCTCAAAATCACAAAAGCTATCCCAAATCCTTTGGAAAACAATGAAATGTCTGTGTATTGTGAGGGGGACAGGGAAATGAAAAATTAAACAAGCATTAATGTTTAGAGCCCAATAGGACTGTTTTGTTCAGAAAAAGATTCAAATTGGACTCGTAACATTAACTCTGTTTCCTTCTTCACAAATGCTGTCAGACCTGCTGAGTTTCTCCTGCACTTTCTGTTTTTATTTAAGCAAGAAAGGAAGTTGAACAAGGCTTTTTCATCCTAAAGTTATGGTGTAAGTTATCAAAGGACTTGTTTGACAGTATAACAAGTCCAAGTGATCATTATCTGGACCTGTGGTGAGATTAAGAAGCGAAGTTATTTGAGACAGTTCATATTTAAGAAAATGGTAAGCTAATTTTGGTTAGACTTGTACAGATCCTAAAAGACTTAGTTCTTACAGAAAACTTACAGGCAGTTATGAATATCTGTCTTCAGGGATATTTGCTGAGTAGGTAAGGCATATCATGTTTTCTGCAACCTGTAAAAACAATTACTTCTAAGGTTGTCCTGTTTTAACAAGACAAGAGAGTGCTAAATGAATGGCAGGACAGTTGGAAGCTCAGAAGCACAAAGGGGCCTTGGGACATTTATCTGCAGATCCCAGAAGGTGGCAGGACAGGTTCATGCGGTGGTTTAGAAGACATACGGGACAATTGCCTTTATCATTCATCGATTATAACAGCATGGAGATTGTGTTGGACCCGAACAAAACTTTGGTTAGGCCACAGTTGGAGTACTGTGTGCAGTTCTGGTTGCCACACCATAGAAAGGATGTGATTGCATTGGAGGGTGCAGAGAGATTTGAAATAACTCCACGAAGGCCAGTATCCCGTCAACAAGTCACTGCATTTACATGTGCACAGTACAGTGCACTGACCCAGCTAGCACAGAGTCGGCTCCTAGAGTGAGCAGAACCCTTGACACCGCTGTTTATATCTATCTGCCAGGGCTCCCTGACTGGACCAGGTTAACAACCCCAATTAGGGAACTCATAATCTGAGATACACATGGCTGACATCATTATAATCACTAAATCCCTCCCCCTTTAAATCCTGTGATGTAGGCCCATCTGCTTTCCTGTAGTTTCTCCTGAGGCGCTTTCGCACCAGGTCCAGTACCTCGGACTCTGCCTCGGATACTGGCGGTGTATATCTGACTATAACTCACTTCTTGTGTCTGGAGCATCTCAGCTGAAGCTAATCTTCAGGTGGTAACAGCGTCGAAGCTGCTACGTCCGCCCTGTTCATCTCATCCTCGGAGGTTTCTTCAATGCTGTGTTGTGGGGAAATCCCATGGGTCCTGACGGCCTTACCGAATTTTCTGAGGGGCTGGGTATGTTTTGCTCCTGCCCCATTTGCGAGGTTTCAGCTTTCACGTGACCCATGTACTTGTTCAGGACTGCCTCATCTATCCAAACTTTGTATGTCATGAAACCTGACCTTATGTCGACCGTGCCTTTTACCAATACAGGGCCATTTCTATGGTTTTGACACCAAACCTCGTACCCTGAAGTAAACTGCACGTCCAACCAATTTGAATGGCGTCCACAGTACTATAAAAATAGAGCCTGTGAAAGGACCGGCATAGTCAGCATGTAACCAAGTCCAGGGTTTACCTGGCCATTCTCAGTCTTGTCACCACTGAAATAATGCCACGAAGGCTAGTATCCTGTCAGCAAGTTACCCTTATTGACATGTGCATAATACAAGACACTGACCCAGCTAGCACAGAGCTGGCTGCTACAATGAGTAGAACCCCTGACACTCCTGTTTATATCTGTCAGCCTGGGCTCCCTGATTTGACCAGGTTAACAGCCCCAATTAGGGAACTCATACTCTGTGGATCCACCTGACTGACATCAATGCAGTCACTACAGGTTCATCAGGATGTTGCCTGGAATGAAGCATTTAGTTACAAAGAGAGGGCAGATAGGCTCAGGTTATTTTCTTCAGTGCAGAAAAGAATGAGGGGGCCCAGATTGGGGTGTATAAGATTATGAGAAGCACGACAAGGTGAACAGGAAGCTGCTACTTTCCCCAGTTGAAGAGTCAGTTACAAGGGACATAATTTGAAGGTGAAGGACAGGACGTTTACAGCGGTTTTGAGGAAAAACATTTTCATCAGCAGATGGTGGGAATCTGGAATGCATTGCCTCAGATGGTAGTAGAGGCAGGAAACCTCATAACCTTTAAAAATAGACATGATCGAGCACTTGAAATGTCATAACTTTCAAGGCTATGCTGGGATTATATTGTTATGTCTGTGCAGATCGATGGGCCTCTTCAGTGCTGCATGACTCTATGCCTCTCTGATTAGAATATTCTTTAGCAACCATTTTAGGTGATTGTTTTATTTCTGATTTAAAGTGTTAATGTAACTAGCTTGTTTCTGGAACCTGTGTGTATATTTAAATTGACAAATTTTTATGTTTTTGTCACTGAGCTAAGCAGATCAGTAAAGAGGACCAATTCAACTATCATGTGTTAAGGATTCATTCCAACTTCTAGATTTTTATTTCAAGAAGTACGTTGCACTTATCACACAAATCATGCCCCAGTTATGGTGGATTAACAAATGGGACTAAATAAACTTAGTACAATGAACCAAATGCTTTATCTAAATTCAGCCAAAAGTTTATGCTTGATTTTTTTTTGCAAGCTGAAATATTCAGATACCAAACATGAGGCACTTTGGTTACAAACACAATATCAGGAAAAGAGAAAGGGTTAATTATCTAAGGAAGATAATTTCAACAGATTTGTTAAAGGAACCAGAAATTACTCTGTTCTGTTTAGATGTTTCTTTACTGTTATTTATGCAATTATCACTATCAAAGAAGCAAGATACATAAATGATAGAAAACTAAGGGAACATATTTTTACAATAAACTTGTAAAATAGAATTTTCAGTCAACAGGAAACTTTATTGATTTAGTGGCTTAAAGAATACACATTTCTAAAAATTAAATGGGCTCAGTTTTTAAAATAATAAAGTCGTAGTAATAGTAAATGTGCTGAGCGGTTTAATTCCTATTACAAACGACCTCTTCCATTTCAAAATGTAATATTAAAGGTAACTAAGCTTTGCAGATTACTTTCTAATTATGAGTCATGATGTCTAAATAACACAAAAGGGTAAAATGCTTTATCTAATCATGGTTAACAGGAAATTAACGAAGACTTAAGGGAAAAATAAAAATCAACTAACTGATATGACTTGTCATGTGTGCTGGTGTAATCTTTAAAGCAAAGTCTTAAATTAATTTATTGGAGTTCAAGGCACCAGCCACTGTATTCCTGCATAAAATTGGATCACTTAAAGGCAGAAATATAAAGATATAGGGTCAATCTATGTAGCTTGGAGTTCATTTTGCTGAACTCACAAATGAACGAAAAAAATATATCTATATAGTAAATGTTTATTGCTGGAATAAATAATAATTATTGTCTAATGCACCTTACAAGTGGCATCAAAGAGCCCTAACAAAACTGGATTTTGGTGGAAAGCTCTGTGCTGATTGCAGTCAAACCTGACACATAGGAAGATGGTTGTGGTTGTTGGAGGTCAATCATCTCAGCTCCATGGCATCTTTTGTATGAATTCCTCAACGTAGTGACCTAGACCAAACCATCTTCATCTGCTTCATCAATGACCTTTGCTCCATGAAAAGTTCAGAAGTGGTACATTCACCAATGATTGCATAACATTCAGCACCGTTGTGATTCCTCAGATACTGAAGCAGCCCATGCGCAAATGCAGCAAGACCTGGAAAATATCCAGGTTTGGGATCAAAAGTGGCAAATAACATACATGTCATATAAATACCAGGCAATGACCATCTCCAGTAAGACACAATCGAACCACCACCCCTTGAGAGTCAATGACATTAGCATCATCAAATCCCCTGCTATAAACTTCTTGGGGATTAATACTGATTAGAAAGTAAACAGGGCTAGCCATATATACACAGTGGCCACAACAGCAGGTCAGAGGCTAGGAATACAGCAGCATGTAATTCACCTCCTGACTCCCCAAAACCTATCCATCATCTAAAAGAGAGAGGTGACAGATGATAGGTTTAGAACATTTTTTTTATCATATTGCACCACAATAAACCATCTGGATAGATTCCACCAGTCAAGAGTACCTCAAACATTGAGAGAAGGAAATTGCATTGATTCATCGATGTCCGTTAATACACTACATCAAACACCCACACACCAGACCTTGTCATCACATGGGCTACGACCATGAGCAATCCACTGTCAGTCTCGAACGGTCCCCATTAGCAGCTATTGATTCCCTCCGGCTCACCTTCATCCATTCCTTTGTCTGCCCAAATACTTTTCTCTCTCTGGCAGCATCTCAAAGGAAATCAGAATTAATGTTTCTGGTCCAGTGACCCTTCTTTAGAACTGAGGAAGGGTCACCAGACTCGAAACATTAACTCTGACTTCTCTTCGAGATGCTGCCAGACCTGTTTAGCTTTCCCAGCAAATTTCTGTTTTTGTTACAACATCCACAGTTCTTTCAGTTTTCATTTTTCTCTCTTTGCTTGCTATACTGACTTGGATGAGTGCAATTCCAACAATACTCATGAAACTAAACACCATTCAGAAAAAAGCAGCCCACTTGATTAGCACCGCATCCACAACATCCATTCCCTTCATCACTGACGCTGGTAGTAGCAGAGTGTTCTATCTACAAGATGCACTGCAGAAATTCATCAAAGATCCTTAGCACCTTGCAAATCCATGACCACTACCACCCAGAGTAACAGATGCATGGGAACACCATCACCTGCGAGTTTCCTCCATGCCACTCATAATCCTGACTAAAAAATGTTGCATTTCTTTCAGTATTGTTGTGCCATATTCCTGGAATTCCCTCCTTAGCAGTATTGTAGATTGACCTACAGCACATGGAATGCACCGGTTCAAGAAAGTATCTCACCATCGGCTTCTCAGGGTCAACTAGAGATGGGTAATAAACACTGGCCCAGCCAGCAACACCCAAATACCATGAATGAAGACTTTTTAAAAAATACCTTCTGAAAGGCCATATATACATTAGCCACACTACGTCAATCATCCTTCGCTGACACTTCATTCAGTCAAATTTATCAGACACTCTACTTCATATTCACAAACATTAGGTGATATTTTGATAGGTTTAGAACAGTTTCATTATATTCCACCAGCAGAAACCATCTGGATTCCACCAGTCAAGCACACCCCAAATATTGAAAGAAGAAACTTGCATTGGTTCAAAGAAGTCCATTAATACACTTTATCAAACATCCAGACACCAGATGTTGTCATCACATGGGCTATGACCACAAATAATCCACTGTCCCTCAGGCTGACCTTTAACCATTCCTTTGCCCACTGCTCTTCTGTCTCTCTGGGCTCTGTCTCCACTTATCATTTACTCTTCCCCTCTACCCCCAACCCATCTTCAGCATACATACCAATCTTTTCCTAGCTAAAATCAGTTCTGGTGAAGGATTCACTGGTCCCAAAATATTAACCCTGCTTTCTCTCCAGAGGTTGCCAGACCTGCTAAGTCATTCCAGCAATATCAGTTTTTGTTATTAATTTATAATATTATCATTGTTTGGCAATTGAGATTTTCCAGGACAGTCACAACTTATAGAACACACCATGATTTTTAACCATGTATGTCTCTGTCATTTGCTTCTCACCTTAAGTTTTCCCAAAAGAATGGATCAATGGCCATTTTGTGTTGAAATCAACAGGAGTGAGATCCCTGGTAATTTTGCTGTTTTTACCCTTCCTCTATCCTGTTGTCCCTTGCATTTCGAGCAAGTCATTTGCATCCCTGTCTGTGGCACAACATGGTCATGTGTTGCACAGACAGTGCAGTCGTCAAGCCAATAACAATGAAAAAAGTCCATGTGTATTTAAGCATTTTTATTTCAAAATTAATTATTTCATAGTGTTATGTTAGTGTACAATTCCAAAAGATGATGCTAGTTTTTTTTAAAATTTAGTTTGATAGTAATATCTGAACAAGTACCATGCTCAAAACATGATGCTCATTAAACATTTTAAAATGTCTAGTTTTTATTAGCAAACTAGTGTTTCTTAGTTTCTGCCCTAATTATGAATACAACCATTTGTGTATTGCATAGGAAAAGTCACTGTACTTTTAATATGTGAATAAGAAGTGGTTCACTGACGAATCTGTGCTACAGCTCCACCAGTTTGCATATTCTCAATACTATGTCAATGACAAAAAAAATACCATTTGCATAAGGCTGCACAAAAAGTGAACAGGCCACCACCACAACAGTGAATTAGAAGCTAAAATTTCCTACTGGTCTGATCCAAGGGCAAAACTGTGTGATAGAGGCATTGAGTCCCTCGATAACTTTGCATCCTATTGTCCCAGAATAAAGCTTCTCATCAGTAGAGGACATTTATGACAATTGAAAATTAAAAAGCTTCCATTCATATATCATTTTCCATGAGCACCAAATATCTTAAAACACTTTACAATCAATTGAATATTTTTGAAGAGTAGTCACTGTTGTAATGTCAGAAACACAGCAACCAATTCACACATAGCAAGCTCCCAGAAACAGCTGTTATAATGACAAGATAATCTGCTTTTGTAATATTAAATATTGACTAGAATGCTGGGTTAATTGTCCCGATCATGTTCAAAATACAACCAAAGCATCACTTATATTCACCTGATAGGGAAGAGAGGGCCTTGATTGAATATCTAAATTCAGCACCACTACAGTGTAGCACTCACTTAACACTGCAGTTTCAGTCTAGATTTTCATGTTCAAATCTTGGAGTGGGATTTGAACCCAGAGCTTTGTAGCTCAGAGGTTAAAGTGCAACGGAGCCACAGTTGACAATCACAGTTAAAATTTGGTCAGTCAGACAGTGAAAGTTTAGATTTAGTGGCTGTGTGGTTCCCATTACCCATTGCACTAAAAAAGAATGGATGTGAAAAATAGTTGATTTTCTAAAACAAAGCATGTAGGTAGATTCAACTTATTCTTGGCAATGTTGACCCTAAACAATAACTTAGTTTTGCTGATATTAGCCTGATGAGAAATTTATTTACATTTTAATGCATTTTATCAAATATGTGAATACTTTTTTTTTCAGATAATATATAAACTGATCAAGAGCTATTGTAAATCTGTTATAAATATTGTTGATTATATCTTCCAGGTGGGAAATGCAAGCTGACAGAACTCTTGATGCCAAAGAACAGGATATGGTAGAAAATCTGCAAAAGCTGTATTTTAGCAAGGACAGACAAACGTAGGGTGTTCAATTTTGCTGTTATTGCTTTCCACCCAGCTGAATGGTTAAATGTTTTATCAAAAAATATGCAGCAATAGAAGAACATGAACAGTAACTAAACATGTCTTATTCTCCGAGGAAGTTATCTATTAGCTATATTGTCAAAACATGCAATCTGATGTGTTAATTTGGATTTACATTGAATTCTGAAGAAACCAATTGAATTTTTATACGTTAAAATTTTATATGCCTTTATATTCAGTTCGAATTACATGTTCTCAATTGTCCTTCTGATCACTTAAAGGGTGCACAACTGAACTATACAGAACAGGAATGCCCCCAGTTTATACAAAGTCTACATTAATTCACTGATCTTCACCAACAAGGTAACGCCACCTTTAGACTTGGCATCATTCCTGCTGGAAGAGAAACAACACTCACTATGTCTGCTCCTGATCATTAGTGGCCCCTGCTGGAAATGCATGTTTGTGAATGTTGGGTGAGGGTAGTTACTGTACTCCTTTCCATGTCTTTATAATAAATCACTCTGCATCTTGATGTTAGAATTGACTTGTATATTTTTAAAGAAGTATAGTTTCTTGAAGTTTGTTTTAAATAATCCTGTAGGCATTATATAATGCCTTCAATGGAATGTGTTCAGTTATTTTTATTAGAATTCCTCCAGTAGATTTGATCTAGAATAACAGATCAGAGAGATATTATTGTCTCTGTCAATGTTTTGTGGAATGTAGGCAATAGAACATGAGGCTGTAAACAATGGAAACAAACACCAGCAATCTAAAAAAAACCTGCTCATAGCGAATGTGGGAGCTGCGCTAGAGCAACCGGAGGACAAATCTGATGGAAATAAATGTAAAGTGTTAAACTGTGGTTAGTAAAATTTCAATTCCATTAAAATTCTTAATTTTGCTACAGTACCTAATGTGTGTTTATTGTTGTTCCAAGGATTTTAGCACTGTAAAGCAAAATTTGTGAAGAAAGCTGATTTCTATTAAATCAATGGACCATTACTGACAAAATAATGCAGCATTCTGAAATTGTTGTGAATCAAAAAATAGCTTGGTATTGATGATTCCACGAAATGAAAGATGCTGATTTTCAAAACAGGATTGACCAAACTATCTGAAAAATACAAATTCTGTCTGAGCAGCCTTTATGGAGGGTACATCAGTAGCACAAAATACATAAGTGGAACATACATTGAACATACATAGAACAGTAAGGCACAGGAACAGGCTCTTTGGGACAGATATGGGCCAACCATGTTTCAATTTTCAACTAATGTCATCTGCCTGCACATGGTCCATATCCTTCTATTCCGTGCCTGTTCATGTCTCTGTCTATATGTCTCTTAAACATTGCTGTAATATCTGCTTCTACGACCTCACTTGGCAGCATGTTCCAGGCATTTACCACTCTCTGCATAAAGAACTTGCCTCACACACCTGCTTTAAACTTACCACTTCACACTTTAAACCTATGTCCTCCCTAGTATTTGACATTTCCACCCTGGGAAAAAAGACTTTGACTACTTACCCCATCTGCACCTGTTATAATTTTATATCCTTCTATCAGATTGCCCCTCTGCCTCTGATACTCTGGGGAAGACAATCCAAGTTTGCCCCACCTTTCCTTACAGCTAATATACTCCGTTCTAGGCAACATCCTGGTAAACCTCTTTTGCACCCTGTCCAAAGCCTCCACATCCTTGTCATAATGTGGCAACCAAAACTGCACACAATTCTCCAAATATGCCCTGACTAAAGTTTTATAGTTACCACATAACTTGCCTACTTTTATACTTAATGTTCTAACCGATGAAGGTAAGCATGCCGTACACCTTCTTTTCTACATTATTCACTTGTATTGCCGCTTTCAGAGAGATATGAACTTGCACTCAAAGATTTCTCTGTATATCGATGCTCCCATTTTACTGTATACATTCCTCTTGCATTTGACCTCCCAAAATGCATCACCTCACATTTAACCAGATTGAAGTCCATCTGTCATTTCTCCACCCAACTTTCCACCTGATCTATATCCTGTTATAGCCTTTGACAACCTTTCTCCCACTTTCTGCAACTTCACCAATTTTTGGAATAGGATCATAGAGAAAATATGGAGCACACAGATCACAGGAAGTAATCTTCAACATTACACGCTCTGTCTACACAATCAGCTTCCCAAACACGGATAACTACCAATTGCGTTAGAAGTCTCAACAGTCCTCAATTTTTATGTTACAAACAATCTCAAGTACCCACTGTAAACATCACAGGAGATAGCCATAGTTCATTTTAATTTTGTGTATTTTGTACTTTTCTGCACAATGCCATTGAATTTCCACAAGTGTTGCCACTATCTCCCACCATAATTTCTGCCGAAGATCTACAAAAACACAAATAAGCAGTATAGGTTGTAATCAGATGAGATTCACACTCATTTGAATGAACACTAACAAGCTACATTGGATATAACTATTTACAAGAGATGATAAGAGAGAGCATCTCATCTGGAACCCAACAAGCACAATTCCGTGTGATCTGACGTCACTATAGCACAGCTCCTTTCGCTCTTGCTCAGCAACTGTACTTGAGTAAAGCTTTAAAAAGGGAATTATACCTTTATCCTACATCTCACCTCCCAAGTTCATTTATAGTAGATTTTTTTAACCATTAATCTGACCATGAAGTCTTACCAGCACCGCCCACCCCCCACCCCACCAACAAGTCCCTTTTGCTTAAGGGACTAATCTCCAACAACATTATCGCTTCCAGTACACGTGTTCTTTTTCCTTGGAGTACTAGTACATTGGTGGAAAGGAAAGACAGGTCTACAGTGACTTGTTCATGGGCTACAGCATTTGTGAGGATTTCTCCATTACTTATCGGGTACAAATTTCTATTTATGAAGGTGGTGATCGCACTTTTATAATTTCTGCACTATAAGGTTGCAGTCATGATATCTCAGGAACTCCTGAGAATGTAGAACTGCAACATAACTGACAACATAATAAACTGTTGGAACAGGATCAATTGGAAATTCCTGTGTAGTATTTTGACCTGCTGACTTGAAAGCTCAACCTCATTGTGCAGGTGATCTCTGTCATTAACAAGAGAGGAGAAATTTCGGGTTCTGTCCCAGTTGTCTCATTGACAAGAGCAGAAAGTTTTTTTCATCTAATCATTCACTGTGATCTTGGAATTCTGGCTATTTCTGCAACAGAGAGGATTTTTTCTCAAACGATATCCCTGTTGAATCAATTCTGTGGAACACTTGTTGTATGTGTTAAGATTTCTGTAAATGTTCCACAAGCTTTTTGTTTTCTGCTGTCTAGATTTAATTATGTTGTTTGACTGCTAACAGCTAGACTTTTAATTCAGTCGTATGATTCATTTAGACCGTGCTAATTCTTGTTTCAAGCTCATTCTGATGCTCTAAGCTTTGTCAAGGCATTCAGCATGTCTAGAAGCTCAGTAGTTTGGTCAAGGTTTTGGTTGGAAAAGCTTTTCAGCATATCCGTGGCTTGCTGATGTGTTTCTTGTGCAGCCTCTAGCTACCATTTGTGTAGATTAATGCTTTCTGAATGTTGAAAACTGACTAGATCCAATTTGGATTTAAATATCTCCTTTTTTCTGGATCACATTTAATTAGCTACTTGCTGCTGTTACATTACCTCCTGATGGACCGTACCCAAGGATTAAAGTTTTTCTCAAAATATGTCTAGTTCATGTTGGTGTTCTCTCTGCAAGATTGCCAAGATGTGCTATATATATAATTGGCTTCTGCCAGCATAGATGGCCATAATTCACCCTGCCTGAAGCTCAATATTTATGAATTTGTATTGAACCACTAAAACCTCTTTCCTGAGAGAAGATTTTTTTCTAACTCAATAATCCTGGAGCTCTTGATTCTGTTGTCACTTTATTGGCTGTAGATATTTTTGAACCTCCATTTGCTTTCATTTGTGATTGAACCAGTTAAAGATTTTATTGTTGCTTCCCAGTATTGAACCAACCATCTCCTCTGTGAGGAATTTTTCCATCCAACTGTGGCTGTGGTTTCTGTTTTTGCATCTTATTGGTAGGTTCTGTGAAACAAAATAGACAACTTTACATCTTCTTTACCTTTTTCAATAAGGGGCTGATTCACCTCAAAATTGACATCCATGTTTTCAGCAACACAGCCACTAGAATCCAAAGGTATAGGAAGGTCGAAACACCTCATTTATGCTGTCAACACTTTTACTTTGTAAAGAAATGTTTCCTAAATTAATTCCTGAAATGTATGGCTCTAATCTTTAAATAATGTCTCCAAAGTCCTGGGTTCCTGAACCAACAGAAGTAGTTTTTCCTACCCCGTTTGTCTCTTTATCACTTTCTGAATTTATAAAATCAATCCTTACATTTCTAACCTCAAAAGAAATAATTTAATTTCTCTTCATAATTTAACCTTTAGAGTCCGGATTCCATTTTGGTAAACCTCCACTGCACTGTTACCAAGATCACCTTATTCTTCCTAAGGTATAACACTCAGAGTTGCTCACACAGTACTCCAGGGTTGTCTAACCAGGCCCTTATGTAGCCAAAGTATGACTTCTATCCTGAATTCAGTCTTCAAACATTATCTAATTACTAGATATTACTTCAAAAATAGTAGATTAATGACTGTTTGGTTTCCTAAAAGTATGCTACTTAAATAAATTCTTTTTATGTAATAAAAGATGGCGGTGAAGTTGGATGTTTCAGACAGAGTTCATGCACTCTGTCCATTCCCTTTTTTCTCTCTTTTGTGTTTTTTTTCCCTCTCTTCTTTCTTTTCCAGGCCTCAGGCTCAGTGCCTGGGTGGTGTGAGTGACATCGCTACATAAGACACCATCATAGGTACAAGTACCTAGATTCAGAATCTTAAGTACAAGGTAGAAAGAAAGAACAAAGTTAAAAATTAAACATTGCAATAATTATAGAATAGCATAAAGCATACGTAGTAAGGTTACAAGTTACATAGTGCATACCAGTGTGGTGACCTCCCAGCTCAGCATAGCAGACTTTTGTCCTGGCATGGCAATCTCTTAGTGGCCCAGTATGGCGGACTTGCGGTCTCGAGGTGATTTCTCAAAGTGTGATCCCACTGTGGCTGAGCACTTACAAAAGACTGTAATGTTTGAACTTTCAGCTTTATTTCTTTATTTTCTACTTAAAACTAAGATGGTATATACTATGTAACTTGTAACCTTACTAAGTATGCTTTATGCTATTCTATAATTATTGCAATGTTTAATTTTTAACTTGTTCTTTCTTTCTACCTTGTTCTTAAGATTCTGAATCTAGGTACTTGTACCTATGATGGTGTCTTATGTAGTGATGTTATACACTTTTCACTGTACAACTGTATGTTTGTAGCAGTCAAATCAAAGTCAAATCAAAACTCTATTTGGAACTAGATCTCAATGGCAATTAGGGTTGGGCAATAAATGTTGGGCTAACTACCCTTTCTTCCAGACCTATCTTCTCATGTGAGTCTGATGTCATCATTACATCCTAATTATGTTTGTTTCTAATGTTAACCCTACTGGACAGCATTCTGCCCCTACCCCCACAACATAAGTCTTTGTGCCTATCCTACTTGCATTCATACAGGTCCCCCACAAGCCTTAAACATCACAGAATTAGTCTCTGGTACTTTGATCAATCTCCCTGGTTCTGATCTAATTCTGAAATTGAGTATGTTCTGTATTTTCTGTTATATTGCTTTTGTATCCTGAATTATTCTTCTTCTCCTTCTGTCCAAGTGTCTTTTGTTTTTGGTTTAATGATATTAAAACATTTTGCTTTCTCCTAATGATACTATGGAAATGAAAATATTTTAATTTGATGTCTTTTCAATAATTAGACCTTTTTCAGTTAGTCTCTGACCGTAATAGTTTCCCTAGACTTCAGATCTGGTAATTATCATACTTTGTGCCTATTTAGAAGTATTATGCTTCATGGTCTCTTTGCCCTTCCTCTTGCTATTTTATTCATTTGTGGTAGTTCTTTGTAACGTTAGTTTTTATTCTTTGTGGCAGAGATGGAAGCTGTGTTCTCAATCTTCTACTCATCAGTAACTCCAATGGTGATAACCCATTCTGTAGTGGGGAAGATCAATACCTCAATAGAGCAAGTTTAAAATCTTTATTTTTAGCATTTTTTAAATTTATTAATGGAATATGGGGATTGGTAGCAAGAACAGCATTTATTGTTTAACCCTAATCATACTTGATAGTGAGCTGCCTTCCTGAACTGCTGTTGTCCTTGGTGTAGGTACACCTAGTGATGTCAAGAAGGGATTTTCAGGATTTTGACTTTGTAATATTGGAGGTACGATGATATAGTTCCCAATCCAATGATGTTGTGTGGCTTGAAGGGGAACTTATAGATGGTGATGTTTGATGCATCTGTTGCCCTTGTCATTTAGGTGATAGGGTTCACAGATTAGCAAGGTGTTGTTGAACTACACTTGGTGAGTTGCTGTAATGGAACTGCTATATAAATCACACTCTGGTAATGACCTCCTACAATCTCTTCCGTCAGGCAGAAGTTACAGAAGACTGAACACATGCGCAAGCAGGTTCAGGAACAGCTTCTTTCCGGCCGTTATCAGACTGTTGAATGGACTGAAGTCTCAAATAATGTAATGTGCAATGTAACCTATATGCTTCTAAGTCTTTTTGATCTGTACATCCTTTGCTTGCTGTGATCTTCCTGTACCGCACGTAAGCAAAATTTTTCACTATATTTCGGTACACATGACAATAAAATCAATCAATCAATCAATCAGTTATGGATGGTGCACAGTGCTGCCAATGTGCCTCGATAATGGAGGCTATCAATGTTCAAGGTGGTGGATAGAGTGCCAAATTGAATGGGGTGCTTTGTCCTGGATGGTGTCAAGCTTCTTGAGTGTTGGAGCTGTATCCATCCGGATAAATGGAATGTAAACCAACACATTCTTTCTTGCAGATAGTGAACTGGATTTGAAAAGACAAATGTTGAGTAACTCACTGCAGAATTCCTAGTCTCTAAGCTACAGTAGTAGACACAGTATTTATATAGCATTTCCAGTTCATATGTTGATAAATGGTAACTCTCAGGACGTTGATGGTGAAGGATACAGCAATGAAAATGCTATTGAATATCAAGAGGAGATGGTTAAATTCTCCCTTGTTGGACATTGTCATTGTCTGGCATTTGTGTGGTGTTAATATTGCTTACCACTAATCAACCCAAGCTTGGGTGTTGTCCGGGTCTTATTGAAGATGGACACAGTCTGCTTCAATATCTAAAGAAGTCACAAATGGTGCTGAATATTGTGTAGTCATTGTCAATTATCCACATTTATGACACATGATGGTGACAAGGTTATCGCTGAAGTTGCTGAGGACACTACAGTGAGGAATCTTGCAGTGATGCCCTGGAACTGAGATGATTGACCTCCGTCAACCACAACCATCTTCCTTTGTGCTATGTATGATTCCAAACTGGAGTTGAAATAGTGAGTTTTACCATGATTCCTACTGACTCCAGCTATGCTTGGTCTTCTTGACAGCATACATGGCAGTTACTGTCACCTCACTTCTTGGGGTGAGCTCTTTCCTTCATGTTTAAACAAAGGCTGTCAGAAGGTCAGGTTCTAAGTGGCCCTGATACAACCCAATCTAAGTGTCAGTGAGTATGTTATTGCTGAGAAAGTACCACTTGATAGCACTGTCGATGACCCTTTTCACCACTTTACATATAATCAAGAGTTGATTGATAAGGTGGTAAATGACTGGGTTGGATTTGTATTGCATTTTGTGGACAGTACAGACCAGGGTAGTTTTTTATATTGTCAGGCAAATACCAGCATTGTAGCTGCACTGAAGCAGCTTGGCTAGGAGGGTAGAGATAACAAGGTATAGAGCTGGATGAACACAGCAGGCCAAGCAGCATCAGAGGAGCAGGAAGGCTGACGTTTCGGCCTAGACCCT
>NC_063334.1:83127525-83139577 GCF_021869965.1 Rhincodon typus
CCGAAACGTCAGCCTTCCCGCTCCTCTGATGCTGCTTGGCCTGCTGTGTTCATCCAGCTCTACACCTTGTTATCTCAGATTCTCCAGCATCTGCAGTTCCTACTATCTCTGGCTAGGAGGGTAGTTAGTTCTGGAGCACAAGTCTGCTGAACTTTTGTCAATGCCCATAGCCTTTTCAGGATCTATTGCCTTCAGACAATTCTTGATATCTTGGGGAGTGAATCAAATTGGCACAATGATTAGCATCTGTGATATTGTGGACCAAAGGTGGAGGCCTGAAGATTTAATCATTCATACCCCTTTCCCAGCCTTTCCATTTTCTTGAGGATAATGAAGTTCACTGTAACATAAGCGAAGTCATATTCACATGAAAAAAATTTGAACTTATTCATTTGCAAATCGTGGTCTATTATCTGAAACTACATCAGAATGTCATGTGTGGCGTAAATATATGATGAATATATCTGTTCTGATCTCTGCCAATGGTTAATATCAATACATCTTGAATAATAAGCAATAATAATAAGGAAGATTTTTCCCTTGAATTTAAACAAATTCATTCTCAATTGCTGCCACAGTCTAGATAGAAAAGATTAAAGTAATAATGGTTATTTTCATTCTTGGCTCTTTACAGGTAGCAATATTCTTTTCCTGTAGGCTGAGTGAGACGTCACTGACATAATGATTGCTGTAGCCTCATAGGACATTTGGTAATCTCCAAATATCTTTGCTGGATTTTTTGTGGAATATCATGCTGAATATCTCAGTATAATGAATGTTGCACTGAGTGTTAGTGAGTTATCAATAAGAGTGAAATGCTTATGCTATTCAAAATACGGGTACTGTATTAGATTGTTGGGTACATTTATTTGCCATCCTTCCATACAATACTTCCAGATTTCAATACATTCTTCATACTATTCTTGGCCTTGCTTCATCTCTTTGTAGCTTGCAGATTCTTTTCTTATTACCTTTCAGTAACTGAGTGATTTAGAATGTACAGGCTTCAACCTTGATGAAGAAGTCTAAGTCTTCTTGATCAGTTCTAATTGATGGTATCCTTCAGCATAGAAACAAAGGAATAGGCCATTCAGCCTGTTGAGCTTGCTCCTCCATTTAATATGATAATTGTTGATTGACTTCAATCTCTTTTGCTCACATTATACCTCTAACCCTTTTCACCAATGATAGTCAAACATTTATCAATCTCTACTTTGAATATATTCAAAAACCGAGCCCCCAGAAACTTCTGAATTAACCGCCCACTGATTGAAAATAAATTCATATCTTGGTCCTAATTATTTTTAAATTGTACTCCCTAGTTATAGACTCCCCAACCAGGGGCACATTTTACCTGCAGCTTCCCTGTCTATACCTTTAAGTAAATTGTAGACTTCAGTGAGGTTACTTCTCATTATTCAAAGCCCTAGAGAATACAAGCCATGTTTGCCCAAACTCTCTTCAGTCCCTTTATCCCAGGAACTAGTCCGGTGAACCTTTATTGCACTCCGTCTATAGCAATATTAAAGTAAAATCACCATAGTCCCAGAGGACCAGTCTCTCAGTCTCTCATTTGAGGTGACTGGTGGTCATTTAACCTGATGGTCATGATCACCCAGGCAAGAGGCAAGGTTGAGAAGGCAGGGCCTTTATAGAGACTTCAGCCAGGAAAGGGATTGAACCCACACTGAATGGCTGATTTAGATGCAGAATAACACATTCAGCCAAGTGAGCTAACCAATCCCCACACCTCTCCTCAGATACAGAGCTCAAAACAGCACACAGTAGTCCAGATGCAGACTAACCAAACTCCTATACTACTGCTCTATTCAAATCCTATTGCAATAAAAGTCAGCATTCCATTAGCCTTCCTGATAGCTTGCTGCACCTGCATGTTACCTTCAGTGACTTAGTGATACAGACAACTGTGTCCCTTTGAGAGTGTCTGTTTTACTTCGTATTTTCCCTGTTCATATTCAGTGATTGACTGATACCTCATGAGACCTAACCTGAACTACTGAATTCTGGGCAGTATCTTGATGATGCCTTCCATGTTCAGAAGATTGGCTAATCATTTATGTTTCTTGATTTTGAACTGTAAAATACATATGATACATACAAATACATAATCTATTAAAAAAAATCACATTACTGCTAAAGTTTCTTTCTCTAGCTGTTAATGATCAAGAAGCATAATAAACTGGTCTACACTTGCCATGTTTGTGTGCTTGAAAGAATACAGTTCCCAGTCCTGTATGCTTGATGCATCCAAATTTAGTAGGAATTCTCCATTCCAAAGAATCATTTTAGTGCAAAAACATTCCTAGGTGACATAAATTCTCTTACAGCTTTGTGTTTTTATTCACAGATAAACTGGATCTCAGTGATTTTAAGAATGTTTTCAAGGAATTTTATCTTGGGTTGGTAAACTCACAATTTTCATTGAGAGTTAGGCATGCAATCTGAAGGACTGTCAAGACTGTTCTTATCCTTTGGTCATGTTCCTTCTGTGGATCCATGTATTAATATGTCATCCATGAGGCAACTGAAACCATCAATTCCTTCTAATCTGGTGGACATTATTCTCTAAAATATTTGTACAGTGAACACAATCTCTGAAAGGGTAAACTGTTAAAACAATAGTATCCAAATGGTGTTATAAATGTAGTTAGCCACTGAATTCTTCATTCGAGGTAGTTGCCAATCTCCATTGTTAGCTTCCAATTTGGTTAAAAGGACACCCTTGACAAGTTTTGCCAGGCTTTCTTTTATGAGGCCATTGAATGGATCTTATATGAATATACAAAGTAAGAGCAAGAGTAAGCTGTTTGTCCCACAAGCCTGTACCACCATTTAATAAGAACATAGCTGCCCTGTTTGAGTTTAGACTTCCATATTCCCATTCATCCCTGGTAACCTTTGATTCCCTTGTCTAACATGAATCCAACTACATGTGCCATAAAAAAATTCAATGACCCTACCACCATAAGACCGTATGATATAGGAACAGAATTAAGCCATTCCGTTATCATCTGTGTCATCATTTGATCGTGGCTAACATGTTTTTCAACCACATTCCCTTGCCTTCTCCTTGCAAACCTTGATCTCCTTACTAATCAAGAACTTATCTGTCTGTCTTAAATACACTTAATGACTGTCTTCTGAGGCAGTGAGTTTCAAACTCATTCAACCCTCTGAGAAAAACAAAATTTTTATCATCTCCAATTGGCATGAGCTTCCCAGTAGCTGCGCAATCCCCTTGTCGATAACATTTAGGATCTTATACGCTTCAATGAAGTCACCCCTCTCTCTTATAATATCCAGTTGAAACAAGCCCAATCTACCCAACATGGCAACCCACACTGAACTTGTCTCACCAGTGCACTGCATAATCGAAGTAGAGCATCCTTACTTTTACGTACCATAGCATAATAAAGAGTATCATTCCGTAAACCTCTTGTTTACAAGCTGTACATGCCAACTAACATTTTGTGACCAATGCATTAGAACACCAAAATATCCTCTGCACCTCAGATTTCCCTAGTCGTTCTCTGTTTAAGTAATACACTGCTTTTTCATTCTTCCTGCCAAAGTGAACAACTTCATATTTTCCCACATTGCATTTTATCTGCCAGATTTTTGCCCACTCACTCAACCTTTTTAGTTTTCTGCAAACTCCTTTTGTCTTCCCAACATCCCTTCTTACCTATTCAGGTGTGAGAGAGTTGGTTAGGTTGGATGGCTGGTTTATGATGCAGAGTGATGCCAACATCAAAGGTTCAATTCCTACACCAGCCACAGTAAAGGACTCTCCCCTCACTGAGGCATAATAACAATCAACTTAAACCAACACCAATTATTTCTCTCTAATGTGAGAACAGCCATATGGTCCAGTAGCACAATTGTGACTTTATTTTGGTATGATCTGCAAAATTAACTACAATGACTTTGCTCCCCTCGTCTAAGTCACTTATGTAAATTTTAAAATGTTGACACTCTCGCACAGACTCCTGCAGGATTACACTTGCCACATCCTGCCAATCAGACAAAGAAACATCAATGAAGAGAAATCAGAGTTAACGTTTTGGGTCTGGTGACCCTTCCTCAGAGCAGCTAACTGGCTTACAGTTTGCTGTTTTCTGCATTTAACTCTTCTTGAAGAGAGAAGTTTTATCTGCTCCTTGTCAGTATAATGGAACATTTCCTGAATCTAGGAAATTTTGCAAAATTAACACTGATGCATCTACTATATCATCAGTCACCCCTTTAAAAACTCTAGGATGAAAATCTCGCATTCTACTTTTTAAAAATTACTTCATGAATTGTCAGCATTGCTGACTAGGCTGGTGTTTATCATCCATCCCTAATTGCCCAGAGGTAGTTAAGAGTGATCCACATTATGGTAAATCTGTAGTATGTGTAGGCCAGACCAGATAGAAGATTGCCCTCCCTGAAGGACATTAATGCTCAGCTCAGCCACTGCTCAGTAATAATCTGCTGACACTCAGATCATGTTCAGCCGGGATCACTCAGCTCCTGACCTCATTACAGCCTTTTTCAAAACATGGACAAAACAGCTGAACTCCAGCAGTGAGGTGAGATTGACCATTACTGACATGAAAGCAGCATTTATCTCAGTGCACCTTCAAGGACCCTGAGCAAAACTAGATTCAATGGGAATTGAGGGAAACTTTGTTGATTGGAGTCATACTTCAGGCAAAGGAGAGTGGTTGAAATTGTAGGGGATGATTATCTTCCCTCAGGGCATCTCTGCAGGAGTTCCTCAGGGTAGTGTCCAAGGCTCAACCATCATCAGCTGATTCATCAATGACCTTCCCTCCATCAAAAGCAGTCAGTGGCCAGTTCACTAACAATTGCACAAAATTCAGCACCATTCACAACTCCTCAGACACGAAAGTAACTTGTATCTATGTGCAGAAAGAGCTGGACAAGTTTTGGGCTTGAGATTATTAATGGCAAAGTAATTATCACACCACACAAGCACCAGGCATTTGACATTTCTTAAAAATAAAGAATCCAACCACCTCCATTGGATATGTAATTACTTTAGTCATAAGAGCAAGTCAGAGGCTAGGAATTCTGAAGTGAATAATTCATCTCTTAATTCTCCAAAACTTTCCCAATGTTTAGAAAGCACGTTGGGAGTGAGTTGGAATGCTGTCATAGAGCCATAAATGTCTACAGCACAGAAGATGGCCTTTTGGCCCATCAAGTCTACACCAATAAAAAACAAACACCTAGCTATTCTAATTCCATTTTGTAGCACTTACTGCAGAGCCTCGTATGCAAGTGCATATCTAAATACTTCTTAACTCTTATGAGAATTTCTTCTTCTAACACCTTTTTAGGCAGTGAGTTCCAGATTACCACCACTTCTTTGTAAAAAAAAATGTTCCCTCACATACCCTCTAAACCTCCTGCCCTTTACCTTAAATCTAAGCCCCCGATCATTGATACCTATTTATATCCCTGATAAATTTATACATCTAAATGATGTGCCACCCCACCCTCAGTCTCCTCTGCTCAAAGGAAAACAACCCCAGACTATCACTTCATAACTAAAACTCTCCATTCCAGGCATCAACCTAGTAAATTTCCTCTGCACCTTCTCCAATGTAATCGCATCCATCCTATAATGTGGATTCTTCAGCTGCACACAAAACTCTAGCTGTGGCCTTACCAACATTTTATAAAGTTCCACTATCAACTCACTGCTCTAAAATTCTATGCCTCAGCTAAAAGAAGTATCCCATATGCTATCTTAACCACTTTATCTACCTGTCCTGCTTTGTTAAGGGACCACTGGGCAGGCACACCAAGGTCCCACTGATCAGCCCATCTGACTAGCCCGTCTATCCTCCTATAATCTAAAACTGTCCTCCTCATTATTTATCATGCCACCAATCTTCGTATCATCTGTGAATTTCAAGTATAAAAAAAGTAGACCTATTACTGGTGGAAGTTAAAAAGGAAAAAAAAAGCAAAAATATTAAATTAAAAAATGGTAATTTTGATGATGGGAAGGTCAGTCAGTTGTATGTGATGATAATTCTCAGTAGAGAAGAAAAGATAGAAGCAAATCCATTTGGGCAACTGTGCCATGTTTGCACATTCCGCCTGTGCCTGCATGGGTTTCCTCTAGGTACTCTGGTTTCCTTCCACAGTCCAAAAATGTATAGTTTAGACAGATTGACCATGCTAAAATAAAATTAGGCAGACCCAGTCATGGTGATTTTGGTGATGAGAAAGTCACTCAGTTGTGCATAATAGCACTTCAGAGTATATTTTAAAAAGCAGACCCATTACTGGTGGTAGCTAAAAGGGAAAAAAAAATGAAAACAGTCACAATGATTTTTGTGGTGGGAAAGCCACTTATTTGTGTGTGTTAACATTTCAGAGTAAAAATGATAAAGCAGACCCATCCCCCTCACTTTTGATAATTTGTTTTGCCCATAATGGGCTTTGTTTTTAGATATTAATCAGCTACATAGGTGATTACTGGTGGTGGCTCATAGTTAAAAAAAATAAAAACACGAAAAAAGTCACTGTGATTTTGGTGATGGGAAAGTCGCTGAGTTGTGCATGATAGCTCTTCTGAGTAAAACAAAAGAAAAAAAAAGCAGGCCCAGGGATGGGTCTGCTGAAATATCTGTCCTGGGCTGGGTCTAGACTACATATACCATGAGTATTGGCTCTACTTTGGGGCACAGCAAGAAATGATGTTCTGCTGAAGTCAGCCTTCCTGAGTTATCACAGCAGGACAAGCAAAGCCAGTGCTCATTAGATGACAAAAGAGGTGGAAATTAAGATAAAGAAGAAACATTGCTTCTGGCAAGTGGATAATGTAATTCATAGATCTAGGCAGAATATAAATGGCTCAGAGCAGAAGTGAAAATGCAAACAAGCTAAGAGAGACCATATTATAGCAGGCAACATAAAAGGAAAGGGTCAGAGGAAGGGTCACTGAACCCCAAACGTTAACACTGTTTTCTCCTTCACAGATGCTGCTAGAGCTGCTGAGCTTTTCCAGCAACTTTGTTTTTGTTCCTGATTTACAGCATCTGCAGTTCTTTTGGTTTTTAACATAAAATGAAATCCTGAGTTTTCTATAGGCATACAAATTGTAAAAAGGTGGTAAAGTACAAGTTCGACCAATTAGGAACCAAAAAGGGACTCATGCATGGAGGCAGAGGACATGATTTTGGAACTAAATGAATACTTTCAACTGTCTTTATCAAAGAAAATGATGCTGCCCAGGTCATGGTGAGACAGAATATAATTCAGTCACATGATGGCTTGCAATAGATAAGGATGAGGCATTAAATAGGCTCTCTGTTCTTAAAGTTGATAAGACACCAGAGTAGGATGCAATGCATCCAAGGATACTGAAAGTGAACATGGAAATTCCAGAAGAATTGACTGTAAATTTCTAGGCTTCCTTAGATTCAGAAGTGTTCCAGAGGCCTGGCAAATTGTGAATGTTGACCCCTTGTTCAGAAATGGTCTACATATAAACTCAGCAACTGCAGACTTTGACTTTAGCGGTGACAAGGCTTTCAAAATAATAATTCAGAACAAAATGAATGCATGTCAATTAAGCAGATGCTTGGGAACACCATCAACTGCAAGTCACCCTCCAAGCCATATCTTTCCACTAATGTTGCCATATCTGCTGAGTTTCTTCAGCAATTTCTGTTTTGTTTCTGACTTGGAACAATATTGTCGTTTCTTCACTGTTACTGGATCAAAATCCTGGAACACCTTCCCAACCATGACTGAGAATCAATGATCTCTTGCACTTCACTGCACATGTCACATAGGGTGACCATTTGCCCGCCTCAGCATCAAATCCATGGTGTGCACTGATGGGCTCATAATCACATTATGCTGCCAGTGGTCTAACTTTTCCTGAGCAGTACACTTACTAGTCAGTCACTGAAGAGGCCTCAGGATCTGACATTGCTACCTATGCTCATAAAATCCTTGTGCCCCATTTGTTATCACAGACAATCCTTGTTTTTTGTTTTACACGAAAAGATCACCAATACCAGAAGAGTCCGGACCGAAACTGGCAAAAGATAGATGCGACCATTCAAATTCTACCCGATGTCAGGACTCTAGGATGCAAGAATTTGGCTACCTGCATGGAAAGGATGGCAGCTGCCTTTGAGACCCAGATCCAGCAGAATACTCAATGGCTGCTCAATATGTACACATATGTAATGTGTAGTGACAGGTACACAGCATCAATGGCACACAAAATGGGGGCGAGGTACACCAACCTAACTCCTGGTGCCCCTTCATCTCAAGAAGCACTGAGATGCCAGCAGGTATGCACAGAGAGGAGGAAGGCCAACCTGGCACACCAGGAGCATCAGCTCAGGGTACTTCATTTCTTATCTGTCAGTGACCATATTGTCTGCAGCAGATCTGGAGGAGATGGTAAACTTGCACCTGCGCAGAAGATTCACAACAGGCAGGATCCACTTGTCCCCAACCCTCCAAAGAATCCCCGCCGAAGTTACCACGGTTAGCAGGACTCTGCAGTCATTAGGCTAGCTACACTTCAGCTAGGGATATTGGTGCAGCATTTAGACAAGTTAGTAAGCAAAGAAAGAAGGAACCATTTTGAGGGCTTTTGGTAGCATACGCTCTATTTTGTTCATTTTTGGAGTGTGTTTATCACTAACTGTGCCAGCACTTATTGCCCAGTTCGAATTGCACTTGATAAAATGGTGGTGAGGTGCCTTCTTGAACTTTCGTAGTCCTTTTGATGTGGACACTACTGGAGATATTGACCCAATTATACAGAAAGAAGTCATATAATTTCAAATGAGAATAGTGTGTGCCTTGGAAGGCAACCGACATGTGGTGGTGATCCCATGCATCTGAAGTCCTGCCCCTCTAGGTGTTAAAAGTCACACCTCTGGAAGATGCTGACAGAGCAATTATGGTGAGTTACTGCAGTGCATTTTCTGATTAGTATATACTTCTGCCACAGTGCATTAGAGGTGAAGGCAATGAATTTTAAAGGTGTTGATAGGATGCCAACCAAGTTGGCTGCTTTATCCTGGACAGTATCAGGCTTCTTGAGTGTTGTTGTACCTGTGCCCATCCATGCAATGGAAATTATTCCATCACATCCATGACTTGTGCCTTGTACTTAATGGGCAGACATTGGAAAGTCAGGAAGTGAGTTACTCTCTGCAGAATTCTTAGTCTTTCATCATAGAATCCCTACAGTGTGGAAGCAGGCCATTTGGCCCATCAAACTCATAAGGACCCTCCAAAGAGCAACCCACCTAGACCCACCCACCTATCCTGTCCCTGTTGCCCTGCATTTCTCATGGCTAATCCATTTAGTCTGCACATACCTGGAAACTATGGGCAATTTAGTATGGCCAATCCACCTAAGCTGCACCTATTTAGACTGTGGGCAGAAACCGGAGCACCCAGAGGAAACCCAAGCAAACATGGGGAGAATGTGCAAACTCCACACAGACAGTCACCCGATCTTGGAATCAAATCCGGGTCCCTGGTGCTGTGGGGCATCAGTGCTAACCACTGAGCCACTATGCCACACCTTTAACCTCCTGTAATCGCCAGTATTTATATGGCTGACCAAATTCAGTTTTTGGTGAATGGTAAACCTCAGCAATGGTAATACAATAAAAGATAAGATAGTTAGATTCTCTGTTGCTGGAGATAGTCATTGCTTGGACATTATGTGGTGCCAATGTTACTTGTCAATTATCAGTTCAAGCCCTGATGTTGTCCAGGTTTAGCTGCACATGAACACAAACTGCTTCAATATCTGAGGAGATATGAAAGGTGCTGAACATTGTTCAATGATCAGTGAACATCCCCAGTTCTGACCTTATAATTGAGGAAAGATCATTTATTAAGCAGATGATGATGGTTAGACCTAAGGAATTCTATAATGATGTCCTGTGGCTGATATGATCGACCTTCAGCTTTGGAACCATCTTCCTTTGTGTTGCGAAGTTAGGTAGAGTACTTGTGGATTGGGAGGCAAGAAGTTAGAATTTAGTATTTGTAAAATGCTAGCGGGAAAGTCTTATGTGGTCCCTTTAAAAGATTCTATGCTTTTTCTATGCTTAGAGATTTAAAATGGATGCCTGAGGGTAGCAGCTTGAAAGTTTGCAAGTATACAGAGAGGACCCAAATTGAAACATTTATATTGAAAAGCTGTATAGTTAACAAGCTAACCAGCAGTTTTTATCAAGTCAACAAGCTTTTGAGTTTAGCTAATTTGAACCAGGCACTTAGATACCAAAAACCTATTAAATTTAAATCTGATCATCTTGGCAACATTGGACAAATCCTATTGTAAGAAATATTGATATGTCATCAAGGGTGTAAAAAGATGGGGACAGTTGGACAAAACCCCAGAGCTAGCTGCCATCCGCTGGAACTACTGGCCCTCAGCTCTCAAGACAGAATCGCTGGCTCTCACAGCCTCCTCTATGTCTTAGAGAAAGCACCATCTAAATAACAATGGTACCAATGAAGCTACTAGTTAATATTCTTGATAAGAATCAACAGAGAAGGCACAGCACATTCCGGAAGGCATGTAACTTGGCTGTAATTGTGAGATACTGAATTTTTTTTATATATACGTGGGACTTGGAACAGCATACCATTAGAATCTTGCTTTATATGGGAATAGTAGTTAGAAGTGATTTACTCTGTTGTTAATAGTTTAATGAATTTGTTCACAGTTAGAGTTAGATAAATAAATTGTTAGTTGTTGATTTTAAAGTGAGTGTCAGAGACTCGTTTTATTTAACCACTAGAAGTTGCTGAAAGGCAGGTTACACCACTTTTGACACTCCTTTTACAGATTATAGGGCAAGATGCTCCTCTTTGGGTGTTTCAGTTTTAGTTTTTGGCAGGGGGTAGTCAACCTCCACCTTATAACACTTTGTGCTAGGTATGACTCAAACCAGTTTCTAGCTTTCCTCAATTCCCAATGACTCCAGTTTTGCTAGTGCTCCTTGATGCCATACTCAGTTAAATGCTGCCTTGATTTCAATGGTCATCATTTTCAACTCACTATTAATTCACCTTTTTTCTTTATGTTTGGACCAAGGCTATAATAAGGGCAGTAACTGAGTAAGTCTGACCGAGCCCGAGAAGTGGTTATCAGCTGGAGGCTTCCTTGTCAATGTTTGCCTGATGACGTAGACTTCATAGGGTCCAGAGCTGAAGTTGAGGACTCCATGAGTCATTGTTTATCTTGGTAGCATTCAAACTCTTTCGTTGATGCTTTGGATTACTAGTCCAGTGACATTACTTCTATGCCACCGTCTGCCAGTGTACTCTGCATTTCTGTAAATATATGTTCATTTGCAATGTTGTACTACTTGCCGTCATCTCATTGATCTGCTAAGTGCTGATATCATTGGCTAAAGTGAAAGGAGAGGAGCATCTTCCCATATCAGAAGGCAATGATAGTTTTCCAGTGGGACATCTTTTATTGTCTCATAGCATCAGCAATAGTTGTACCTAAAGTTGTTCTCATGACCCAGTGAAACATAAAGCTGGCATTTGAGGATGGCAGTCAAGGCTCATGATAGACTTCAAGGACAGTGACATTATCTGATAAAGTCAGAATGCAGATCCTTGGCCTGGGTTTATGACAATGACCTCTGAAAAAGGTTGGGGTTATGCTTGCTCACTAAGTAGAGGTATTTCACAAAGCAGTCATCCAGCATTCATTGGGCAGTAAGTCCATAAAACAGCAAGTGCTACACCTCCTGCAACTAAATGGGAAGCTGTCCTGGGAGGGTGATGAGGTGATGGAAGAGTGACCAAGGGGTTTCTGAGGCAATGGTCTTTTTAGAGTGGTGAAAGTGGAGGGAAGGGGAAGAAATGTTTGTTTCTGGCTCGATGTGTCAGAAATGCAGGAAGATGATTCTTTGAATATTGGGCGGAAAGTGAGGATAAGTGGAACTTTACTGTGATTCAGGGAGGAAGGAAAAGGGGTAATAGCAGATGTGCGGGAATT
>NC_063334.1:83140077-83165077 GCF_021869965.1 Rhincodon typus
CCAGAACTGTGCGCAATACTCTACCTGAGGCGCTAGGGGAGGTGAGGGCTGGTGGTATAATAGGCACTATAGACTGTCGATCCAGATAACATTCTGGGGTCCCAGGTTCGAATCGAGCCACGGCAGATGGTGGAATTTGAATTCAATAAATATCTGGAATTAAGAATCTAGTGATAAACAAGAATCCCTTGTGGATGTCAGAAAAAACCATTTGATTTATTAATTTCCTTTAGGGGAAGAAATTGCTGTCCTTACTTGGTCTACATGTGACTGCAGACCCACAGCAATGTAGTTGACTCTTAACTGCCCTCTGGGCAATTAGGGATGGGCAATAAATGTTGCCTAGCCAGTGATGCCCTCATCCCATGAATGAATAAAGGAAAAAAATGCTCTGATGAATTTCCCTCTTCTTGCACTCGATGCCACTTCACTTGAAAACCACTCTCTCCACCTGTCTTGCCACCCTTAATGATTAAAGCAGATGTACACTCCGGGTCTATCTGCTCCTGCATATCATTTAGAGTAATACCCTTCAATTGATATCTTTCTGCTAAAATGTATCCCGCTACACTCTTCCCACTGAACTTATCTACCATTTATTTATACGTTCCACTAACTTTGAAGTTCTACACTTCATACGCACATGTAGGAATTAGGAGCAAACGTTGGCCATTCAGCATATAAAGGCTGCTCCACCGTTCAATAATATCATGGCTGGTCTGTTTGTGTTTCAACTTCCATATTCCCATTCAATAAGAGCTGGCCAGCCAGCGAAGTCCGCGTCCCAAGAATGAATTTAGAAAAATGTTTACTTCCCTTGCCTAACAAGAATCGTTGTACCTCCACCTTAAAAGTATTCAACGACCATGCATCCACTGCATTTTGAGGCAGTGCTCCGAAGTCTTTAAACCCACTGAGAGAATAAGAATTCCCTAGTCTTTGTCCTCAATGGACAAACCCTAAGTTTAAAACAGTGACTTACCCAAAAGAGTAAATATCCTTTCCACAGCAACCTCATCAACACAAATCAGGATATCAGAAATTTAAATCAAATCATTCATTGATCTTCCAAATTCTATTGAAAACAAGCCCAGCCTGTCCAATCTTTCCTCATAACACAAGTCATTCATTCTAAGTATCCAGGCACTCTCTTCAGAGTTTGCAATCTTCCATGTTCTTTAACTCTGCAACTTTGAAATTGACTTATGCACTCCAAAATTATTAATATAAATCAGGAAAGCAAGGGTAACAATAATGAGCCGTAGGAAATACCAACTTCCTACAGCCTGAAAAACACTTATTAGTCATTATTCTCTATTTCAATCAGCAATTTTGGATTCATGTTGCTACTGTCCCTTTTATTCCATGACCTATAACATTACTCAAAAGTCTGGTGTCTGATATTGAATCAAACATCTTTTGAAAGTCCATGTTCACCATATCAACAACATTAGCCTTATCAACTCTCTCTGTTACCTTGTCAAAGAATTACAGCAAGTTAGTTAAACATTACTTTCCCTTCTGAAATTATTTTTCCTGCTTAACACACATTTATCCATGTGACTGTTAATTCTATCGCATATTAATGTTTCTCAAAGTTTCCCCATGGCCTAGGCTAAATTGATTGGTCTGTGATTGCTGGGCTTACTCTTACAAAATTGTTTAAACAAAGTCTTAAATGTTTACAATTTTCCTGTCCTCTAGCTCCACCCCAAGTCTAAAGAAAATTGAAAAATTATGGCCAGGACCTCTGCAATTCCCATTTTCACTTCTATCAATATCATTGTAAGCACCTCATCCAGTCCTACTACCTAATTAACTTTAAATGCATTCTATTCAATACTCACTCTGTATCAATTCTGAACTGTTCTAGTGATCAAGTTTTCATCCCTGTCACCATGCCTTGGTAACATTTGTTTCCTTGACAGAATCACAGATGTGTTATGACACAGGCCATTCTGCCCATCGTAACTGTAGTTAGATGCAAAATATTCATTTAATTCCTTGGTCACACCTCTTTCTTCTATATGCAGATCTTCTTTTTAGATCCCTGATCACAGCCACTACTCCTTTTTCCAGCTTTTAACTACTTATATGCCTATAGAGGATTCTAGAATACCATTTTATGTTGGATGTGGCTTTTTTTCATAATTGCTGTTTGCGTCTTTGACTTGCTTTTTCAAGTCCCTTTGAACATACAGTATTTAGCATGGTTCTTAATTGTACTGTCTATCTTACATGTCATAAGCACCCTTTTTATGAGTTCTATTTAATTTTTCCTGCAAACTGCTCTGCATTTATAAGCCCCATCCTTTCCTTTTGATGGAATATGCCTTGGCTGTGTCTGAACATTCTCTTCTTTGAAAGTAGCCCATTGTTCATTTAGAGATTTTTTCAGCCAACCTTTGGTTAACGACTCCATTATTGCCCCCCTTGAAGTTGGCTGTTTCCCTCAGATAATTATTCATCCTTTGGATTCCCATTGTCCTTTTCCACCATCATCCTAAACCTTATGACAAAAGATCACTGTCCCCCAAAACAAAAGATTCCCCCTCTGTTACTAGATCTACTTGGCCTACCTTATCCCCAAGAACTAGGTCTAGCAGTATTTGTTTTCTTGATGGACTGGCCACATTCTGCTGTAGAAAATTCTACTTAACACAGACTAAGAATTTGTTTTTCTCTATGCCTAACACTACCACTATCCCAGTCTATATTTGACTGATTGGAGTCCCCATTATAACATCTCTATAGTACATGCGCCTCTTTGTAATTTCTTTGCAGATTCATTCTTCTATATCCTTCCCATGAGTTGGTGGTCTATGGAAGACATCAAGTAACATAACTGCACAATGCTTGCTCCTTAGTTCTACCCAAATCAATTATGTCCTTGAACTCTCAGAGACATCCTCTTTCTAAAGTAGTGCACTATTCTCCTGAACGAAATCCACCATCCAGGATTAGGATAGTGGAGTGATTGCCCTGTCATAGCACTTCATTGGCACGGGACTATAGGTTTAAATGCTCAAAATATACAGCAGAGGGTGGTACACTCGCACTTTTAAGCACCAAAACTGGGCTAGAAAAATCATTTGCCGGGGCCAATCAAAGGAAAGTCACTCTGGAAGACAGAACTTTCATGATCTGCAAGGAGGAAGAGAAAAGGATGAGATTCTGAGGAAAGAATATAGGAAGTTAGGCAGGAATTTAAAAAGGTGGTCCTCGAGGGTAGTAATATCTGGATTACTCCCAGTTCCATGAGCTAGTGACAGTAGGAATAGAAGGATGGAACAGATGAATGCGTGGCTAAGGAACTGGTGCAGGGGAGAAGGATTAACATTTTTGGATCATTGGAATCTCTTCTGGGTTAAAGTGACCTGTAAAAGAAGGATGGGTTGCATCTGAATTGGAAGGGGACTAATAAACTGGCGGGGAGATTTGATAGAGCTGTTTGGGAGGATTTAAACTAGTAATGGGGGGGATCCCAGGGAGATAGTAAGGAAAGAGACCAATCTGAAAATGGTACAGTTGGGGAAAGGAGCAAATCAAACAGTCAGGGCAGGCAGGAACAAAGCAGAGAATGACGTAGGACTGATAAATTAAACCGCATTTATTTCAATGCAAGAGGCCTAACAGGTAAGGCAGATGATCTCAGGGCATGGTTGAGAAGATGGGACTGGGATATCACAGCAATTACAGAGATGTGGCTCAGGGATGGACAGCACTGGCAGCTTAAAGTTCCAGGGTATAAATGCTATCGGAAGGATACAAAGAGGGGCAAGAGAGGAGAGGGAGTGACATTTTTGATGAGGGATAACATTATGACTGTACTTAGGGAGGATATTCCTGGGAATACGTCCAGGGAAGTTATGTGGGTGGAACTGAGAAATAAGAAAAGAATGATCACCTTATTGAGATTATATTAGTCAGTGGGAAATTGAGAAAAAAAAATTGTAAGGAGATCTCAGTTACCTCTAAGAATAGTAGGGTGATTACGGGAGGGAATTTTAACTTTCTAAACACAGACTGGGGCTGCCATAGTGTTAAAGGATTGGATGGAGAGGAATTTGTTAAGTGTTCACGAGAAAATTTTCTGATTCAGTACGTGGATGTACCTACTAGCGAAGGTGCAAAACCTGACCTACTCTTGGGAAATAAGGCATGGCAGGTGACTGAGGTATCAGTGGGGAAGCACGTTGGGGCCAGCGACCATAATTCTATTAGTTTTAAAATAGTTATAGTAAAGGATAGACTGGATCCAGAAGTTAAAAGTTCTTAATTGGAGGAAGGCCAATTATTTCGATATTAGGTGAGAACTTTCAAAAGTTGATCGGGGGTGGATGTTTGCAGGTAAATGGATGGCTGGAAAACAGGAAGCCTTCAAAAATGAGATAACGCGAGTCCAGAGACAGTATGTTCCTTTCAGGGGCAAGGGCAAGTCTGGCAGGTGTAGGGAATGCTGGATGAGCACAGTAATTGAGATTTTGGTCAAGAAAAAAAAAGCATTTGTCAGGTATAGACAGCAGAGATCGAGTGAATCCTTAGAAGAGTACAAAGGCAATAGGAGTATACTTAAGAGGGAAATCAGGAGGGCAAAAATAAGACATGAGACAGCCTTGGCAAATAGGGTTAAGGAAAATCCAAAGGGATATTATAAATACATTAGGGACAAAAGGGTAACTAGGGAGAAAATAGGGCCCCTTAAAGATCAGCAAGGCCACCTATGCATGGAACTGCAGGAGACTGGGGGGATACTAAATGAGTATTTTGCATCAGCATTTACTGTGGAGAAGGATTTGGAAGATACAGAATGTGACATCTTGAAAAATGTCCATATTATAGAGGAGGTGGTTCGAAATGTCTTAAAAACATAAAGGTGGATAAATCCCAGGAAATGATCAGGTTTACTGTAGAACTCTGTGGGAAGGGAGGGAAGTGATTGCTGGGTCCCTTGCTGAGATATTTGTACCAGCAATAGCCACAAGTGAGGTGCCAAAAAACTGGAGGTTGGCAAATGTAGTGCCATTATTTAAAGAGTTGGTGAGGAAAAGCCAGGGAACTATAGACTGGAAAGCCTGACATCGGTGGTGGGCAAATTGTTGGACGGAATTCTGAGGTACAGGATTTACATGTATTTGGAAAGGCATGGATTACTTGGAGACAGCCAACATGGCGTTGTGTGTGGGAAATCATGTCTCACTAACTTGATTGAATTTTGTGAAGAAGTAATGAAGAGAATTGATGAGGGCAGAGTAGTGGATGTGATCTATATGGACGTCAGGTGTTCGAAAAGGTTCCTCATGGTAAACTGGTTAACAAGGTTAGATCACATGGAATACAGGAAGAACTAGCATTTGGATACAGAATTGGCTCAAAGGTAGAAGACAGAGGGTGGTGGCGGAGGGTTGCTTTGGGGACTGGAGGCCTGTAACCAGCAGTGTGCCACAAGGATCAGTGCTGGATGTACTGCTTTTTGTCATTTATATAAATGATTTAGATGTGAACATAGGAGGTATGGTTAGTGGTTTACAGATGACTCTAAAATTGGAGGTGTGGTGAACAGCGAAGAAGGTTATCTCAGAGGACAACGGGTTCTTGATCAGAGGGCCAATACGCGGAGGAGTGGCAGATGGAGTTTAGTTTAGATAAATGTGAGGTGCTGCATTTTGGAAATGCAGGTCAGGGCAGGACTTATATACTTAATGGTAAGGTCCTGAAAGTGTTGCTGAACAAAGAGACCTTGGAGTGCAGGTTCATAATTCCTTGAAAGTGGAGTTGCAGATAGATAGACAGAGAAGAAGGTATTTGGTTGGCTTACCTTTATTGGAGATGACATTGAGTATAGGCATTAGGATGTCATGTTGCAGCTCTACAGGACATTGGTTAGGCCACTTTTGGAGTACTGTGTTCAATTCTGGTTATTCTGCTATTGGAAGGATACGGTGAAACTTGAAAGGGTTCAGAAAAGATTTACAAGGAAGTTGCCAGGGTTGGAGAGCTTAAGCTATAGGGAGAGGCCAAATATGCTAAGGCTATTTTCCCTGGAATATCGAAGGCTGAGCAGTAACCATATAGAGGTTTATAAAATCATGAGGGTCAGGAATAGGGTATATAGACACGGTCTTTTGCCCAGGGTGGGGAAGCCAAAAACAGAGGGCATAGGTTTAAGGTGAGAGAGGATGGATTTGCAAGGGACCTAAGAGGCAACTTTTAAACGCAGGGGGTGGTGTATGTACAGAATGAGCTGCCAGAGGAGTTGGTGGAGACTGGTACAATGACAACATTTAAAAAGCATCTAGAATGGTATTTGAATAGGAAGGTTTTAGAGGGATACGGACCAAATGTTGGCAAATGGGAATAGATTTATCTAAGATATCTGGTTGGAAATGAAAATTATCACACACTTTATTTATGAACTTTTAGAAAAAGAATGTCATTTGAAGAAGGTTTACCTCCCGGTAAGTTAAACTTCTGAAATATTGCAAACGTCTATCCATGCACATTTACTCAGTTGCCATTTGCAGAGAAATTTAATGTTATTGTATTCATGAAATTTTGGAAGTTTAAATGTTATTTAAAAGCATGTTAGATGCTTGGAGAAAAAGGACTGTTGAAGAGTTTGAAGTCATGGCAATTTCACTGAATAATTGGGTAATAAATGCTGGCCTAGCCAGTGCTGCCCATATTGTGTGAATGAATTGAAGTTAATAATCACAAGGACCAGGCTAATGCTCTGGAAATCCCACCAGTAACGTATGGCGAAATTTGAATAAATCTGGAAATCTAATGCAGTCTACTGCTGACACTGGAATCATCAATCGCTGTAAAATCCCATCTGGTTCCCTAAGGTCCTTTTTGGGAAGGGAATCTGACATTGTTGCTTGATTTGACCTACATGTGACTCCAGACCGACAGCACTGTGATTGACTGAACTGTTTTCTGAAAGAGCCTAGCCAGCCATTCAATTGTATTAAACTGCTATAAAGTCTGAGTAAAGGAATACAATTGGACAGACAACCTGTATTGATCTAGGCATTGAAGACAACAATGGTAAAAAGCCCTGACCACTCTGCAAAGTCCTCCTTACTAATATCTGGCATTTGTGCCAAAATTGGGAGATTGTCCCACAGACTAATCAAGCAACAGCTGGATATTTGTTACACTGTGACTAATCTGTAACTGAAGAAGCTGTACCTAGGTAACTTTGTACCTAAGATGGCACTGTAATTGGTGACTTATAAACTTTTCACTGTGCTCATTGAGTACATGACAATGAAGCTAGTTCAATTCAATATTGTCAGTCAAGCATGAATCCATGTGTATGGTGTTGTCTCACATATAGAAAAATAGAAAATAGGAGCAGGAGTAGGTCATTTGGTCCATCGAGCGTATTCTGCAATTCATTATGATCATGGTTGAACATGTAACTCAATGACCTGTTTGTGTTTTACACCACATCCTTTGATCCCATTAGCCTTAAGTGATTTCTTGAAATTATACAATGTTTTGGCCTCAACTGCTGCCTGTGGTGATGGGTTCCGCAAGTTCATGAGACACCATTCTGAGAGGCCTCTGCATTAACTTCAGACCCACGCAGTTTCATGGCATCAGATGTGGGAATCTTCTGCTGTTTATCACCTACAGGACTTCGCTCACCTGATGAATTAGTACTCTGTCATGTTGAACACAAGTAAGAAAGAAACATTGAAGATTACAAGGGCTCAGATGTAATCTGGGTGAGGGGAGCTCTCTGTCTTTCACCAAGATTTAGCTCAATAACACCATGACTGACTGAGCTGGCTTAGTCCTAAAGGTCATAGCTGCTAGACCAGGTCTTTGGAAGGTGATGAGGGAGCCGAGAGAAAAATGTCACCAACCAACCTATCATACCTCTCCATGACCTACACTGGGAGGAGTGACCACCACACAGTACCTGTGGACACAGTGTCCCATTGAAGTTGCCCTCCACTATCTGTGGCACTACCACCATGCTGATAGAAAAGAGTCCAAATAGATTTGGCATCTCAAAACTGAGCATCTGTGAGGTGCAATGAGACAACAACAGTAGTAGAATTTATTAAGTTCCCAGTCTAACCTCATAATGTGGCATATTCCCCACTCTATCTTTGCCATTTCGCTGTGGGATCAAACCTGGTTCAGTGAAGAGTGCATGCTTGGGGCAGCAGCATGCACATGTAAAAGTGAGGTATCAACCTTGTGAAGCTACTACATCAGTCTATGTGCATGCCAAACAACATAAGCAGTGGGCAGCAAAGTCAACACATCACGCCTGGGTTCTGCAGTCCCGACATATCCAGTGGTGAATGATGATGGACAATGAACTAATGAGGCTGAAATTCTGCAAATATTTACATCTTCAATGATGGGTAAGCCAACACATCAGTGCAAAAGTCAAGGCTGAAACATTTGCAATAATCTTTACCCAGAAGTGCTGAGTGTATAATCCATTTCAACATTCTCCCAAGATCTGCAGCATCACAGATGCCATGCTTCAGCCAATTCAAGTCACTCCACATGAAAGTAAGAAATGGCTGAAGGCGTTGGATACTGCAAAGGTTATGTGCTGTGACAACCCCAGCATAAGACAGAAGACTCGTGCTCCATAACTAGCTCTCCTCGCTAAGCTATTCCAGTCCAACTAAAACACTGGAACTACCTGATTTAATGTGAAAATTTGCTCATGTATATCCTGGCCACAAAAATCAGGACATATCGAACCTGGTAAATTATTGCTGTGTTGGTCTATTTGCAATTGTTAGCAAAGTGATAGAATTGTCAGTCAACTTTGCTATCAAGGAGCATTTGACTGAGTGTGGCATCAAGAAGATCTGGTGAAATAGGAGTCACTGTGAATCTGAGGGAAAGCTCGCTTCAAGTTGATCATGCCAAACACAAAGAAAGATAGGAGATTAATCATCTACGCCCCAGCATCATTCATGACTCCTCAAATGAAATTTGAGGGGGAGGCAATGGCCCAGTGGTATTATCAGCGGACTGTTAATCCAAAGACCCAGATAACATTCTGGGGACCAGAGTTCAAATCCCACCATGGCAGATGGTGGAATTTGCATTCAATAAATATCTGGAATTAAGAATCTAATCATGACAGCGAATCCATCATTGATTGTCAGAAAAACCTTTCTGGTTCACTAATGTCCTTTTAGGGAACATTCCACACACATCAGGCAATGCCCATCTCCAACAAGTGAAAATCCAATCACCTCCTCTTGACATTCAATGGCATTATCATCACTGAATCTTCTAATATAAACATCCTGGGAGTTGTCATTCACCAATGAATGAACTGGACTAGCCATATAAATCATATAGCTACAAGGACAGGTCAGCAGCTAGGAATTCTGTACATGTAACTCCTCTCGGGTCTTCCTTCTGCATGTCCAACTTCTCCAAGACACAAATAAGGAGAGTGATGGAATACTCTCCACTTGCTGGGATATGTGCAGTTCCAATAATACTCATGAATCTCAATACCATCCAGACAAAGCAGCTCACTTAACTGGCACCCATCCACCACCTTCAGTGTTCACACCTGTCACTATCAATGTTCGGTAGTAGTGTACGATGTACAACATGCTTTGCAGCAATTCACCTAGGCTCCTCAACAAACCTTCCAAATTTACACCCTCTGCCGCATCACATGAATGAAAGCAGGAGATTGTGAAATTGTGGAAAACAGCTTAATGGGTCTCAATCTACGCTGTAATGTTCTAGCACATTAAAATGGAACCACAAACGCAAATTTCGGGATGTATCCCAAGCACCACTATATGGTACAGATAAAATTATTTTGTTGTGGAAGCTAATATGAAGAGAAAACTTTTCTTTGTGGGTTATTTGTCTGTGGACACTTTGTCCAGCTTTGGAAGCTAGGTGAATGAATATTTTTAAAGCTGAGTGAGATTGACTACCTTGTCACATCATGTTGAGGCCACAACTGGATCAAATATGATCTTATCAAATGCAGGCTTTAGAGTCCAAAACAATGTAGAAACAGGAGCCATTCAGCCCTTTGAGTCATTTAAATGCTGATTTGTACCTCTGTTTATCTGTTTTTATCCCTTGACATCCCTAACCCAAAATAAATTCCATTCTCAGTCTTGAACATGTCATTTGAACCATCTTTGTGTGACTAAATGCTGTATTTACACTAACCTTATGTGAAAAAGAAGTGCTTCCCAACTCTCATATAAATGATTACGCTCTAATTTTGAGACTGTGCCCTCCTGTTCTGGATTCCATTGCAGGCAATAATTTCTGTGCATACATTTTGAGCACTTATAGTCTGTCAACTGCTTTAATCATTTGAAGAAGCCTGATTAGATTACTGTTCAAATTCTGAACTCAAAGGAACACAAGTCAAGATTTTGCAGCTTATCTATCTAACTTTCAAACCCTAAAATCATTCTGAAGAATCTGTGCTATATCTATTTCAAGTACAATGTATCTTTCCTGGGATCTGTTGTCCAAAACTCAATTTGAAATTCATGTTCTGAAATCGGACTTCCTCTGGTTCCAAACATAAGATCTTAAATAATAATTCTTAAACTTTCAAATACATTTGTTGATAGTGGAAGGTTTTTTTTGTGACAGTACAGTTAAGAATCGTTAGTGGTCATTTTTCCAACTTAAGGAAGTATGTCAGGGCATCACTTTCCTCCACACACATTGCTAATACATATGAATGCAAAGGGGCACAATTTTAATATTGGAGAAAGACACAAAACTTGAAAGTATTGTGAACTATGAGGAGGATAGTGATGATAAGCTTCAAAAAGACATGTGGTGGAATGGACAGACAAATGGCATTTCAAAATTAACAAAGTGTGACGTGATTTGTTTTGGTAGGGAGAAAGAGAAAGGACAATATAAAATAAAGGGGCTGTAGAAGAAAAGGGATGGAGCTGGATGTGCACACATATCACAAAATCATGTTGTCATACACCAGGTTTGACAGATCGGTTAATAAAGTATCCAGGAAAGTGGGCTTATAATTGGGGCCATAGAGTACAATAGCAAGGCATGATAAACCTGTATAAAACACTTGTTTAGCTTCTTCTGGAATAGTATGTTTATTTCTAAGAACTCTGTCTAAAGGCTTAGAGAGAGTGCTTAAAAACATCATGAGGATAGTGGCTCAGTGGTTAGCACTGCTGCCTGACAGCACCAGGGGCCTGGGTTCGATTCCACCCGCAGGTAACTGTCTGTGTGGAGTTTGCACATTCTCTCTGTGTCTGTGTGGGTTTCCTCCTGGTGCTGTGGTTTCCCCCCACAGTCCAAAGATGCGCAGGTTAGGTGGATTGGCTGTGCTAAATTGCCCATAGTTTTCAGGGATATGTAAATTAGGTGGGTTATAGGTGGATGGGTCTGGGTGGGATGCTCTGAGGGCCAGTGTGGACTTGTTGGGCCAAAGGGCCTGTTTCCACACTGTAGGGATTCTAAGAAGATCTTAGATTCTAAGACGAGTTGGACCAAAGGGTCTATTTCCATGCCGTACATCTCATTGACTCTGAGCCGTTTGTCCAGTCAGAGGCTGCTTGTCTCAGGTGCTTGCTGCTGATAAGCTTAGAATGTATCCATCAGCAGCAAACACAGAAGACCTGTGTCGGGATAGATGGTGATAGTGAGATGGTGAGTGGCATCAATGGGCTAGTATGCCACAGGCTAGAGCTGAAGCCAAAGCAACAGCAGCAGAAGCTGAGGAAGGGAGGCCACATCTGAGAAGAGGAATGGCATGCCCAAACTAGAAGGCTCAATGTGATTCGCCCTGGGGGCTTGAACCCCTGTAGGAATATTGCTTTTTCTTTATTTCCTATCTTTCCTTAACACCCCTGAATATTTAGAACTGATCTTGTTCCTCCTTGAGCCAGGTTTCTGTTACAGTCATAACGGCAAAATTTCACAAGGGAATCTGCACTTGTAACTCACCAATCTTATTTATTATACTCTATGCATTCACATGAATGCACTGTCACACTTGTTCAGAAAATTTTATCTTCTCCCTTATTCCAAATCCATTTATTATCTATTATGCTATTATCTATTCTACTGAAAACTCTCTCTCACAATATGTTACAAACCCTGGTATTCCTCTTTGATATTCTCTCCTCATTCCCAAACCTCTCTACTGACTAGCACAAGGTCTTGGGAATAAAGCAGAGATTACAATGTTTGAGGCAATGCTTGTTAATTTTTGACCTAGCTCCATAAATCTGACTGCAGGACTGCATCCTGGTTTCTGCCTATATCTTTGGTACCAACATGGACCATGACCCCTGCAGATCAACTTCCCTTGGAAGAATGTCTTGCAGCCACTCTGTGACATCCTTGACCCTGGCACCAGGGAGACAAAATATCATCATGGAGCCAAGTCTATAGCCTCAGAAATGCCTAATATCATTAGTGTTTTGCATTCTTGTATAGCTGACCCACCCATGGTGCATGCAAGCTTAGTGCTTGTTAAACTTTTCTGAGGAACCAGCGCATCACCATTATACAGAATGGAAATTCTTGATTGGGGTGTCAGGGAACTTCGGTACTAACTGCCTGATTCTCAAGGACTGTCTGGCCATCACCCATTCCCTGTTTGCCTACATGCCCTAACCTGCTGTCTGACCACTTCTCTGAATCTGCTATCCATGTAACACTCAGTGCCGTGAATACCGCACAGTGATTTCAGCCATCACTTGAGTTCAGAAACATGGAGCTCATGATTTTACAGACAGTGACACTCCTGCATTAGGTCATTAAGGTTGTGTGAAATGCTCACAATTTCCCACAACCCACAGGATGGGCATTGTGAATTGGCAAGCTGCCCTGCCATAACCTCAGCTTACTTTTGTATTATTTGCAATAAACTGAAGATTAGAGATTTATGAATTTATAATTGTCTTGTGATATCACTTCTTGATTTTCTTTTCAAACTCATTCCTCTTATGCAACTTTGCAACTCCTGATCTCTTGAGGCTGACAAAGACAGAAAGAGAAAAAGGAAACAAAGCATCTCCCTCCTCACGAAACTTCCAAGGTGAAAATCCAGTTAGGTGGTCATCAGTAAACAAGCACTTATTCCAAAATATGTAACAACCAAGAAATCCCACGCTAAGAAAAAGATTCACTGTTTTTTCATTGACCACTTTATCCACAAACCTTCAAACAAGTGTATAAAAATTAGTAAATATGAAGCCATCATAACAGTTCCTTCTTTGAAAACTGAAACTCATTTTCAAACACAGTTCATTACAAAGTGCAGACAAGAATAAGAGTATATTTTAACAATTAAGACACATTTCACATGTATCGTCAACCATTCTTTTCCCTATAACTTACATCCTAATCTCAGATGCCATTTGCTACTAAGATAATTTAATCTAAATTTAATTATTGCAAAGCATTAGCAATCACATTACTCTTTCCCTCAATAAGAACAACTTTAAGTGACAAGGCTGAAATAGCAAACTCCGCTGTAATTTAGAATATCTTGCATCAAAAAGCCTCTGGGGTAGTGTGAACAATAAGAGGTGTATGAGAGTGAAGAGATCTTTCCTCATCTTAGATCTAAATGATTGCCCCCTTATCATTAGACAATGTTCCCATGTTCTAAATTCACCATCAGGAAAAATAACACCTCAGTTTATATCCTGTCTAGATTTACAGTATATCCTTTATTAAACACAGAGATGCAGTTTCTCCATAGTATTCCAGGGTATGTGATCTCATAAAAGCTCAATACAAGTATAATAAGACTTTCTTGAGCTTGCATTCCGATCCTCTGGCAATAAAAGCCAATATGCAGTTTGCCTTCCTCACTGCTTGCGATACCAATGACCTACTTTCCTCTGTTCCTTGTATCAGAAAGCTAAGTTACTTTGTACATTAACATTTACACTTTTCAAGCTTTTTGATCTTACAGTCAAAATAGAAAATGTCAATTTCCACATCCTATTTAGAGACAGACAGAAAGCTAAAGGCCACTTATCTTGACATCTGTCATCAAGAAGATGTCAGAAGCTAATATTAAAGACATTATCATTGGGTTCTCAAGGTACTCAAGGTAATCAAGCAGTCACAGAATCACAAAATTGTCATGGTGCAGAAAGGGGTAATTCAGCCCATCATGCCTGCACTGGTTCTTCAAACAAGCATCAATATCTATTGTCAAACTCCTGTTTTTTCCCTATACCCTTGCAGACTATTTCTATCCAAATAATCATTCAATGTCCTCTTGTATTCCCCAATTGAACCCGCATTCACTACATTTTCCGGCAGTGCATTCCATACCCCAATTACTCATTCTCTCGCATCATTCCTGCTTCTTTAGCATTATGACTTAAAATCTATACCCTCTTGTTCTGTGTTCACTTTACAATCAGGAACAGCTTTTTCCTATCTACGATATCCAGCCCGCGCATGTATTTGAAAACTTCTATCAAATCTCTTCTCAGCCTTCTTCTTTCCAAGGAGAACAACTTCTTCAATCTATCCTCATAACTGAAGTTTCTCATTCTCAGAACCATTCTTGTAAATTGTTTCTGCACTCTCTCCCATGCATTCATGACTTTATTACAATGTAGTGCCCACAACTGTACACAATACTCCACTTGAGGTCTATCAACTATCTTTCAAAATTCAATATAACTTCCTTGCTCTTATAATCTATGTCCTTATTAATAAAGCTGAGGACACTGTATACTTTATTAATAGTAACGGTTTTGTAAACTTGAAATGATCTTCGTAATGGAATTTTACCATACCTTTGCGCCAGTTATCCTACTAATTCATGAGTTCAACATTTGTGTAGTTGCCTATGAAATTGCTCAGCACATTAGTGACATTGCTGTATATCCCTAAATATATGACATATGGATGCGTTTCCTCCCCAAATTACTGTTCTTGCCTTCCTGACTTGATTTTTTTTTTCCTGTTCATGCCTTCATCCTCTCTAAAGCATAGAAAATTACTGGAGATTCAAAAGATGGCAACGTTTAGATGGATAAAGGCTCCTGCCTTCTGGCTAACTTGCCATTAAAAAGACTTCAGTCTAGAATTGCATGCATTTTTTTTCACTTCATGTCTCCGTGTATGTAACCTTGCTACAGTTGCTGCACTTTAGATTATATTTACCTTGGGTGGGGATGATCTCTCATAGCTTACAGTGGCCCAAGTCGGCAGCTGCTCCTTCTGTGCCTCATCAGGAGAATTTCCTCTCTTCTTCACCACCTACCTTCCCTACAAAATACCAGGCCTTACATGCCTATTTCACAAATTAGTTTCTAAAACCCAGATCACACTGGCAATTTCCTTGTTAGTGGAGCGAAGTTTAACTATAATGTCAATTTTACATTTAGTATGTAGAGTTAATTGCAAAATGTGAGTAACTCATAAATCACCAAGGTCTTTTTCCTAATGTGATTTTTTTTAAGGTAAGAGAGAAAAGATTTAAAAAGGACCTGAGGGATATGTTTTTCATGCAGAGGGTGGCACATTTATGGAACAAGCTGCCAGAGGAAGTGATGGAGGCTAGGACAATTACAACATTTAAAAGGCATCTGGATGGGTTCATGAATAGTAAGGGTTTAGAGGATGAGGGCCAAATCTGCCAAATGAGACTAGGTCAGATTGGTATGTCTGGTCGGCATGGATGAGTTGAATCGAAGGGTATGTTTCTGTGCTGTATGACTCTATGACTACTCTCTCCAACTGTCCTAACAGCTTTAATGATCTGTGCACATGTACAACCAGGCACCTCTACTCTTGCACCCCCTTTAGAATTCTACTTCCTATTTTATATAGTCTTTCAATATTCTTCCAACCTCACTCTTCTTTGCATAATCCTCATTTGCAAATCTATCAACTATTCGACCAACTTATGAATGTCCTTTTGGAGTATCACACTGTATCCTTGACAGTTTACAATTCTTACAAGTTTTCTGTCAACTGCAAACTTTGAAACTGTCCTCTGCACACCATGATCCAGGTCATTAATATATATCAGGAAAATTATCAACCCCTGGTGAACTCCATTAAAAACTTTTCTCCAACTCAAAAATGTCCATTGTCCATTACTTGTTATTTCTTATCACTCAGCTAATTTTGTATTTACATTGTTGCTGTCCCTTTTATACCATGATCTATAACTTTCCTGTTGTTGGCACTATGTCAAAGTCTTTTGGAAAACTATGTGTACACATCAACAGCATTACCCTTATCAAGCCCTTCTGTTACTTCTTCAAAAAACTCCTGCAAGTTTATTAAACACAATTTCTCCTTTAGAGATTTATGCTGACTCTTCCTTATCAATCCACCTATTTCCACGTGACTACTAATTATATCTCAAATAATTGTTTCTAGACATTTCCCCATCACCAAAGTTAAACTAACTGGTCTGAAATTGCTAGGATTATCCATACAACCTTACTTGAACAATACCAAAACGTTCGCAATTCTCCACTCTCAGGCACCTCCTCGAAATCCAGGGAAGATCAGAAGATTGTGGCCAGAGACCCTGCAATTTCTACCCTCACATCCTTCAATATCCTTGAATTCACCTCACCCAGTCCCAGTGCCTTGTCACCTTTGAATGTCAACAGTTTATTCAAAACCTTTTTCTCATTAATTTTGAACCCAATTCGTGACAGAGTTTCCTCCTCTGTCTTCATGATCTGGGCAGCACCGTCCTCTTTTGTAAAGATAGAGTATTCACTTAACACCTCAATCATAACATCTGCCTCCATGTGTAAATCTCCCTTTTGGTTTCTAATCAGTCAAACTCCTTGTTAACTATTAATTATTTATACACTGATAGAAGATTTTGGGATTGCCCTTTATAAGAACATAAGACTATAAGAACTAGGAGCAGGAAGAGTAATTAAAAAGTGGGCTTCCATTACCGAAACATAGACTGGGATACTACCGGTTTAAGAAGCAGTGATGGGCAAGTGTTCCTGGATTCTGTTCAAGAGAGTTTTCTAATGTAGTACGTGTTCAGTCCAACAAGAAAGCACCTGGTCCTTGAAAATATGGTGGGTCAAGTAGATCATGTGTCAGTGGGGGAGCATTGTGCAAGGGTTCAAAGGTCCATATATGCCATCTTGTTGCTCATTCACTAATGTATCGATTTCTTTTTACAGCCTTTTGTATCTTACTTACATCTTTCACACCTACCTAACTTTATAACATCAGCAAGCTCGGATAAATTACTCTTGGTTTCTTCATATGAGTCATTTTTATTGATTATAAGTCATTGAGGCCTCACTAGATATCGTTTCAACTCACTACAGTCTACCAACTTGAAATTTTCCCAATTATCCCTATTCTTTGCTTACTGTCTATTAACCAATACTCTATCCATGCTAACATAATAAAGTACCAATTTCTTGCCTGTTAGCCTATTAATGATTTTTTATATTACCTATTAAGATTTAGCAAGGCATCTTATTACATATCTATATCAACTAGTTCCCCTTTAATAACCTATTATTCACATAGTCAAAAAACTCAAAAAAAATTGTCAAATGCTACTTATCTTTCATAAACCCATGATGACTTGCACTAATCACACTACACCTTTTATTTGTGTCTTGACTGTGTGATTATGGTACATAGTTTGTAAAGAAAGCTGATGGGGGTGGGGGGGGACGCATGATGGCCTAGTGCTATAATCTGTAGACTATTAATTCAGAAACCCAGCTACTGTTCTGGGGACATGGGTTCGAATCCTGCCACAGCAGATAGTGGAATTTGAATTCAATGAAAAATACCAGGGATTAAGAAACCATTGTCGATTGTCAACAATCATTTGTAGAAAAACCCATCTGGTTCACTAATGTTGTTCAGAGAAGGAAATCTGCCACCCTCATTTAGTCTGGCCCACATGTGACTCCAGGCCTGCAGCAATGTGGAAAACTCTCAAATGCCCTCAGAAATACTATGAAGTCTCAATAAAGAAATGATAAGGGATTGATCACCTGGCCTCGACCTAGGCATCAGAAAAGATAATTGCACAAACAGCCCCGTTGACCCTGCAAAGTCCTCCTTACTAACATCTGGGGGGTAGTACCCAAACTGGGAGAGCTGTCTTGCAGACTGGTCAAGCAATAGCCTAACAAAGTCATGCTCATCATACCTGACAGGCAAAGTCCAGGGAACCACCATCACCATCTCCAGATACGTCCTGTCTCACCTGCAGGACAGATCCAGCAGAGGAGGCTGCACAGTTGGGATGGAGTTGCTCTGGAACTCCTCAACATAGACTCATGAAGTATAATGGCATCAGGATAAACATGGGCAAGGAAACCTCCTGCTGATTATCATATACCATCCTCCCTCAGCTGCTAAATTAATACTCTTCTATGTGGAACAACAATTGGAGGAAGCACTGAGGATGGCATGGGCACAAAATGTACTCTGGTTTGGGGATTTCAATGTCCACCACCAAGAGTGGCTCAGCAGCAGTACTGCCGATCAAGCTGGTTGGGTCCTAAAGGGCATTGCTGCTAGACTGGATCTGCGGCAGGCGGTGAGAGATCCAACAAGAGGGAAAAACATACTTGACCTCATCTTTACTAATCTGCCAACTGCACTTGTGCCTGTCAATGACAGAATTGGTAAAAGTAACCACGGCTTAGAACTTGTAGATACAAGGTCCTGCCTTCACAACGAGAAAATCCTCCATCATGCTGTGTGACACTATGTTAAATGGAATAGACCTGAAACAGGTCTAGCAACTCAAGACTAGGCATCCGTGAAGCACCGTGGGCCATCAATTGCAGCAGAATTGTGCTCCTGAATGGAGCATCCTCATAGCCTGGCTAACTGCACTCAACCATTACCACCAAGCCAGGGAATCAACCCTGGTTCAATGGACAGTTCAGTAGGACATGCAGAAGCAGCACCGGGCATACCTGAAAAGGTGTCAAATTGATGAAGCTACCAAACCAGGCTACTTGCGTGCTAATCAACATAAGTAGCGAGTGATAGAGCTAAGCAATTCCACAATCACTGGATCAGATCTAAGCTCTGCAGTCCTACCACATCCAGTCAAGAACGGTGGTGGACAATTAAACAACTCACTGGAAGAGGAGGCTCCACAAATATCCCTGTCCTTAATGATGGAAGAGTCCAACACATCAATGCAAAAGATAAGGCCAAAGCATTCATAGAAATCTTCAGCCAGCAGTGCCAATTGGATGATCCATCTCGGCCTCCTCCAGTGGTGCCCAGCATTACAGATAGCTACAATACTGGCACCGGGGAGGCGATGGCCTAGTGGTTTTATCATTGGACTGTTAATCCAGAGACCCAGAGAACATTCTGGGGACCAGGGTTGAATCCCGCCACAGCAGATGGTGGAATTTGACTTCAATAAATATAAAGAATCTAATGATGACAGTGAATCCATTGTTGATTGTTGGAAAACCCATCTGGTTCACTAATGTTCTTGAGGGAAGGAAACTGCCATTCTTAACTAGTTTGGATTACATGTGACTCTAGAACTGCAGCAATGTGGTTGACTCTTAACTGCCCTTTGGGCAATTAGAGATGAGCAATAAATGCTGCCTAGCCATTGATGCCCTCATCCCCTGAATGAATAAAGAAAAAGTCCACATGAAAATGTAGAATGTTGCTCAGGTATGTCCGATATACAAAAAGCAGGGCAAATCCAACTTGGCCAATTACTACCCCATCAGCTTACTCTTCATCATCAATAAAGAGATGGAAGGTGTCATCAACAGTGGCTATGAAGAAGCACAGCTCAGTGATACCCAGTTTTTGTTCTACCAGGGCCACTCAGCTCCTCATCAAATTAGCATTGGTTCAAACATGGACAGAAGAGCTGAATTCTACAAGTGAGGTGATAGTCACAGCCTCAACAACAAAGCTGCATTCAACTGAGCGTAGCATCAAGGAACCCTAGCAAAACTGGAATCAAAGAGTGGCAGGAGGCAAACTCTCTGTTGGTTGGAATCATACCTGCACCTAGGAAGTGGCTACAAGAGCAGGTTAGAGGCTAGGAATACTGTGGCCAGTAAAAACTCACCTCCTGACCTCCCAAGGCCTCTCCATCATCCACAAGCACAAGTCAGGAGTGTGATGGAATACTCCCCACTTGACTGGATGGGTGCAGCTCCAACAACACTCAAGAAACTTGACGCCATTCAGGGCAAAGCAGCCCACTTGATGAGGACCAAATGCACAAGCATCCACTGTTTCTACAACCGACACTCAGTAGCAACATTGTGTATTATCTACAAGATGCACTGCAGAAATTTATCAAACTTAGACAGCTCCTTTGAAACCCACAACTACATCCATCTAGAAAGATAATGGCAGCAGATACATGGGATCACCCAACACCTGCAAGATTCCCTCTGATCCACTCTCCATTGAAATATATTGCCATTCCTTCATTATCGCTGGGTCAAAATCCTAGAGTTCCCTCCCTAAGCGCATTTTAGGTCGACCTACAGTGTGTCGACTGTGGTGGTTCAAAAAGGCAGCTCACCACCACCTTCTCAAAAGCAACTTACAGTCAAGCTCAGATACCAGCAAAGCCCAAGTCCCACGAATGAATAAATAAAAATCTCTCTTTAAAATGAAATTTTGACTTACAAAATGGTTCCCAAAGTCACATAACAACCCTCGTGTATTTCAAGAGACTGTACTTACCTGAGGTATAAATGCATAAAACCCCAATGAGACCACTAAAATAACCAATTTGACCAACTGACTGCTACTCAGGACAAAAGCAACTCCTACCAGGTTTCTTTAGTGACAATAAAGAATAATTCAATTTATTGAAACCCATTTAATTTTAACAAGATGGGCAAAGACAAACTGTTTACTACATGGAAAATGGCAGGAAAAGAAAAATATAAACAGGTAAAAATTCTGAAGATCAAAATCTGACAGCACACAATGGAAACTTATATTCCTCATAATCTTTTTGATTTTTGCAATTATGATACAATGATGTCAGTAGGGTGATAGTCATTCTTTGATTCAATTGTTGATCAGGTGAACGTATATCTTGGCAACTTCTTTCTTTTAAACTTTCTTGAGAGAGAGATGAAAACTTTTGTCTGCAGACTCTAGATGTACTTTTTCCATGCTGCTGTTCTTGGCACATAACGCTTTTTAACACTCTGCAGCTCAATCAATCAGATAGCTGTTGTCAGGCAGAATTTTCTTAACTCGAAGGATTCTCAGTGTCGTTCAGTCTCAGATTCTACCTCATACTGCTTCTAAAAAGTAATCCTGCACAGCATAGCTCAACAACGTGCAACATTTGATTTCTAAGTTGTAAAACCACCTAGTTTTTCAGTCATAGCAGTCCAATTTCTATTGCACTTTATTTTCCCAAGAATGAAAAACATGTAATATCTTACACTCATGAAGAGAGCACAACATTTATATGGCACATCCAGTTAAGTTTCTGGTCAGTACTCACCCGCAGAACATTGAGAGGACGAGAATGGAGATAAGAAAAAAATCTCTTAGTGGAGACGGTCACTGCCTCAAACTTATGTGGGTGAATATTACTTGTTGCTACTCAAAGTCTGAACTTTGTCCAGATATTGCTGAAAGTGGACAGGAACTGCCCAGGGAACTGAGGAGTGGTGAATGGTAGTGAACAACGCAATCATTAACGAACATCTCCATCTCCGTCCTTATCTGCAGGGATGGTCATTGATGAAGTACCTTAAAATGATTGGGCTTAGAATAAGCTATTACTTCATTAGGCCACTCTGAGAAAATTCTGCAGTGATGCCCTGGGATTAAAATGATTGGCCTCCAGCAACCACAACCACTTCTTTTCTGCTAAGTAGGACTCCAACAAGTGGACACGCTGTCCCTAATCCTTGTTGACTTGAAATTTCTACTATAGAAACACTTTTTGGGTTCTTATAGTAGAAATTTAGATAGGTTTTTCTGACAAAAGGCAATGGTTTCATGGTCATCAGTAGATTCTTAATTCCAGAATTAATTTTTGCTGAATTCAAATTCAATCATCTGCTGTGTGGGATTCAAACATTAGCTGAGTTTATGAATTAATAGTCATGATAACACCATTAGACCATCACCGCCTCTTTCAAATCAAGATGGTGATTGGTGAGTGGGTAACGTGAGTGAGCGAATGGATGAACAGGGGAACTTGCAGGTTGCAGTGTTCTGATGCATCTGCTGCCCTTTGTCCATGTAGATGGTAGTGATCATGGATTTGGAAGGTATTGTCCAAAGGAGCCTTGTTCAGTGGTGTATCATGTGGATTATGCACACTGCTACAACTGACTTTCAGTGATGAATGTATGTATATGTGGTGCCAATCAAGAGGGCTGATGCCCTTGATGGTGTCAAGCTTCTTGAGTGTTTTTAAGTGGCACAAATGTTACTTGCCACTTCTCAAACCAAACGGATATTGGCCAAGTCTAGCTGCATTTGGACATAATCTGCTTTAGTATTTGAGGAGCCATGAATGGTGCTGAACATTGTGTACAATCATTGACGACCATTTCCATTTCCTTTTCCACTTCGGAACTCAACAGTCTTCTGCACTCAATACAGCATTCAACAATTTTACGGCTTGAGGCACCTTCTCCCTTATCCTTACCCCAACCCCCATATACTTGACAACAATGTGCAGGGCTGGATGAACACAGCAGGCCAAGCAGCAATACTTGGCCTTGTTATCACATGGTCTGCTATTACACGCTACCCATTGTTAGCCACTAATAGTCCCCATTTGCAGCTGTTCATTCTCCCAGGTTGAACATTATCTAATCCTTTGTCTGTCCAGCTGCTCTTTTCTTCTTTTTGGGTTCTATCTCTATCTACCCTTTACTCCTTAACCCTTCCCCCCATCCTGTCTGCTACATAAAAAACATTTTCTAGGCTACCATCAGTTCTGAAGAAAAGTCACTGGACTTGAAACATTAACCCTGATTTCTCTCTGCAGATGCTGCCAGACCTGCTGAGATTTTCCAGCAATTTCTGTTTTTGTTTCTGATTTTGAGTATCCGCGGTTCTTTTGATTTTTATTTAGTATCTGAAGATGCTGGGCTGAGGACACAATCCTAAGGAATTCCAGCAGAGGAATCTGAAGCTGAGATGATTAGCCTGTAACAACCACAACTATCTTCCTTTGTATCAGGTTATGACTCCAACTAGCAGAGGAATTTTCCTGATTTACATTGATTCTATTTTACTAGGAATCCTAGCTGTCACACTTGAACAAATGCAATCTTGAGATCAATGGCAGTCACTCTCAGGTCAGAAGTTGAGTGGCCTTAGCTCAACACAAACTGAACATCAGTAACAAGTTAACTTATTGAGGATGGGGACATTGGTGGATTTCCTCCACCAGTGGGTTGTTTAATTGTTCTCTACCATTCCTGACTGGATGTGGCAGGACTGCAGAGTTTACATCGGATCCATTGATTCTGGAATAGCTTAGCTCTATCAGTTATTGCTTATGCTGTTTGGCATGAGCAGGTGCAATGAGACGTGGCTGTCGTTAGACACCATTCACTGAAAGTAAGCATGCAGGTGCAGCAGATTGTGAAGAAAACAAAAACAATAGCATGTTGACCTTCATAGCGAAAGGATTTGTGTACAAAGCAGGGATGTCATGCTGCAATTGTACAAAGCCTTGGTGAGACCACAACTGGAGTACTGTGTGCTGTTTTGGTCTCATTATTTGAGGAAGGATGTTCTGGATATGGAGAAAGTGCAACAAAGGTTTACCATACTGATTCCTGGAAAGACAGGACTGATGCAAAAGGAGAGACTGATCAGTTATGACTATATTAACTGGAGTTTTAAAGAATGGGAGTGGGGGGAGTTCTCTATGAGATGATATTCTCAAAGAACTAGACAGGGTAAATATAGGATGAATGTTCCCAATAACCAGCTAAAGGGATCAATGGTTACGGAAGAAAGTGGGAAGGAGTACAGAGTTGGATGATCAGTCTTAATCATATTGAATGGCAAAGCAAACTTGTGGGAGCATTATGGTATACTCTTGCTCCTATTTTCTGTTTTATATTTGTATCCTAAAAACAGCCATTGTTATTGAATCGCACAAGGGAAAGTATCTTCTCAACATCCACCCTGCCAATCCAACTCAAAATCTTCTATGTTTCATAGAACTCATATAGTCCTGAAGGAAACTATTTGATCCACTGGATCTGCAACCTAATGAGCATTATGCCTGAGTGGTGTTCTGCTTTTTCCCCTGCACAATGTTTCTAACTAGGATCCAATGCCCTCTTGAATACTTCAACTGAATCAGCTCCACCATAGATCTAGGCAGTGTATTCCGGACCTTAACTACTCACTGTGTGAAAAGATTTTCCTCATCTTGCATTTGCTTCCTTTACAGAATATTTTAAATCCATACCCTCTCTTCTTGATTCTTTTGAGTGTGGAAATACTTTTTCCAATATACTCTGTCCAATCTTCTCTTAATTTTGAAAACTTCTGTCAAATCTCCTCTTAGCCTCCTCCTCTCTAAGAAAAAAAGTCCCAACTTCCCCAATCTATCTTCATAGCTGAAGTTTTCATCCCTGGAACCATTCTTGGAAACTTGTTTTGCAGTCTCACCAATGCATTCTCATCCCACCAATAGTGAGGCACCCGGAACTGTATACAATACTCCTGCTGGGGTCCGACTAGTGTCCTATAAAAACAATTAGCAGGACCTCCTGGCTCTTAAATGCTATGTCCCTATTAATAAAGCTTTATAAACTCTTCTCTCCACTCGTCCTCTCACCTTTGATGATTGATGCACAAATACACCCAGGTCTCTCTTTTCCTGCACATACTTTAGATTAATGCTCTTTATTTTGTGTGGTCTCTCCATGCTTGTTCTCCTAAGCTGCATCACCTCACACATTCTCATTGACATCATTTGTCATGTTTCTGTCCACTCCACTAATATGTAAACATTCTTTTGAAGTTCTAA
>NC_063334.1:83165577-83226590 GCF_021869965.1 Rhincodon typus
ATTTTGAAGAAAGTGTAATTGGACATTGTAGGGTCACTAACCACAATCATTCAATCTTCCCTGGACTCGTGGGAAGTGCCAGTGGAGAGCTGCAAACATTATGCCCTTGTTCAAAAATGGTTTTTAAGGATAACCCCAGCAATTACAGACCAGTCTGTTTACTTCAGTGATTCACTTTTGGAATATTGTGTTCGATTCTGGTCTCCCTGCTACAGAAAAGGTGTGAAACTTGAAACGGTTCAGAAATGATTTACAAGGATGTTGCCAGGGTTGGAGGGTTTGAGCTGTAGGGAGAAGGTGAATAGGCTGGGGGATATTTTCTCTGGACCATCAGAGGCTGAGGGGTGACCTTACAGTAGTTTATAAAATCATGAAGGGCATGGATTGGCTGAATAGCCAAGGTCTTTTCCCTGGGTGGGGGTGTCCAAAACTAGAGGGCATGGGTTTAAGGTGAGAGGGGAAAGATTGAAAAGGGACCTAAGGGGCAACTTTTTCACACTGAGGATTGTACGTGTATGGAATGAGCTGCCAGAGGAGGTGATGGAAGCTGGTACAATTACAACATTAGAAGGCATCTAGACGGGTATATTTAGAGGGATATGGGCGAATTGCTGGCAAATGAGACTATAGCAGGGAGAGCAGAATTGAAAACGTATTTCAAAAGTGGCCTAACCAATGTCCTGTACAGCCACAACATGACATCCCAACTCCTATACACAGTGCTCTGCGCTAAATTAATCAAAGTTTTTTTAGTATAAAACATAGGATTAAGAGGCAGATCTCAGCAAAACATTGCAGATTTACAAAAGAAATAACGATTAAGATTTGTAAGCTTTATAAGTCTGAAAAACAAACACTTAGCTGCTTCAAGCTCTGAAAACCTGACATTCCCAGCTGTGAGTAGTTCTGATGATGAGGCGTCTCCAAGATCAGCTGTGAGATTTCACTTTTTTTTTGTTGACAACATTCAAGGCTGAGTTAGATTTTGGATTTGCAATGGAGTCCAGGATTATGGGGAACAGGCAGGAAAGTGGTGTTAAATTCACCACCAGATCAGCCATAATCTTATTAAATAGTGGAGCAGGCTCAAAAGAGCAAATGACTTACCCCTGCCCTATTTATTGTGTACTATTCTACCCATTCAAGTGTCCAGTTTAACAAATGGAAGATTGAAGGTACGACCTCTGCCAGTCAGCCTGATTATACAAAAAGCTGTGAAACTAATTTCTGGATTGCATCACTTGCTTTTATTCAGTCTGATTTTACTTAATTATACATTTTGCATTCAGCCAGATTAAAAGTGAGTGAAATGGTGAACTATGAAACAAGCTGCCGATTCATTACTGTCAGCTTCGTAATACTACCCAAGATAAGTTTCATCCCCCAAGAGATCTATTTTCAAACTTCATTCAGTATTGATACACATGAATGACCTCACATATTTTGCTACATTTGTGTCCAGTTTCATAATCAATATTCAGAACATAATTTAATCAGTACAGCCTTATGCTGGTTGTAAACTAGCTTTTGGAAGAGGGGAGAAATAAATAACAGCCTAAATTGAAACACAGCCATTTTAGCTGTAGTAAAGTTGAATATCCCCTTATTTCAGATGAAAGGCTATTAACCGTGACAAGCTAGTGTTATTATAAACATGGCAATAGGTCAGCAACCTACCTGCATATTGATCGAGAATACAAGTTTCTAACAACTGGATTAGTGGTTTATGGACATCCTAGCACTTGAAAATAACAAGGTTAGCAATCAATTTAATACATTTCCAGATGTTAATGTAAAATTGAACTTAAGTGTGCAGCTCTTACCACTTTTTTTAGAATGATATATGTTGATTGAGCACATCCACTTTGCTGTATCCTTCAGAACTGTTGGGATAGCCAATCCATTTCATTGAGTATGATGGTTACAGGGTAGACTCTTTTTTTTTTTTTCTTGTGACTTCTATGAAGGAAATCACATTTAAGGTTTTCTTGAGAATTTCCGGATTTTGGAGCAGTTTATGTTCATCTTCCCAGTCTATTTGTATAATTACTAGACTATTAAATTAATCACAGGGAGATAAAACAGTAGTTCAGAGATCATAGAGTATTTCTTAGCATTTCATTGTAGTTTTATTACCTTTGCAATAAAATTACAAATTCCAGAATGTGAAAAATGAATCAACGAGAATATTGAAGAACTTCAAGCTGATCCAGAAACAATAATTCAATTTAGATGAGAAAATGATGAGAAATAAAGAATGGTGTGTTTTTGAAAACACTTTTTATGCTGTGTTGAGGTATCCAGTCAACTGGCTGAGTGGCTTTGGTGACTTTGGAGAACGCATTGGTCCCGTTTTCTTGGATTTAAGAAAATGTATGGCTTTGTGGTTAACCGATCAGAGGGCATTTAAATGATGGAGGTATAGAGGTGAATCTTAGAGCTTTGTAGGGAGCATCAATCCCATATTAAAATGGTGGAGACTACTTCATTTTGATCAGAAAGCTAATTATTTTGGTGATTTATTGAACCTAACTAACTTTGTTAAATCAAAAGAAGAAATATTTTCATAGGGATGCATAAAAAAGGGACACACAAAACATGGGAGTAAGAGATGATCATTGAGCTCATCAAATATGCTCTGCCATTCAGCCATGGCTGAACTTGGGCTTCATTTTCACTTTTCCACTCATTCTCCAAATTTCTTGATTCCTTGAAAGACCAAAAATCTGTCTTTCCCAGCCTGGCATATATTCATTAAATTCAGAGAACTGAGTAGAAAATGCAGGATGAATGCCATTATGTAGTACAGTTAAAGCATTGTGTTTCTTTCAGATTCTGGAATTTTGCATTAACCAGTTAGCTGTCTACATTTGTTTATTTCCTCCCCCAAAGTTTGCATGTTTTGGGTATGCTGCAACTGCCACCCAGATTTTAATTTTCTTCAACAAACACAACATGCTGGAGAAACTCAGCAAGTCTGGCACCATTCTTTTTATTATTTATTCACAGGATATGGATGTCACTGGCCAGGCCAGTATTTATTGCCCTTCTCTAACTGCTGTTATGAAGCAGACCAGATTGCCTCAAAATATGTTAAGAAGGTAGTGTAGACCCTAAGTTTTTCTTATCTTTAAAGGCAAATATGAAGTATCTCCTCCAGATGTAAGGCAACTGGTCAAACTACTCAACATTAGACAGAACACATTTTAAATACTGTGTAGTAAAAATACAACCAAAGAAAAAGGAATTTAGAATAACAACTCTATCGGAAACTTAATAGAATACTAGATACGGTAACTATTACTAATTAGCTGTTCTAATATAGTAACATCCCATAAACACACACCTTGGTAAAAAAGGAAAATTCAGACACTGATTCTTGCATGCAGTTCTCAAGGCCAGGAGGGAAAAAAATTGAGAAAATTCAGAGCGTAGCAGCCACGAAACATTCACTGAAGCTTACAACCCTGTTGAGACCCCAATAGCTTCTGATGCTACTGAAAAACCAAAACCCAGAAATTCTGAAGAAGGGTCCTGACCCAAAACATCAATTTTCCTGCTCCTCTGATGCTACCTGGCCTGCTGTGTTCCTCCAGCTCCACACTCTGTTATTCCAGAAATTCTAACCTGTGAGAACTGGCCACACCCATTCGGGCTGCATTAAAAAAATCCCAAGGCGTCCCCAAACTGTTTACTCAAATGGTCATCATTAGCCAGCTCGTTACCTCTGCCATACAACCTGTCTTCAAAGAAAGCCAGGACAAAACTCTTAAAGTGACAGCATTGTCACATTGCTCTGAAAGCAGCTGAGAGTCAATTAGAAATTGTAGGGTCACTAACCACAATCATTTAGTCTCCCTTGGACTCTTGGGAAATGAGTCTGGAGTAGGCCAGGTCAGGTAAGGATTGTAGATTTACTTCCTGAAGGGACATTAGCGAAGCAGATGGCGTTTTCTGTTAATAGGCAACAATTTCATGGTCAATGTTAGACTCCTAATCCCAGATTTTTTTTAATTGAAACCAGAAAATTATCTGTGCCTCTGGTTTAATCATCTGGTGATAATACTATAAGGCCATCATCCATCCAAACTTAATATTTCAAGTCTACTGTTGCTGAAGGCAAGTCATATTGGGCTTGAAACATTAACTGTTTTTCTGTCTCCCATAGATGCTCACAGACCAACTGAATTTCTCCAACATTTTCTGTATTTATTTCAGATTTCCATCATCTGCCGTGTTTTGCTTTTATTTACCTAATTTTTTTTTTTAAATATGCATCCATTGTACAGTCTACGTTTGGGACCTCTCTGTCAATGATGTTGACCCACTTCATAGGTTTCTAACAGCTGTCCACTTGGGCCTGCATGCTTCTATTCTGTAACCCTTCCCATATGGTCTCACCAGGATTTTGATTTGTGGGTGAGCCTAAAATTAGTGAGAATACTGCTTATTATATTGTTGGCAAAATAGTTTGACACCCGGTGTACTTCGTTTAGATAGGTAAGTTTGATTTTACACTTGATAGACTTCTGTAGTTTGCCTTAAAAGAATCCACTAATCTCCAATATAATCACAGTTCTGTATTCCTTGCTCATCTTACTTTATGTGGGGAAAAAAAACCTCTCTGAATCAAAATGTTTAAGTTTGCATTCAGTAAACTACAAAAGCATAAATGATTTTGACAGGGCTTTTATCACCCACTGATGACAGAACTGTCATCACTGAGTAAATATGTACAGCTATGTTCCACAATTGATCCATTTCCTTCTCAGACTATTTTTTAAATGAGGTATGCCTCAAAAACATTCAGAAAGAACTTCTTCTAAATACTAAACTATATACGAAACACATCCTAGATCATTCCTTCAGAGTGAGCCATGTTGGTATGTATAGCAGGCATAGATGTAACCTATTAAGAAAATGAACTTGTGTGGAAGAATTTCTTCACTTGGTATAAATATTTTAAAGAAATACCTTGTCAAGGCAGAGGAGGGAAATCTTGCTCGTTCTTTGTAAAACATGGTGAGTAATTTAATCGTACATAGAAAAATACTGAAATAAAGATTTTCATTGGACGATGTTATGTAAGCAGCTAACTGTGAATGTTCCAATATTAAATATGTGGGTATGTAAGTTTTGACTTTGACATCTGCACATGATTCTCTAATTAATTGTGAAACTGAATATCAAAATGTAATGCTGGACTCTGTCATGGAGAAGCTTTGAGAGATTGCTTTGAGTTGTATGTAGCTCAATACTTTGGCAATGATCTTTTCCCTCTCAAGTTTAAATAAGTAGGTAATGAGAATATTACCCCTTTGACTTTTTTGCCAAATGGAGCTGTATTTACAAAATCATGAATAATCAGCTGATTCAGTTAACACCATAAGACATGGGAGAAGAAGTAGGCTATTCAGCCTATCAAGTCTGCTTCCCCATTCAATGGGATCATGGCGATCTGAAAATCCTCACCTCTACATTCCTATCTTTTCCCTGCAACTGTCTAATCCTTTACTGATTAAAAGTCTGTCTAACTCCTCTTTGAATATGCTTAATGGCCCGGACTCTCAAGCCCTGTGTGATAAAGACTCACACAGATTCACTACCCTCAGAGAGAAGAAAGTCCTCCTCGTGCATTTTAAATGTGTAATCCCTTATTCTGAGATAATGCCACCTGGTCATCAACTTTCCCATGAGGAGAAACAACCTCTTCAACTCTACTGCATCATGTCCCCTAAGAATCTTCTTTGTTTGAATACAGTTGCTTGTTATTCTTGTAAATTCTAGTGAGTGCAAGACCAATCTACTCAACTTCTCTTCGTAAGACAGTTCCTTCATACTTGCTATCAGCCTAGTGAACCTTCTCTGGATTGGGAGATGCTTTACTGCATCAGAACTTGCTCCATACATACATTTTCCTTAATCCGTATGTATTTAGAACTGTGTATTTGAAGGGTATCTGGCTGTTCCAATCCCCATTAAAACATTGTCAAGTATGATCAAAGGTTTACACCAGTTTCATTTGCACAATATTGTGAAAGATTTTTAGTTTGTTTTATTGTCCTTTATTCCAGATTTACTGTCTAGGATAGACTTGGAAGAACTTATGAAAAAAGATGAGCCACCTCTTAAGTTTCCTCAAACACTTGATGAATTTGAATATGCATTTAATGAAAGTAAGTCAGAAATTGAGTCTGCAGATAATAAATATATCATTCAAGTGCTATGTTTTCTGCATATTACTATAGAAATCAATATCTAGCAGAAAGGGAAAGCAGACATAGAATCATAGAATCCCTACAGTGTGGAAGCAGGCCATGTGATCCATCGAATCCACAATGACTCTCTCTGAAGAGCATCCCTCCTGGATCCATTGCCTTATCCTGTCACTGTAACCCTGCATTTCCCATGGCTAATCCATTGAGCCTGCACACCCCTGGACATGATGGGCAATTTAGCATGGCTAGTCCACCTAACCTGCATATCTTTGGACTGTGGGGGGAAACCAGAGCAGCTGGATTAAACCCACGTAGACGCAGGAAGAATGTGTAATCTTTACACAGACAGTCGCCTGAGGGTGGAATCGAACTTGGGTCCTTGGTGCTGTGAGGCAGCAGTGCTAACCACTGAGCCACCTTGCTACCCCTATAGGGTTACAGGGATTTAGTAGGATGCTCTTCAGAGTGCAGACTTGATAGGCCTATGGCCTCTTTCTGTGCTGTGATCTGTAAACAGATGTTCCTGAATTAAAAATTAGGAGATTATCATATTTGTTGGTAAGACACTATGCATCCTTGTAATTGGATGGAATGTGAAGTTATTTTATTTTTATTTTTATTTTTAAAGAACATGTGGAGATTTTTTTTTCCCCACAAACTATGGTTGAGAGAAAAGGTCAGGTGGTGTAAAATTCTGAATTATGTGAAATTCTTGTATATAGTTTATCTCAAACTTTGTCGCAGCACCACAAGGAATTCCTAAGATAGTTGTACTTAATTGTACAGCCAAGTCCCTTTGTGTTACATCTTTCTGCAGTTTTTCTCCATTTAAATAATATTCTGTCTTTTGTTCTCCATTTTAAAATTGACATCTTTGCATTTTTCCCATATTACACTCCATTTGATATTGTTTTGCCTACTTACTTAACGTATTGATATCTTTGTAAACTGTATCCTCTTTGTAACTTGCCTTTCCATCTATCTTTGTGTTGTCTGCAAATTCGGCTGCACTAAAATATATGTTTTGCAAACAGTTGCAGTCCTAGCACTGACCTCTATGGAATCCCACTGTTTACAGGTTGTCAATCTGAAAAAGAACCCCTTATCCCCACTCGCTGTTTCTTGTCTACTAGCCAATTCTTTATTCATGCCAATATACTACCTCCAACATTACAGGCTCTTATCTTAGACTTAAACAAGGTATCTCACAAGAAGTTAACACCTTCTGGAATTCCAAATACACCTCATCCGCTCGGGTTGAGAATACCTCGAAAGACTAATAAATTAGTCAGACATGAGTTCCCTCTTCATGAAGCCATGCTGGCTCTGCTTGATTAGATTATGATTTTCCAAATGTGCAATGGGTTGTGGCCTCCTCTTAATCTGTTTTAAGTTCTTTTTTGAATCCTTGTAATCTTGCTTCTAAGGTGGAGAATTCCACAGGCTGACCATTCCCTGGATGAAGAAGCTTCTCTTCATTTCAGTCCTAAATGTCCCATGCCATATCCTTGGACTCCCCAGTCATCAGGAGCAATTTTTCTGCATGAACCCTATCTAGTCCGATTAAAATTTTATAAATTTCCATGCAATCTTCCCCTCATTCTTCCAACCTCCAGTGATTGCTGTCAACGTTTTGGTATTATCTGTTACCTAATCCAAAAGCTGTCATCATGTGCAATTCTGAGCTGAGCAGGACTATTTGATAACCTCAAAACATGTAGATGGTTCTCTAATTCCTTATTCCTCATGATTGAGATCCTAAGCCATATCTTTTTGTCTTTATTGAGGCTTTATTTCTGCATATTTTTTCGTGTGAACTGGGGTTCACGCTCTCTCCGTTAATTGTTGCCGGGTTTAAACTGTTACTTCAGTTAGGTTACGTTAGTTCACAAAGATGGCTTTCTCAAGAACAACTAGAGAAGGGCAACAAATGCTGACATAACTTATGTCACAAGAATTCATTTTAAAATTTCATCTGACCCGTGAGTTAGATTTTGAGGACCAAATACTTCTGTTAAGATTTAAATAACCCATCCTTTTTAGCATGTGTGTGTTCTCCTAACTTTGGATAACTTCTCCAGAATTGTTTATCCTTATTCCACATTGAACAGCTCTATCTTCAGTCACTTTATGTTGAAGACGCTATTAGTGTGACTTTTGTCCATGCTTCCAAAACATTCCTTAAATCAACTTATGTTCTTTACTAGCCAAGAATGTAGAGATGCTAACTTGAACTTTTGAATATCAATAAATATAATGATATTATTTGAATATTCTATCACCTTGAACTGCCAACATTTTTGTTCTTTGAACAGAAGAAGATACTTGAGTTGCTGAGAGCTGAAAAGCTGGGGTTAGATGGGGGAGGCAGTGTTGCAACCATAATGTCACTGGACTAGTATTCCAGTACTCCAGGCTAATGCTCTGGGGGTTTGGGTTCCGTTCCCACCATGGTAGACAATGAAATTTGTATAAAAAATAAAAATCTGGAATACAAAGCTAATGGTAGCCATTGTCCATTTGCTGATTTTTGGTCAGGGAAGGAAATGTGCCATTCTTTCCTGGTCTGGCCTCCTTGTGACTCTGGACCCACAGCAATGTGGTTGGCTCTTTTAATGATGGGCAATAAATGCTGGCATAGCCAGTGGCACTCTCATTCCATGAACAAATTTTTAAAATAATTAGGTTTGGGCACAACCAATGGAGACAGACAGCATGAATGTTTCAGGTCTGTAATGGCTCATCTAAACTGGGAAACATTACAAATTGCACACTTTAAGCAAGTTCATTGGCAGCAAAAAATTGGGAGGCAGGTACTTGGTGATTAGACAAGGAGAATGTCTTTGATAGGGTGGAAGACAAGAGAAATTTAAATGACACATACTATGATGCAGAACAGAATTAGAACCAATAGTTGCCATCTTAAAAAAGGAATCAATGGAGTGGTTGTAATTTGAAATCATTGATTTCAATGTGTTCCATGTCTGTTTGAATTTGCATTCTTCTGCTTATACTGCTTCCTCTTCCGGCCTAATGAGTTCTGCCTGTCTTCATCTTCCACCTTGCCAGCCCCTGCACTTAATGATCATCCTTCACCATAGCTGCCACCAGAAAACATTTTATTCCTTCTCACCCTGTTGAGCATTCTGATGATTCTGCTCTGCCTGTGGTACTTTGTCCACTCCTATATCACCCCAAAATCATGATCTCTTCTCTTGCAAGCACAGGCGATGCAACATGTCTCTTTCTCCCTTTGCAAGTTCCTGGATCCCAAACACTCTTCTAAATGTAACAGTGATTTTCTTTGAATAAATTGTATTCTGTAGTTGCAATACAGTCTGTACTAAACCGAGGAGAATAAAAATTGGATAACTACATACCATCTTTGTCTAGTCTGCATCTAGACCCTAAGTTTCTGGTTACTTGACGATTTGTTTCTCCATTCCACTCCCACTCTGACCTTTTATTCAATGCATGCTTGACGAACAGCACTTCCCGTTTTTACTTAGGCACTTATTCTCTTTAAGACCCAACAGATCCATTTCAAATAAATGCCCCAATGCCTCTCCCCAGTGTTATGTTGAAATAGTGTTGTGATGATTTTGTGATTCCCTTTTATAATTTCTCCAGACCCTTTTATTTTGTCTCATTACCATCTCAGTTTGCTATGCCTCATCACCCTTTTTGTTGCTTAGTCACTCCTGTCTCACACACCTAACCCATACTCCTGCCTAACCCTAACCCATCATAGGTCTTGTTTTTTCCTTTGTTCTTTCCCCTATTTCCCCATTTACCTATCATTTTATATGTTCGTGATGTGCAGAGATGGGGAAGGTATTCGTGGTTTTAGCAGACTTAAAATTAGATAAGACCCCAGGCTCAGATGAGGTTTATCCCAGGCTGCTGTGGGTGGCAAGGGAGGAGATTGCAGGAACCCTGACAAATTCCTTTCTGGACTCAGAGTTGCCAGAGGACATGTGGTAGAATTATTCAAGAAAGGTGTTTGGGATAAACCAGGGAATTATCCATCAGTGAGTCTAATATCTGTGATACGGAAACTATTGAAAAACGTTCTGAGGGAAAGAATTAATCTGCATTTCGAGAGGCAAGGATTAATCTTGGATAGTCAGCATGGCTTTGTCAGGGGTAGATCATTTCTGACAAGTTTGATTGAGTTTTTCAAAGAGGTGGCTAGGCGTATGGATGAACATTGTGCAGTAGATCTAGTCAACATGGGCTCTGGCAAGGCTTTTGACAAGATTTCACATGGGAGACTGGTCAAGGAGGTAGTGCCTATGGGATCTAGTGCAGTTGGGCAAAATGGATCCAGTTCATCTGCAAATTACACTTCAACTACTGCTGAAACCAACAGCTGTGTAAACAGTGTTTATAATGAGTGACAGGTTACTTGCTTTCAAAACATGATGCAATCTTCCAAGAATCCTTGGTTCTTTTCTTAATTCTTTTCTCGTTTCGGTTTCCTATTAAAAATTCAGATTGCATCCTCAAACCATTAGAATTAATGAGCTGGAGTCTGAGCTTCGGACACTGTGGCACATCTGGGAGGGGGAGAGTTACCTGAACGCTGTGTTTCAGGATGCAGTCACACCTGGTAGAGTAAGTATCACAAATTCTGTCAGTGGGCAGAGACAGCAGGGTGTGACTGCGAGTGAGGCAGGTCGAGGGATCCTGCTTCGTAAACAGAGGAACCTCAGCTCTTGACCTTGCCCAACAGGTACAAAGTACTTGCTTGCTGTGTGGATGAGGAACAGGGGTGTAGGGAGGATGAGCCAGCTGACAACGATACTGTGGCAGAGGGGACCATTCAACAGAGGGGAGTAAAAAGACAAGTGGTAGTTGTAGGGGATTCTATAATTAGGGGAATAGATTGCATTCTTTATAAGGGGATAGAGGGTCCTGCATGGTATGTTGCCTGCCCAGTGCCAGGGTGACAGACATTTCTGACCAGCTTGAAAGGTTATTGGAAAGGGAGGGGGCGAATCCAAATGTTGTGGTCCACTTCGGGACAAACAGCATAAGCAAGACTAGGAAAGAGGAACTGTTCAAGGATTATCAGTAACCATGAACTAAATTAAAGATCAGGTCCTTGAGGGTTATAATCTCCAGATTACTGCTCGAGCCATGTGCAAATTGGCAAAGGGGCGCATGAATATGGGGAGTAAACATGTGGCTAAAAGAGTGGTACGGGAAGGAGGGGTTCCTTTTCATGGGGCACTGGCATTAGTATTGGAACAAGAGGGACCTGTACCGCTGGGACAGCCTCCACCTGAACTGAGCTGGGACTAATTTTCCAGCGAGAAAAGTTAATAGGGTGGTTAACAGGACTTTAAACTGGAAAGTGGGGGGATGTGAAGGATAAAACTCCGAGAATTATAATGACCAATGGGAAACAAAGCAGCAGGTTAACATCTGTAGGGGTGGATTCAACCGCATGGAAAAGTACGAAAAATTGAAAAGAAAGGCGAGCTCAGCAGAGATTATTAAAGTCGCCAGCACACAAAATAGGACAGTGTTTGGAAAGGATTAGGAATCCATCTTCAAGCATACCGGGTAAACAAATGACAATGAAAAGAGGGATGCTAAATACAGACTAAAGGTATTGTATCTGAATGCACGCGCTGTATGAATAAGCTAAGTGAGCTTGTGGTACAGGTCGAAATTGGGAGGTATGATGTGGTGGGCAGCATGGAGATGTGGCTGTAAAGGGGTCAGGACAGGGAGACAAATAACCAAGCATATACATTCTATTGAAAAGACAGGCATGTGACAGAAGAGGTGAGGTTAGTCAATAACAAGAAACAAAGTAGGGCAGATGGTGTAGAATCTGTGTGGGTAGAGTTGAGGAACCGCAAAGGTTAAAAAGCCATGATAGGAGTTGTGTATAGGCCTTCAAACAGTAGGCAGGATATGGTGCACAAGGAACAACAGGAGATAGAAAAGCTATGTTGGAAAGGCAAGGTTAAGTGATGATGGACTAGGAAAATCAATTTGGCAGTGGATCACAAGAAAATGAATTTGTGAAATGTCTACGAGATAGCTTTTTGGATCAGCTTGTGGTGGAGCCCACTAGGGAATAGGCAGTTCTGGAATCGGTCTCATGCAATGAAGCAGACCTGATGAGGGAGCTTAAGGTCAAGGAACCCTTAGGCAGTGACCATAATATGATAGAATTTACTCTGCAGGTTGAGAGGGAGAACATGGAATTAGATATAACGGGTGTTACAGTTGAATAAGGGCAGCTACAGAGGCATGAGGGAGGAGCTGACCAGAATCGACTGGGAGAGGAGCCCAGCAGGAAAGACAGTGAAACAGCAAAAGCAGGAATTTCTAATAGTAATTTGGGAGACGCAGCAAAAATTCATCCACAGGAAAAAGAAACATGCTAAAGGGAAGATGAGGCAACCATAGCTGACTAGGGAAGTCAGGGACAGCATAAAAGCAAAAGAAAAAATATATAATGCGATGAAGGGCAGTGGGAAGCCTACAAAGACCAACAGAAAACCATGAGAAAGGAAATAAGGACGGAGAAGATTAAATATGAAGATAAGCTAGCCAGTAATATAAAAGAACATTGTAAGAGTTTCTTTAGCTATATAAAGGGCAAAAGAGAGGAAAATGTGGACATTAGGCCACTTGAAAATGACACTGGAGAAGTAGTAAGGGGGAACAAAGAAATGGCTGAGGAACTGAATAAGTTCTTTGCGTCAGTCTTCACGGTGGAAGACACGAGTAATATCCCAAAATTCAAGAGAGTCGGGGGCAGAGGTGAGTATGGTGGCCATCACCAAGGAAAAGGTGCTAGAAAAACTGAATGGCCTGGAGGTGGATAAGTCACCTGGACCAAATGGACTACACCCCAGAGTTCTGAAGGAGATAGTTCTGAAGGTGATCTTTCAGGAATCACTGGAGTCATGGAGGGTTCCGGAGGACTGAAAAATCACTCATGTGACACCCCTCCTCCCCGCCCCCCCACCCCACTCAGTTTAAGAAGGGAATAAGGCAAAAGACTGAAAATTACTGGCCTATTAACCTGACCTTGTTCGTGGGTAAGATTTTCGAGTTCATTGTGAAGGATGAGATTTCTGAATACTTGGAAGTGTATGGTAATGTAGGGCAAAGTCAACATGGTTTTGTCAAGGGGGAGTCATGCCCGACAAATCTGTTAGAATTCTTTGAGGAGGTAACAAGCAGTTTAGACCAAGGAGAGCCAAAGGATGTTATCTACCTGGATTTCCAGAAGGCCTTTGTCAAGGTGTCGCACAGGAGGCTGCTGTTTAAGATAAGGGCCCATGGTGTTAGAGGCAAGGTACTAGCATGGATAGAAGATTGGTTGTCTGCCAGACAACCAAAGAGTGGGAATAAAATGGTCCTGCTCAGGATGGCAGACGATGATGAGTGGTGTTCCACAAGGGTCAATGTTGGGACCACAACTTTTCACGTTATACATTAATGATCTAGATGAAAGAACTGAAGGCATTCTGGATAAACTTGCGGATGATGCAAAGATAGGTGGAGGGACAGATAGTATTGGGGTGGTAGCAAGGCTGCAGAAGGATTTAAGACAGGTTAGGACAGTAGGCAAAGAAGTAGCAGATGCAACATAGGAAAGTGTTGAGGTCATGCACTTCGGTAGGAAGAATAGAAGCATAGACTGTTTTCTAAATAGGGAGCAGATTCAGAAATCTGAAGTGCAAAGGGACTTGAGAGTCCTAGTCCAGGATTCTCTTTAGGTAACTTTGCAGGTTGAATCAGTAGTTAGGAAGGCAAATACAATGGAGGCATTAATTTTGAGAGAACAAGAATATAAAAGCAAAGATGTACATCTGAGGCTTTATAAGGCTCTGGTCAGACCACATTTAGAGTATTGTGAGCAATTTTGGGCCCTATACCTCAGGAAGGATGTAGTGGCCCTGGAGGGGGTCCAGAGGAGGTTCACGAGAATGATCCCAGGAATGAAATGCTTAACATATGAGGAATGTTTGACGACTCTGGGTCTATACTTAATGGCGTTTATAAGGATGAGGTGGGGATTTAATTGAAACTTACAGAATACTGAACGACCTGGACAGAGTGGATGTTGGGAAGATGGCAGGCAAAACTAGGACCTGAGGGCACAGCCATAGAGTAAAGGGAAGATCCTTTAGAATGGAGAAAAGGAGAAATATCTACAGCCAGAGTGAATCTATGGAATTTATTGCCATAGAAGGCTGTGAAAGCCATGTCATTGAGTATATATTTAAGGCAGAGATAGATAGATAGGTTTTTGATTGTCAAGGGGAATAAGGGTTACGAAGAAGAAGCGGGAGAATGGGATTGAGAAACTTATCAGCTATGATTGAACAGCAGAGCTGAATTGATGGGCTAAATAGCCACATTTCTGCTCCTATGTCTTATGTAGAAGAGGGATTAGGCCTCTTAGTCCTCTGAACCTGCACCTGCTGTGCCATTTGGTGTGACCAAAGTTGACATATCTCATTCCCACACTATTTCCCATGTCCTTTTCATTACTAGCTAAGTAACTTTCTATTCCTGATGCAGTTTTGGATTCTGCAGTATTGGAAAGAAATTAAGTAGTAGAGAGGCTACAACAGAGATTCGCGAGAAATTAAATATAAAAGAAAAATGTTGCAGGTCTTGCAAATTTCAAAGAAAAGCAGAAAATGGAGGAATTTCTAAACCAATCTGACAGAATGTAGAAAGAGAAACTGAGTAAATATTTCAGGTCAATGACCTTTCATCAGAACTGAAAAAGAGAAATGTACTAGTTTTTAATGAGATCATATGGTGGGTGAGGTGTTTGGAGACAAAACAAAAAGTAAAGTTAGTAGCAGGGCAGAAAACAGGAGACCTTAATGACAAATAACTTGTTGGGACACCCTCAAACATTAGTGATACACTAAGTAAAGAAATAAAGGATGTGCCCAGAAAGGTTGAGTGGCTGAATAATGAACAGCTGCTGCCCAAATGCCAAATAGGGATGCTGATACCAAAACTTAAACATGCAAAGAGAGAAGCAACAAAATGGCAGCGGTTTGGGGGGGTGTGGGGAAGAAGCGCAAAGATTGCAGACTGAAATTGTTGAACTTAATGTCCAAAAGGCTATAATGTGGATTTTTGAAAGATGTGGTTTTGTTGCTTGAGCTTGTATTGTTGGAAAAACTGTAGTTCATGAAGGACAGATGTTGACATGAAAACAAGGTGGAGAATTCAAAAAGACAGGCCAAAGAAAGCCTGTATGTAATGCTTGTGTTCAACAAAGCAGTCACCCAATCCGCATTCGTTCTCCCCATTGAAGAGTAGACCACACTGTAAATAATGAATGTGGATATACAAAATTGAAAAGTACATAAGAGTGCTGATTCGCCTGAAAGGAGTTCTTGGGCTTTAGGTGGTGAGGAGAGAGACAGTGTTGAGCAGACATTGCATCTCTTATATGAGGGTTTCGTGGGAAGGATATGTGATTTTGATATGATTTGAAGAGTGGATCAGGATGTTACGGTGAGAACGATTCCTTCGGAATACTGAATGGGTTGGTAAAGATGCTTTTGGTAGTGGCCGAAAGAGGTGGAAATGGTAGAGGATCAGTTCATCTATGACACTCTGGAAAGACTAAATACTGTTTGGTTGATCTCTTTACGGCACTCCTCCATTATGTCTGCACGACTGACCCTGAGGTTCTGCTGTCCTTCCATTTTTATTCCTTACCTTGCTTCCATTGTGACTTCTTTCAGCTCATTTCAGTATAGCATTTCATTGAAACTCAACATAAGCTTGAGGAACAGCACACATTTTAGATTCGGCACTTTACACCTTTCTGGACCCAGAATTGAGGTCAAAAATTTTGGAATGTAATTTAGGCCTCTCATTTTGCTTCTTCTTTGTTGCTGGTGTCAGTCAGTATCGCTTTGCCTTTTCTCTCTGGCAGCTTTCATTATTCTGCTCTTAATAACTTCTCTGACATATGTATTTGTTTCATTACTTGTCACATTACTACTGCCTTTTGGCTCTGCCCACCAGTGCTTATCATTTTAATGTCTTCCATTTTCTGCTGTACTATAGATCGTTCCTTCAGTTGTTTATCCACCTTTTGGTTATTTCCAGCATTGTCTGGATTTTTGCAATAGAAATCTGCTGAAGAAAGAAGTACTGCTAGGGGCCATTTTTGCCAACTTTCTTTCCCACGTGTACCCCTTCCCAGCACTTATCCTATTTGACTTGTCTTGCTCAACATTGATCCAGTGGACTCAGCTTTCAGTTCAGTTAACATTGTCGCTCTCTGCACATCTCACAACGTCTAAAATTTCAGTGGCGCTTCACTTGTCGCTTGTCTTAGATGTTATGAATGATCAACATGGCTTTGATTATAAACTTGGCTGAGAGCTGAAGAAGTCATCCTGCAAAATAGGTTTGCCTGATTATACATGCCACCATTTGCCCAGTCCAATCTGCTGCACCTGTGGTGTAGCCACATGTCAAGTGGCAAGACCTGATAGAAGGATTTGCTATTCGGCCCTAGCCCCTGTTGTTGTTGTGTGCCCCATCACCCCTGTTCACAAAACCTCAGCCTTCTTGCTTGCATGCCTTTGTCTAACCAACTCTCCCCTTGCTTACATCACTTTAGTACCTCAACTCTAAATGTCCATTTGCTTGGTGCTCCCCCTGCGTCTCCTCCCCTGCCCCAACACGATTCTTTCACTCCACTCTCCTCCTCTGACCACCTCCATGCAACCTGCCCCTTTGTGATCACTCCTCTGCCTAACCGCTACTTTGAACATCACTGTGCGTCCCTCCTCCTGTCTGACTGCCTCCCTGCACCCCTTCCCATCTCTGACCATCTCCCCCACTGCGACCACCTCCCAATCTAACCCTCTGCTTCGAAACCCTCCCTGCATCCCTTGCCTGTTCCGACCATTGCTATAGCAGCACAGACAGGAGAGATTAGCTAAATGCAAACTGTCTTGCAACACTGAGTTTCCAAATTGTTTTGAGTCTGATGCATTTCCAAATATTTGGATAATATTTTATAAAGGAATGTAGGAAGTTCTGCAAAAATATGTTATCTTTCTTTATGCGTCTGAGTTTGTTCAAAGCAACATACTGGAATTCAGTTTATTGCAGTGCTGTGACTTGTATTTTAGGGGTTAAAATGCAGTAGATTGCTCTTTTGTACTATTGTTATTGCCCACACCTATGCTGTCCTGTGATTATCCAGTTGGAAGTGAAAATCAGGAAATTTACTTTCCTTCACAGTCAGTTGGATGTTGCAACTGTGCTTGATTCTTTGATGTTGTGATTGAGCTGAGCAACTTGCTGCCTGTGGAACAGCATTTTTTGATTATCAGCTGTGGTTTTGCTTCACATGATGGATGAGTCCATTTAATGAAACAAAAATAAAACAGAATGTATTAATTAACATTACGAGATTTAAGATATGCTGTACTTTGTTTTGCTATCTGACTGAGGAGATTTTGTTAAAGTTACATGCGAATGATTGAAATTTATTCTTTGTGTCTAGAGGGACAGTTAAGACATATAAAAACTGGGGAGCCATATGTATTTAATTACCATGAGGACTTGCACAGATGGAATCAGAAACGTTATGAAGCTCTTGGAGAGGTAAGTTCTTTTTTTTTTACTGTTAATAACTTTGATTGGGTGATCTATACATACATGTGGTGACTGATAATTATAAGAAGATGCATGCTGATTTGTGAAATTGTCCTTATGGTACATAATGGGGAATGGGCGTTGGGAAAATGCAGGTATTTGTATTCTTTCCGATATTCTGTCTATAAATACACGCAAAGCCAGTGAGTAGTGAGCCTGCAATTTTCAGAAATGAGAGCTGTGTACTTGTTGCACAAGTTTGGAGAATTAGTCCTAAAAAAGATAATTAGCTTTAAACTCTAGAGGCAGCAAAGGTATGACTAGGAAATTCTGTAATCTATTTATTTCAAACATTATGTGAATTGGTCCATATCCAGTGCCTTTTTTACCCTTGTATTTATGTTAAGTTTTCCTGTCTTTATGAAATAGCATATCCTTCACTGCCCATTGAATGACATTACTGAAGAGATTCCAGAAAATCATACTTGTATCAAATCCAAATTATACCTAGCACAAAGGAAGATAATGACCCTAGCCCTAATCAATTATCTCAAGCTCCAGGAATTCTTCAGGATAGTGTCCTATGTGCAACCATCTTCAGTTACTTCATCAATGACCTTACTTCATCATGAGGTCAGATGTAGGGATGTATGCTGATGATTGCGCAATGTTTAGCATGATTATTCCGATACTGAAGCAGTTCACGTCTACGTTCAGCAAGGTGTGGACAGTATCCATGCATTCACACTGCACAAGTGCCAGGCAATAACATCTCCAGCATGAGAGAATCTAACAATCATCCTTTGACATTCACGAATGTCCTCCAGGGAAGGAAATCTGCCTTCCTCATCTGGTCTGGCCTACATGTGACTCCAGACCCAGAGCAATGTGGTTGTCTCTCACTTGCCCTCTGAAATGGCCTAGCAAGCCATTCAGTTATACCAATTGCTACAAAGTCCCAAAGGAATGAAACCAGACAGATCACTTGGCATTGACCAAGGCACCGGAAAAGACAACCGCAGAAACAGCTATGTCGACCTGCAAAGTCCTCCTCACTAACATCTGGCTAGTGCCAAAATTTGGAGATTTGGCTCACAGACTAGTCAAGCAACAGTCTGACATAGTCATACCTATGGAATCATACCTTACATACAATGTCCCAGACACCACCATCACCATCCCCAGATATGTCTGTCTCACCGGCAGACCCAGCAGAGATGGTGGCATAGTGGTATACAGGCAGGAGGGTGTTGCTTTAGGAGTCCTCAGCATTGACTCCAGACCCTGTGAAGCCTCATGGCTTCAGGTTAGACATGGGCAAGGAAACTTCCTCCTGATTACCACATACCGTCCTCCCTCAGCTGATGAATCGGTACTCTTCCATATTGAACAACACTTGGAGGAAGCACTGAGGATGGCAAGGGCACAAAATGTACCCTGGGTGGGGAATTTCAATGTCCGTCATCAGGAGTGGCTCGGCCGTAGTACTATTGATTGAGCTGATGGGTCCTAAAGGACATAGGTGCTAGACTGGATCTGTGGCAGGTGGTGAGGGAACCATCATGAGGGCAACACCTACTTGACCGCATCCTTGCCAATCTGCCAGCTGTAGATGCATATGTCCATGATAGTAACGGTAAGAGTGACCAATGGACGTTCCTTGTTGAGATGAAGTCCTGCCTTCACATTGAAAATAACCTCCATTGTGTTGTGTGGCACTATCACTGTGCTAAATGGGACAGACTTCGAACAAATCTACACTCCCGACTGGGCATCCATCTGGCACTGTGGGTGGTTAACAGCAGCAGAATTGTACTCCAGCCTAAACTGTAACCTCACTGCCTACATATTCTCTACTCAACCATGGCTGTCAAGCCAAGGGATCAATCCTGGCTCAATGGAGAGTGGAGGAAGGCATGCTAGGAGCAGCACCAGGCATACCTGAAGGTATGGTGTCAACCTGGTGAAGCACCAAACAGGACTACTTGCACGGCAACCAGCATATGCAGAATAATAGTCAGAGCTCAGCCACCACACAACCAATGGATCAGATCTAAGCTCTGCAGTCCTGCCACGTGTAGTCGTGAATGATGGTGGACAATTAAACAACTCACTGGAGGAGGAGGCTCCCTAAATATGCTCATCCTCGATGATGGAAGAGCCCTGCACATCAATACAAAAGATAAGGCTGAAGCTTTCGCAGCAATCTTCAGCCAGAAGTGCAAAGTAGATGATCCATCTTGGCCTCTTCCAGTGGTCCCCAGCATCACAGATACCAGTCTTCAGTCAGTTCGATCAACTCCATGTGATATCAAGAAACAGTTGGTGCCACTGGATACTGCAAAGGCTAAGGGCCGTAACAACATTCCAGCTTCCAGCAATAGTACTGAAGAGTTGTGCTTCAGAACTTGCTGTTCCAGTATGGTTACAACACTGGTATCGACTTGACAATGTGGAAAATTGCCCAAGTGTGTCCTGTACGTAAAAATCTGGACAAATCCAACGCAGCCAATCACTGCCCCATCAGTCTACTGTTGATCATCAGTAAAGTGATAGAAGGTGTCATCAACAGTGCTATAAAGCAGCACTTGCGCATTGATGTCCAGTTTGGGTTCTGCCAGGGCCACTCAGCTCCTGACTTCATTACAGACTTGGACCAAACATTGGACAAAAGTGCTGAATTCCTGAGGTGAGGTGAGAGCGACGGCTTGACATCAAGGCTGCATTTGACCAAGGGTGATATCAAGAAGCCCTAGCAAAACTGGAATCTAAAGGTATTGGGGGGCAAAAGCTCCGGTGGTTAAAGTCATACCTGACACATAGGATGATGGTTGTGGTTGTTGGAGGTCAATCATCTCAGTTCCTCGGGGTAGTGTCCTAGGCCCAACCATCTTCAACTGCTTCACCAATGACCTTCCCTCCAGCGGGGATATGAGCGATGATTGCACATTTGTGACTCCTCAGGTACTGAAGCAGTCCGTGTCCAATGCAACAAGATCTGGACAATATCCAGGCTTGGGGTGACCTGTAGCAATTAACATTCGCGCCACACAAATGCCGAGCTATGTCTCATTCTAAAGAGACAATCTAAACACCACCCCTTGACATTCAATGGTGTTGCCATCACTGAATTCCCCACTAACAGCATCCTGGGCATTATTGATCAGAATCTCAACTGGACTCGCCACATAAACACAGTTGCTGCAAGAGCAGGTCAGAGGCTAGGAATACTGTGGCGAGGAACACACCTGACTTCCGCAAACCTGTCCACCATCTACAAGGCACAAGTCAGGAGTGTGATGGAATACTCCCCACTTGCCTGGATGAGTGCAGCCCCAACAACCCTGAAGAAGCTTGACACCATCCAGCACTAATCAGCCCACTTGATTGGCACTGTATCCACAAGCAACCACTCCCACCACCACCACCACTCACTTCTGTGTACAAAATGCACTGCAGAAATTCATCAACGAACTCCGACAGCACCTTCCAAATCCACGATCACTTCCATCTAGAAGGACAACGGCAGCAGATATGCTGTGGTTGGTTCGCTAGCTGAGCTGGTTCAGTAATTTGCAGATGTTTCGTTACCTTCTGAGTAACATTATCAGTGCAGCCCCTGGTGAAGCATTGTTGTATTTTCCCACTTGCTATTTAAACTCTGGGGTCCGTTGGAGTTGATTGCCTCACTTCCGGTTTTTCTTTGCTGTGGTATGTGTATATAGGGTCTATTTCTTTGTGTTTATTGATTGCCTTTTTGGTGGAGAGCCAGGCCTCTAGAAATTCTCGTACTTGTCTCTGTTTGGCTTGTCCTAGGATCCTGATGTCCCAATCGAACTGGTAGTTCTCCTTGTCTGTATGTATGGAGACGAGTGTTATTGGTCGTGTCTTTTTGTTGCCAGTTTTCTTCCTGTTTGTCGCAGTCCTTGCATGGAATCTTGTATATAACGTTGGTTCTGCCCATAGTGGGTAAGGGGTCTTTGGTTCTTGTCAGCAGTTGGCGTAGGGTTGATGTAGGTTTGTGTGCCACTCTGATGCCCAGTGGCCATGGGAGTCTTGGGATCAATTCAGATATGTTCTTGATGTATGGTAACGTGACAATTATGTCAGGGCGTTGTCTCTAAGAGGCAACGGATACCTGAACAGCTGGGTCAAACAATGCCTGTCACACAAACAACAAGAGGAAGATACAGTATGCCCTGACCATAGCAACCACAACCCGAGCTACAAATCTACTCAAGAACATTAGCAACAGACATATGGGAACATCACCACCTTCAAGTTCCCCTCTAAGCCACTCACCACCCTGACTTGGAAATATATTGCCGTTACTTCACTGTCACTGGATCCAGATCCTAGAATTCCCTCCCTAATGGCATTGTGGATCAACCTACAGCAGGTGGACTGCAGTGGTTCAAGAAGGCAGCTCACCACCACCTTCTCCAGGGCAACTAGGGACGGGCAATAAATGCTGGCTGGCCAGTGAGACCCACATCCCGTGAATAGAAAAAAAAATTATATTACCATGATTAAATCTCCCACAGTATGCACCCTGAGGTTTGCCATTGACCAGAAACTGAACTATATTAGTTCAGAACATCACGGAGGTGGTGGCATAGGAGTATAGTCTCTGGACTGGTAATCCAGAACCCCAGGTTAATGGTCTGGGACATGGGCTCAAATCCCAATATAGCAGATGGTAAAATCTGAATTCAGTAAAAGTCTTGAATAAAAACCTAGTCTAATGGCAATCATATCACCATTACGGATTTGTTCTAAAAAGCTATTTGGTTCACTATTGTCCTTTAGGGAAGGCAATCTGCCATCCTATTCCTCCGGGCAATTGGGGATTAGCAATAAATGCTGGACAAACCAGCAATGCTGATAGCCATGAACAAATTTTAAAATAAAATTAGCTGTGTAAATAGTTGGTTTCAAGAGCAGGTCAGAGTGAGCAGTTAATCTCCTAACTCCACAAAGTTTCTCCACCATCTGCAAGGCACAAATCAGGAGTGTGATGGGATATATTCCTCTTGGAAGAGTGGAGCTCCAACAAGACTCCAGGATTTTGACACTATCCAGGAACAAGCAGCCCACCTCCCACCATCAACATTTACTTGTTCTATAACTGCTGCTACTGTGCATATGTGTACCATCTAGAAAATATACTGCAGAAATTCACCAAGGCTCCTTAGACAGAATCCTCCAAACTCATGACCATTACCATCTGTTAGGTCAAGGACAGCAGATACATGGGAGCATCACCACTTGCAAGTTCCCCTCCAAACCACACATCATCCTGACTTGGAACTATATCACTGTTGTTTCATTGTTAATTTGTTGAAAGTCTGAAACATTCTACCCAACGGTACTATAGGTGTACCTTCACCAAGTGGACTGCAACAGTTCAAGAAGGCAGCTTACCACACCTTCTCAAGGGCCACAAAGGATAGGATAAATGGGTCTGGACAACAAAATTATTATTCCCTGAAAAAGTTTTTTTTTGAAATGTGTTATATGGTTTAAAATTTTTTTAATTGGAAACGGAAGTGTAATGGTTAAAAAGAAATGCTCTGAGTCCAGGAAGTAGTTGATTTCACTCTACCAATGTCAGGGCACACAATGTATCATTCTACTAATAAGGTGGATCTTTATAAGCCCATTGTGTGTCCAGAAAAGCATTGTCAGTGCAGAGCTGCCCTGTATGTTTTCAGACATTTGCCCCTGACAGAGCGCATGGTGAAAAATTGGCACCCCACTTTACTGGTAAGGTCTTGGTCCTGCGGGATGGGATGATGACAATGTGGATGTCGTTCTCCGTGAGGACCAGCAGTAGAGGCTATGCCAGAGTTTGCCCCTGTGGTAAAGTAATCTTAGCCATTTGGTGGAGTGCTCAGCACCGTTGGAAGAAAGGTTGGTGACCTTTGCCACTTCAGCAGGGTAAATATCACCATCCTCTCTCCGATACCTCTCACTCATTCTGTCTCTGCTACTGCCAAGTCCTACCATGGCTTATTCTCTATCACTTTCACTGTTGCCCCAGCACTTTCATCACACTCTCTACCCACCTCAACTCTTGACGCCATTACCCTTGTGTGCTCTTTGCGCCAATTACTCACTATCTCACCTGAGACACCTCCCTATCTATACCAACAGTAATAGCTGTGCCTCTACTTTCATTTCCACTAATGCCTGTCTCTCTAATTCTATGAGAAAAACAGCTCACAATAGGGCAAGAAGAGTCAAATATGATGTGTTGCCTGTCAGTTGACTTCTCAGCCCTTATGAGACGAGGATCTGACTACCCCAGCATGGTCTGGTCTGGTATCAGAAGCTGCCTTTGATTTACTATGCTGGGATCCTCTGCGTGAAGACCATTTTGGTTGACTTGACTGAGTTCTCCTGACCAAAATGACAGCTTCCTAGCTTTGAGTATGTACTAAATACTTGAAGGCAAGGAAAGCCAAATGTTTTTTCCCCAACAGTTACTGTAGGCTGCTGCTTTTAATTGAGAATGGAGAAATTTCCTAATTTGTGAACCAGTTGCTCTATGCCTCATGAAGAAGTGAAACAACCCAAAAGAAAGGTTCAAAGAACTAAAGGATTTAACAATAAAAGGACCTCCTCCTTTGAATCCTGAGAGCTTATGCCATTGAACTATTTCCCAAGTATTTTCTCCTTCCATCCTTTCCTTGAGTTAGTGTGAAGTGCAGAGGATTTTGGGATATGGTAGCAGTGGGAAAGTGATCTTCTGTCGAGAGTACTGACAAGCAATAGAGCTGGAAAATTGTCGTGGGATGAGTTTATAATGTCTGGCCCAAGCATGGAGGAAAGGGTTCTAAGTCTTGGTATACTGTGTTATGTGTTCTTGCTGATCAAAATATCCTCACCCTAGGGTGGCACCACGTGGAGAATTTGGCACCATTAAAGAGGAGGCAGAGTTTGGAACTTTAAAGAAAATGATATCCCAAAATCATTTGAATTGACCTGCCATGCACTGTTCTGAGGTACAGGATGTCTGTGCAGCTGGTTCACAGGTGCAGGCCCAGTTATAAGCCTAAAGCTAAATTTAGCGTCAAAAAGCACTCAGTGCAATAGTTGCTGACTGAACGCTTATGGAATAATGCAGCTGTAATGCATTAAAATGTTTGCTGTGGGTTAACCCAAGTGACACCATTAGCTTCTCTGAGATCAGGCTAATTATAAACAAATCCAGGTAATATTGCACTCCTCAGCAAAATGAAAGATTCCAAAATTTTTAACAATTTAAAAAAAAAAAAAATCCTCTGAATTAAGCACATAACATTGTAATCAGGAGATTAAATGCTACATATTTTGAATCCGAGGGATGAATCTGTGCAGGCAGAGTGTCCAGACTGCTCTTTATTGGAAGAATTTTTTTTCATTCATGGGATGTAAGTGTCACTGGCTTGTGAGAGGCTGTCTAGTGGGTTAAAGAATCCTGAAGAAGGAGAGGACGAATCAGTTTTCTGTCGGTCTAAGTTAGGACCGGAACCAGGGAGGTGTAGTCCCATCTGGAAGTACCTAGAACCCTGAGTTAAAGAGTGCCACCTCAAGGATTTTAAGTTCACAATTATTATCTGAGATTTGTACAAATAGCACAGGAATAAGCAGAACAGGTATATCAAAAGGTTGAAATGGTGATGTGGAAAAAGCTTCACTTTCTGGGACACTGACACCAGTTTTGTGCTATGAGGGAGCTGTACCATTAGGATGGGCTCCTTCTGTACCAGAGCTAGTGTCGCAAAGGATTTTAAACTTGTAAATGAGAGAGGGCTTTAGTTGAAAAGGATGTTTTAATGGTTGCTTTTGAACTATCAAAAGGAGAATAGAGGAAGGGTCTGAAGAAGGGTCACTGGACCCGAAACGTTAACTCTGATTTTTTCTTCACAGATGCTGCCAGACCTGCTGAGCTTTTCCAGCAACTTCTATTTTTGAAAAGGAGAGTAGAGTTGAAGTCAGGATTTGCTCTTTAAACATAATAGATGAAGAGAACTTACAATGTGATGTGATTAAATAATCAGTGAGAAATAAGAAATGTGAGTAATATGTTAAAGGGCAAGTTATTGTGTGTGGACAGTAATGAGCATACTGAATGATTTGAAGATGTAAATTCAGTGTGAAGGATATGATGTTGTATCCTTACTGAATGATGTTAAGGCCTGTATTGCAGGTTACTGACTATCATGGCATTTTTAATTCTTATCTCAACATTGTAAATTACACTTCTTCAAATAATGTCATGGCCTTTGCCAAAGTGAAGAATTCCTTCACAGTTTATGAAAACACAGCTGAAAATGGTTATCACAGCTCGCTTAACCATCATTTTATTTAGATCCACCTACCAACAAAGACATTGGCCCTATTTATTACCTTAAGAAGTGTGTCTTGGATAAGATGACAGCTACCCTCCTCTCTCTTATGCACTTCCAATATGTAAATAACATGTCTATGATATTTGAATCTGTAGCTGTTTTGAATTTCTTGATACAGCCTATTAGAGTTCTTCCTCCATTTCAAATATTGAGTTGAGATGGAACAATCAAATGATCTTGCTTTCTTGGATATTTTGCAGTAACTTCTTTATTACCATCTCCTGTAAACCTACGATAACTAGTTGAGGTTCCTACAGTTTCATTTGCTGCAAGATCTACCAATCCGAGTCAAACAATCATTCTCTCCTGTCCTCTCATACAATGTGAATGATGGTTTTTGCCCTTGTTGGTATTCTTGCAAATTGTTTTGAGTGCAAGACAAAAAGCTTCAACAAAATGTTGTTTTTCACAATACTCAAGACCTATACCATCAAATAACAAAAAGAATAATATAATTATTAATACAGATAGAGATCATTTAACCTGGTGTATCTGTGCTGACGATCTCACTTAGTACCATTCTCCCATAATTAGACACATTGTTTCTTTTCAAGTAACTGTCTAGATCCTTTTAAATGCCTCAAACGAACGTTCCTCTACCATATCTGGCAGTGCTTTCAGACCTGAGCCACCTGTTATATAAAAACATTTTTCTCAACTCATGATTTTCTTTTTGCTTCTTTTACTCATTACTTTGAATCTGTGTACACATGTCCTCAATCCTTTCATGAGTAGGAATATTTTCTCCCTATTTACTCTCTCCAGATTTTTGAACTTGAATACATCTGACAGATCCTATCCTCAGTGTTGTCTTCTCCAAAGAAAACGGTCCTAACTCCTCCAATCTATTTGCAGAACTGAAATTTCTCATGCCTGGTGCTACTTTTGTAGACCTCTTCTGTCCTGTCTTCAATGCATTCACATGCTTCCTAAGTAGCTGTGCCCAGAACTAGCCAGTACTCCAGCTGATTCCACACTAGTGACTTAACATGTTCAACATAACCTCCTTGCTCTTGTACTCCATGCCCCAGTGATAAACCCTGGAATACTGTATGCTTTATTAAGCTCTCTCAAGCTGCCCTGGAATCTCAAAGCACAACGCATTCAGCTTCATGTATTGCTGCACACCTTTTAGATTTGTGCCCTTGTGTTTCTTGTGACTGTGGCCAAGGAGAGAAATCATGGGCCCTGGTGCTATGGCTGTTTCTGAGCCTTTTATTCCCTTTCCTTTGCACCCTTCTGGTGCCCGGAATTGGAACCATAGTCACAGTGGGTTGGGAAATTTTCTATATAGGTTCATCAAAATGTCTTGACTTTCATATTCTAAAGATTAAGTTTTCCTTTTCCTATCACACCATTGTGTTGTTTTTTCATTATAGAGAGGTGACTGGTAGTGGTTTAACCTGAGGGTCACCACGCCTGAAGAAAAGGGAGAGGTTGAGAAGGAGGTTGGTAACCTCAGCTGGTACAGGAATTGAACCTATGATGTTGGCATCAATCTGCATTGCAAACCAACCATATTCCTCTATTTATGAAGCCCACCAAAAGCTGAGGTTTCAGTTTGATACACTTCACAACCAGGAAGGCAGTGATTTAGTCCTAATGTCGCTGGACTAGCAATCAAGAGCTCCAGGCTAATGTTCTGGGGACATGGTTTCAATTCAGTTGGTGAAGTTTGAATTCCGTAAAATTCTAGAATTAATTTCAACCCTTCAACCATTACCAATTGTCGTTAAGATCCATCTGGTTCACTCCTGCCTTTTAAGGAAGGTAATGTGCTTACCCAGTCTGGCCTACGTGTAACTGCAGATCCAATATGGTTAACTGTTACCTGCCCTCTGAAATGGACTAGACAGCCAATTATAGCAAAGGCAACTAAGGATGAGCAACAAATGCCCAAGTCCCATACAACAATAAAAGAGCCTAATGCTTTGCCTGACAATTACATACAAATTAGTTGTCCATATAATGCACGCATCTCCAAATCATTCATTATCCTGACTTGGAAATATATCACCTTTCCTTCACTATCATTGGCTCAAAATCCTGGAATTGCTTCTGGAATGGCATTGTGGGTCTACCTACAGCACATGGACTGGACCGATTCAGCACAGCAGCTCACCACCTCCTATTCCAGGGCAACTAGGAACAGGCCATAATTGCTGGCCTGCCACTGACACCCTTGTTCAATGAGTGATTAAAAAGAAGATGCACTTATTTGAAAATGCAAAATCTGGGCATCCTTTGGTGTTAACAGAAAAGAAAAGCGACAAAAGCGATAAATATTTTCTCATTTTAAAATTGAATTTAGCCAATTTTAAAAATGCCAAACATAAAGTATATAATGAGACAGAAAAGTATTGCAGATGATGCAAACCTGTAGTATTAATTGTAGGCGTGTACCCCCCCGACTGGGGACAAAAACTCAGGAGGCAGGCAAGATTCTGGCAAGTGGAAGATGTTTATTCAAGCAGAAACCGATTGATGCAAAGAGGGGGCCAAATAATCTTCCTCAAATCGGAAGGGAAATCAATGACACATTCTGATTTTTACAGTGAAAATACAGCATTTTATACACTTTGTTACAGTGATCAAATACAATGTAGTCACTGTACTTCACTCTTAATCCATACATCCAATCCCATGGCGCACCTAATCAATGATGGGCATTCCTATGGACAAACCCAGGTTCCCGAGGTCTTATGGCATTTGTAATCTCCAAGCCTTGGGATCTTTCTATGCATCCTATTCATTCGCATTCCAAAAGTTTACTGGCTACGCTCCTTCGGATCTTTCTCAGGCTTCTTATCTCTAAGGACAGTGTGAATTCAATTATTCATTGTACTATATGTGCTTTATTTTATCAAATTCAGCCATTCCTCTAATATTTCCCACTTACCCAATTACATAATGTTAAAATAAAAAGTCAGTTTTAATTAATAGCTATAAGGTTAATTTCTGTTATAAAGTTAGTTATAAAGTGTAATGTTATACAGCTGCTTCTACTGTTAACATTTTGTAATTTATGGGTTGTGAGCAATTTATTTTGTTCAGGGCACAAGAGAAGGCATCTCCTACAGCTAGTTAACTTTCACATCTAGGTTTAATTTTTTTTCTAATGCTGGTATTCTGGTTATGTATTGAAACCAGCTTCTATGATTAAAGCATTTTTAACTAGAAACTATTTAATATTGCAGGTAACTTCAAAGAAGCAACTATTTACTATAAAATAACTTTAGCTCTTATCTTTGCAGCTGCTGGAGGACTTAATCTAGCGTCTGATGTTATTCATTTACTGGGACAATTGTCTTTCATTAATAGAGCTGAAGTTGGTCATTTATCTGTCCTAAGGCATCCTTTTATCAGAACTGTCTCAGATGGGAACATAACAGCGTTCTTTTACTGACCTAGCAGTTCTGTTCAAAGGCACCATTGTATTTCACTACGTGAGCAGGCTGCTTAGTTTTACTTAGATTCTTACATAAGTTACATAACTTATGTAAGAAGCTAAGTAAAACTAAGCAGCCTCTGTCTGCCATCTTGTAATCAGGCATGGGCTGCATAGTGTGGTCAGGAACAAGTCACCTTACGTGGACAGGTACAGGTCACCCCTACATTAATAAAAGAACTTGGAAATACATAGTGGGCTGCAAGCCCAGATAAAGAAACAGAGTCAATGCTTCAGGTCCAAAATCTGTACTAGTTTTGACGAAGGGCCACTGACGTCTCTCTCTCTTTGCATAGATGCCTCCACACTTCCTGAGCATTTCCAATACTTGCTGAAAGTATAAAAATAATTAAAGAAATGTTGATCAAATGAACAATCCAGCATCATGAACTCTGAGAGTGTGATGTTGACGTGGATTCCAGTTTGAAGGAGGCGGGAGAATGGCTGAGGGGCCACTGGAATCCAGGGAGTTCATCCCTATTTATAGAAATTACCCTGAGACTGGAATTGCCTGAGGTCAGGGGCCTTGAATGAGGAAGGACCACTCCTCTTTGAAAATACCATCCAATTCTGTTTAAACAGAATCACAATTACGTAACCCTTAAAATACATGCTGTTTTTAGCTTGTCTGTACTATGTTGTTTTATTTTGTTTCTATCTGTGTATTACAACCCGTATTTCCCCAATGAATTCAGGATAAAAACCTTCTAACAATTTGTTTTTGGCAGAAAAGTGGAGAGGTTGTTTTAAATTCCTTTTACCCTGAATCTAAGTTGTTTTGTACAAAAATAAAAAGCAGTGTACATTGTCCAGCTGAGATTTGCTGATCTGAGGGAAGAACTGTGAGACACTGCTGCAGATGTGCAGGTCACACTGGAATCACGGCTAATGCCCACCGTACTTGGCCAGAATCAGAATGCAGGGGAGTGAAGGCTGCAGCAGCACAATCTGCTGCAAGGGGCTGTTTCGCTGACACCATTCAGGCACATGAAAGCCTACTTTCACAGGCTGACTGGAGCTTTGGGGAACAGACTAACTACTTGAAGGTGACAGACCTAGGGCCCAGTGAGGCTTTAAGGCTGTCCGTCCCAGCCTTCATCAGCTCTTAGCTGCAAGCTGCCATGTCAGCAGCATATCTCTCCACAATTTAGATTGGTTTATTACTTAATATTTTAAAATGTTGGAGAGCAGGGTCTCTCAATCTTATCTGAAAAGGCACTTGGTGCTTTTTCAGTGGTAGAAGGCCTCAGAAATGTAGAAAACAGGGCCAGAGTTCATTGCCTAGACTGTTGGGTACAGGAGTTTTCTTTATTAATTCACAGGATGAGGGTGTCACTTTTAGGCAGCATTTATTGCCCATCCCTAATTGCTTAGAGGGCATTTGAAAGTCAACCACATTGCTGTGTCTGGAGTCACATACAGGCCAGACCAGGTAAAGATGCAGTTTCTTTCCCTAATGGACATTGGTGAGCCAGATGGGTTTTTCCGACAATCAGCAACAGATTCATGGTTATGACTAGATTCTTAATTCCAGATATTTATCGAATTCAAATTCCACCATCTACCGTGGCGGGATTCAAACCCAGAATGTTTTCTTGGTGTCTGGATTAACCATCCAATGATAATACCACTAGGCCATTGGGTTGTACAGGACGTTGATTAGGCCACTTTTGGAGTCTATGTACAGTTCTGGTTGCCCTGCTATGTGAAGGATATTATTAAATTGGAGATCTTTCAGTAAAGATTTACCAGGATGTTACCCGGAGTGGACAGTTTGAGTTATTAGGATAGACTGGGATTTTTTTCCCTGGAGCATAGAAGGTTGAGGAATAACCTTCTAGAGGCTTGTAACATGATGATGGGCAGAGATAAGGTGAATTGCAAAGGTCTTTTCCCTAGGGTGGGTAAGTTCAAGACTTGGGGGCATATTTTTACGGTGAGAGGGGAAAGATTTATAAGGGACCTGAGGGGCAACTTTTCCACACAGATGGTTCATGTGTGGACTGAATTGCCAGAGGAAGTGGTAGATGCATGTACAGTTACAACATTTAAAAGACATTTGGACAGATACATGAATAGGAAGGGTTTTAGAAGGATATGGGCCAAACACAGGCCAGTGGAAGGAGTAGTTTAGTTTGGGGAAAAAATTGGTCAGCATGGATGAGTTGGACCAAAGGGTCTGTTTCCGTCCTGAATGACTACTGCTTCTATTGGTGCAAAACGCAACTCTCGTCTGCAGCACTCCAAAAAGCATTCTCATTCCACTTCAACAAGAAATCCAGTACGATTTGCCTCAAATTTGGTTTTGAAATAACTTCACAGAAGCCAGTATCCTGTCACTAAGTCACTCTTAATTTACATAGGTTCTGTTCACCAGAGCCACACATGTCAGCTAGGGCTCCCTGATTGAACTACGTAAACAAACCCCAATCAGGGAACTCATCCTGTGAGGTCCCCCTGGTTGACCTTGTTACAATCGTATATCCCTCCCCGCTGAGTCCGGGGATGTAGGCCTGTTCTTTCTTTTGTAGCCTGTCCTGGGACGTGTTCACACCATGTCCAGTTCATCTGACTCAGACTTGGATACGGGCCGTGCGTACCAGACCGTAGCCCACCTCTTGCCCCTGGAGCATCTCAGACGAAATTCATCTCCTCTCAGGCGGTAAAGGTTTGGCTATGACATCCGCCATGTCCATCTCAGACTCCAGGGTTTCTTTGATGCTAGACGGAGGTGAAGAACCATGCTTGGATAGAGCAGTTTTGCTTAAGTTGCTATTTTGGCGTGTCATGTTACATCCACTGAAATGGACTGAGGAGTGCAAGTGCTGGGATACATTCTTGCCATCATGGAAATTTTGCACGGGCAGGACCACAGGCAACTTGGCTGCCCATTCAATGAAGGTGACACACCAATTGAAGTCTTTAAGACCCTGATTGTGGGTGATTTTCCAGACTTGCCAGGATTTTGCTGATGACAGCAATCCCCTGCCCCACAGGGAAAGCTTCATGAGAGTTATTGGAAGTAGAAAGAGGGTGCATGAGCAGGAAACGTGCACCAACCCACCCCTCCTCTTCCCCCACCCCCTCAAAATAAAAATCTGGATGATTGCCTTCCAAAGGAGCCAACTTCTGATCAGATAATTATGCCTATCAAATTGACTCCTTTGTTAATTTTTAATTTGATGCTCGATTCCTGACCTGCTACAGCTGAATCCACCTGTGCTGGGGCTTCATAGCTGACCACCCTCTGTTTTGGACCAGTAGCAACAGAATCTTGTTCGCTGTCGTTAATTGGACAGTGAAGGGAGAGGTGGTCAGTTAGGAGTCCACTCTGGGAAAATAACTTCCCTGGCCTCGGACCCTGTAAATTTGGGTTCAGTACAACTGTATGGTCCCAACCCAATATCTTGTCACCTATGGTAAAATTCAATTCCTACAATTTCATAGAGAAAGGTTCTATGTGCTTGTGATAGAGCTGGATGAACACAGCAGGCCAAGCAGCATCAGAGGAGCAGGAAAGCTGACGTTTTCGGCCTAGACCCTTCTTCAGAAAAAGTTGCTTTTTCTGGCTGGCACATACTGGTAATGGATTCCTTTAGTAAGATCTGCTTGAATCACAGTGCAGAATCATTTTGTCCTGATTCCACCTTAAATTTTGCTTCTGTTGGCTAACTCCATTGTGACAACAGTCTTTGCTCTAATTGCATTTGTGGTCCCAATCATCAATTATCTGAAATTCTCTTTTCTGGGAGATATGTTCATTGCCGCCTTCTTGTGCACAGTTTGGGATGGTCAGTAAATGCTGGCCAACTTAAAAAGGCTCACCCCAGTGAATGAATGTTTAAAAACCAGACGTGATAATGTGTTACACAGCGGTCAAAAGATTTTCCTGTACTTTAGAAAATTTTAATGTTTACCATACATGTTTTACATCTTTTAAAGACGTGGCATAGTTTCCAATTGAAGACAGGCCTTAGCAAAAAATTGGGGTTAATGCTTTGATATCAGACAGCATTTGCCTCCTGTTATCTTCTAGAGGCTTATGTGCAGATTGTGGCCATTTCATTGGTTAATGAATGTGTACATCAAAAAGATCTATACAATAATTCTTTCTTTTCTAATTTAAGTTGATGTCTATTGTACCCTAGTCAATTCTGTTTGGGTGTTCGCTGTAGTAGAGCTGTTGTCCATCTTTTAAAAAATCAAGTTTGCCATTGGGATTGTTAAACCCTGGTGTTGAATTTACACTATATTTGAATCACAAAATTCTAATTTTAGGGCACATCCTTAACAAAAATTGCTGCAGTAACATTTGTGCAATATTTGTGCAAAGCTGAGAAAACTCTTGCTCAGTGTAACAGGTAACTCTGATCTTCTCCGTTATGGCCTACTATTTCGACAGGAGTGAAGAGTTAATCACCTTAAATGGACATTTGTTGCGAGACTCATTGACGTCCTTTTTAGCACAAGGATATTATAATCCAAAATCAGTGTACCTTCATTTCTTTTTCTCTGTTTTTCCACGCCTAGGCAAACAAAGCATGTGCTTGTTTACTCCTGATTTCATAGTTGCCTTCTTCCTGGTAAAGGTTGCTGGCCTGTCACCAAAAGCTATCGCTTGAAGGGAACTACTACTTATCGAGCATGGCTGACCAGGAGACTGTCCTGTTCTTAACACTAGCCATAGGCCTATTGGGAAGATTTGCAGTTGACATTCTAGCCTATCTGGCCACGTTATGAATTCACCTTCAGCGGCCATCCAGTGAGTGGGAAGTTGTGCACCACAAGACTTCCGGACTTTCTTTAAAATTAAAGAATCAACTCACATTACTTAATGTATCTATTCTGTTTTCAACAATTCTTTAACAATGAAAATTATGCATTTGAATTTATGTGCAATATTCTGATACTGAGCAATGAAAATTCTTCCTTCTGTCGTATCATGGTATCTTTCTTCTTTTGTTAATTGATGAAATATGGGTATCTTTGGCAAGAGCAGCCATTCGTTTCTTATCTGAGCATTGAAATACTTCTACATTGATGTTAAGTAGGGAGGTACAGGACTTTGACCTAGTGATGATGAAATGGCAATAAAGTTCCAAACCATGCATGACTTGGAGACAGCTTTGTCAATAATGGCATTCTATGCACGGCACTGCTTTGTGTTTTCTTCTCAATGTTTGAGGTTAAGGATTGAGAGCTATGGCTGAAGAAACTTTGGTGAGTTGCTGTAGTCTATCTTGGAGATGGTGTAAGCTGCAGCCACAATGCATAAATAACGGAGGGAGTGAGTGTTTCAAGTGGTGAATAGGGTGCTTTGTAGATTATAGATGGGTGTTAGAGAGTTGTGAGGTAAATAACTTGTTGCAGTTGTTGCCACATGATTTCAAACATTCATCAATGTCACATGTTTGTATAAATGACTGTATCGTGAAAATAATTAATTCAATTATCTATTTATTTTGATGGAGGAAAAGTGAGTTTCATGCCCATAATAGACATGAACAGAGATGAATGAATTTTCTGAAAAGTATTTGTGCCCATGTTAAAAACGTACAAGCTAAGTAGATTTGTCCTGTGCCCCGTGACAAAAAAAATGTGGGTGTGTGTGAGAGAGAGAGAGAGAGAGAGAAATTTTCACCCTTTGTAATTGCATCTTAAAGGGACAGAGTTTTTAATTCTTTACTTAACAGGCAGAACAGGATTATGAAATGTTAATGCTGGAGAAAAATTGAAATGCTCCTGCAGGTCCTGAATGAAAGATGGGGTAAACTTGATTTGCAGGAGATGAAACTTCAAATTATGCCCATTAAAAATACAATTTTGGAAAATCCTATTACTAAAACAAGGATTTCACTCCATGTTTAAAATCAGTCTTGTAAAACAAATTGTTAATCAGCATCTGGAAAAATCAATATGCTAATAACCAAATAGCTGACCAAACTATGAAGCAGTTAATAATTCTGAGCCACAATATCTTAGCTGGAGGGAAACTTAGATTGTGTGTGTGTGTGTGTGTGTTCGTTCGTGACAGAATTCTGTGGAGCAATACTTGTCTTGCATAAAGTTATTGCTTCCAGCTATGATTTGCATTCACTATTAATAAATGTAAACAATTCCCTAGAAGCTAGTATTGCAAACATAATGGTAGCTATGTGAAAACAGTTTTTTTTTACCTCCCTTAACCATGTTGATTATTTTTGCTGGTCATTGAACACTTGGAGCTTGCAAGAGGATTTTCCAAAAACACATGCTCATGTTATCGGGGTACCCTAGAGGTCTCCAAATAGTGAGAGAAAGAAGAGGAAATCTTCATGAAGCTGTGTAAAAACTATAATGTCATGATGTTAGTTTCATAATCACTCAAGTATCAATTGGAATAGTATTAGAGTAACAGGTTTGATCGGTGAGGAATTTATGAAGTATATTCATGAGAACTTTGGTTGCCAGTGTATTTTCAGGTCACCAGCAAGGAGCATTGCTGGATATGGTGCTGACATTAAGCTGAGCCAAGTGGACCCAGTGTCTCTGAAGTACGTTGATAAAAGTAATCATTACATGATAAGGATGAAATTAGTAAAGGAGAGGAGCAAGGATTGATTTAAGAGGGCAAACATCAATGGGTTGGGAAGGAATCTGCACAGTTTAAAATGGAACTGAAGACTAACAAGAAAACCTGTAACAAGATAATGGATACCTTTTAAAGGTGGAGATGTTTTAGGTATAGGCTTGGACAGAGTATTGCATCTGGTTCCGGCCACTGCAACTTTAGGATATCATATTACTTGTGATAGCAAAGAAGGGATTTACTAGACTTCATCCAGGGACAAAGGATTTTAGCAACGAGGTTAGTTTGGACAGACTTTGTTTGTTCTCCTCGGATTGTGACAGGCTTGGATAAGGCAGACTAGGAAAAAACTTTCACCATTAGCTTATCCTTATAAAATTAGGATGTAAATTTAAGGTTTGGAGTAAGAAATACAGGATTGTGTGAGTAAAGACTTTTTATGTACTGGTAATGACCTGGGACTTTCTGTCAGCCAGGTTGGTAGAAGTGAAGGCGATCAACAATTTCAGAAGTAAACTGAATGGGCCCTTAAAGGAAATAAACTTGCAAGGCAAGGGGGTTAAATTAAATTAAGGAAATGGGCTTGACTGAATTGCTTTACAGAGAACCTCCTTCAAGCCATAAATGGCTATGGGCCATGTGTGTGCAGGGTAGACCAGTAAATTAGAGCATTGTGCTATCTGCATGTCTCCTGTCAGCTCCTGCCTTTTCATTGACTTTACGAACAGCAGAGAAGGTGTTGGGTGGGTTACCCACCATGACCCAATTGAGGCCTTTAAGCAGTCAGTTAAATCTCTTGGTGCTCGGAATCAGGAATTGAGGAGAGAGACCAGTGGTCAATGTGCAACCTGACCGAGTTAACCTTGCAGGCTGCTGCCTAGTTGATAGGTAGGGTGCCTTTAACGAACAGTTCCAGTTGGAAGTTAGCTTTGCTTTTCTATCCCTGTGCTCTGTCCATCATGCCTCCTGCTGCACAGGGCCTGTCAGCCTGGCCCTACAGTGTCTGGATCCATCTCTGAGTGTAATCTCCTTGGCCTACCAGCAGCTGTTACCATTGTCACCTTTCCAGCTGGCATTGGTTGGCAGCTATATGAGGTGGGTCTTCTTTTTAGAGATTGATAGATGTATCATTTCATACTAATTAAAGGACCATCACCCTTAAAAATTAAAGTGGGCATCTAGGTGGAAGTCAGCACACTACTCCCATTTAAACTGGTATTTAGAGGGCCCACCTTCAATATATTATCCAGCCTTATAACTCTAAAACATTGTTACAACAGCTCTTACTTTTCATAGTTAATCACATTCAAATGGAATGGTTTTATTCCAATCAATATAATATTTGCTTTTGAAGTATGGAGGAAAGTTTAATGTTTTGTAGAAATGTTCAGTCTTTATCCTGTCATTTTAACATTTACAAATCTATATCATTGCTGAAATCCATGAAGCTCCTCTTGAATCTACAACTTTGTAGTTTGTGCATAAAATGTTACCTATCTTTCTTATGGATAAGCAAAGTATGCATTTTGCTAATTTGCCCATCACAAATATTTATGACAATAATGGACAAATATTCAAGATACCTTTTGATGTCTTTTGAATTCAATATGGTCCAAGGGTCAAGACCATCATGATCAATTTACAATATTTGAACTTTGTCGAATGGATTTTAAGAAGTACATCTATTTACTTTAACAAAGAATACTGATGTACACCTCTAATTGAGGAAATATGTATTTGATACTCTCACATAACATCAAAAGTTATGGAAATATAGAAAAAAATTGGACTGAATGGCCTTGTTCTGTACCCAATATATCCCCACTGGCTTAATCAATCCAGTCTAATTGCACCTTCTGGGTCTTGGCCCATAGCCCTCTGGGTTCCACCATTTTTAGCTGGCAGTTGGTTTGTTCAATTGGCTGGACAGCTGGTTTGTGATGCCAACAGTGTTGGTTCAGTTCCCAAACTGGCTGCGGTTACCACTCATCTTCTCAATCTCTCCCCTGTCCAGAGTCATGGTGACATTCAGGTTAAACTCACTACCAGTCATCTCTCTCATTATAGAGCAGTTTATGGCACTATGGTGACTTTTATTTTCTCTTTTTCAGTACTTCAAGTGGATATCAGATTGTTTTCTAAACATAATGAGTGTTTGCCTTTTGCCTCTACTATCCTTTCAGGATACCACCTTTTACGGAAATGAGCTCCATCCTGTCGAATGAAAGAACGCTACATCTATCAATCTCTAATTCTTCTATCAATTTATTTTATTGCCTTCTGATTATTGATCTTCCAGCTAACAGAAAAGTGCATATCCTATCTATTCCATTTAGGCCCCTCATAATTTATATGCCCTAATTATTCTTTCCTCCGCCTATTCTATTCCAAAAAAAGTATGTCCTGCCTATCATATCTTTTAGCATAGTTACGTTCTTCATTTTGGAAAATGTTCATAAATTTCTTCAGCAAACTTTCTAGTGTGATCAAAACTGTTTGGTAATGTGGTGACCAGAACTATGCCTTCTTCTCGCAATGGCCTATCTTGTGTTTTATACAGTTCTACTATAATGTACTTGCTCAGATACTCTGTACCTTGCCCAAAGGAAGATATTCTGTACGCCACCGTGACCACATTATGATCCATTAACATTTAAAGAGAAATCTGAATTGCTCATTTTAACCATTGGAACTATGCCAGAAGATTTACTTCTAACAAAATAGAACACAAACTTTATTGTATGTAGAACCAATTAACAAAAGAAACTTATATGCAAAGCTCCTAAATTTACTTCTTGCTGCCACCAAGAATTTTCTTGGACAATACAATATCTTAAAAGTTATTTACCTTTATGGGGAATGAATATATGTGTGTCATAATCCTCAGCTCCAGCTGTTCTGAGGTCAAATTTTCGTTTATCACCTCTTGACTCAGTCCCTTGTTATGGTTAATTTTCAGCTCCTCCAAGCTAATTTGCTGGATACTTCCCTTGCCACAAGTGACTGTGCAGGACTACTGAAGGTCCTTCTACTAGTTTCAAACTGGGCAATCTTCCACACTGTTCCCTTGGAAAATTTAAACTGAGGTTAAGTCTTGATCACACTTGCATGGTCAGTGATGGAGTTTGTTGATCTCCTTACACAACAGGTCTATATATCCTCATTCACTTTGGGGATCTTCGTGTCCCCATGATTTTGCAGCTTGTAATGGGCTATCCTCCTTTTAGATTAACTGTCCCTCATTTACAATTTCTTCTTTATAATATCCATAATTTACTTAATTAGATCAATGTCTCAGGGTTTGTTGAATGGTTTTAAATTAACTTTTTAGCTGTAATTTCTAGCATAATCTCTCAGGACTTTGTTTGCAAGCGTTGCAGACATCATGTCTCCAGCTGTTTAGCCAAGCCCACTTGTTGTTTGATCAAACCTTTCTGGCTGTTATCCACCTAAGGCAGCATGGACCTGACCTTTCAATTGGGATAGACTCCAAACATTCTTTAATCGTATTTATCCCTGTTTCTACTGTTAAAACTTTAGTTCCTAAACACTTCTACACTAAAGCACATGAATTAGGTAATTGCAACAACCATCCATCTACAGTTGGGAATTTGTAGATGTTCACACCAAGGCCTGTCAGTTCCTATGTGCTTTTCTCTTTGTACCATTTATTGTGTACCACCTTACTTTGTGTGAACCCCGGAAATGGATTGCTTCACACTTCTCTGGATTGAATACCCCATTTGCCACTGTTACGCACACTTGACCAGTCCATTGATAACTCTGTGGCATCTAAAGCTTTCTGCCTCACTATCAACCATACAACCAATTTTCATATCATCTGAAAACATTTTCTTTATCTCTCCTACTTTTAAGTCTAAATCATTTGTATATTTACATATATCACATACAGCAAAGCACCTGTTACCGACACTTTCCTGACCCCACTAGGACTAGTCTTTGAATCACAAAAACACCTATTGGCTATTACCTTTTACCTTCCCATGTGCAGCTTTGGTCTCCTTATTTAAGGAAGGATGTAAGTGCACTGGAGATGGCTAAGAGCACATTTACTCAATTGATATCTGGAATGAGTGGGTTATCTTATGAAGATGTCTTTGACAGGGTGTGCTTGTTTCAGCTGTAGTTTAGAAGGGTGAGGAATGACTTGAATGAGATGTATCGATCCTGAATAGTCGTGACAAGTTGGACATGTAAAGGATATTTCCTTGTTTGGGTCAGTCCGGAATTAAATTTTAATTTTAAACTTTTAAAATTTAGGATTTGCCGTTTCAGGACAGAAAGAAGAATCTCTTTCTTTGAGTGGTGTGCCTTTGGAACTCTGCCTCAGAAGGTGCTGGAAGTGTGGTCGTTATATATTTTTAAGGCGAGACTGATAGATTCTTATTAGGGAAGGGAATCGAGGATTATGAAGGTTAGATGGAGAAATTGAAATTTGAAGCACAAACAGATCAGATATGATTTTGTTGAATGGTGAATCAGGCTTGAGGGGCAAAGTGCTATACCTCTGCTCCTAATTCACATGTTCATATGACCCTTGTTTCTTGTTTAGAAAAAATCCAATTATGTCAGTCAAACACAACCTTAAGAAATCTATGCTGAATGTCCTTGTTGAATCTTTAATCTAAAGTAATAGTTTATACAATCTCTTTGGAAAATTTCAATAATTTACCTGTCTTTGAGGTTAGTGTGGCTGGTCTGTGTTTAATCATGCTATCCCCTTCTCCCTTTTTAAGCAGAAGTACAGCTTTAACAATCTTCTAGCTCTCTGGCACCATGCCTGAAGCAAGAGAGATTGGGAAACATTGGTCCTAGCTTCTGTTATATTTTCCCTTTGCGGTCCTTAGTGGCCTGAGATACAGTTTAATTTCAGCCTGGTGATTTATCCATTTTCAAATATGCTAATATGTCCAATATGTTATATTCCTCCCTTTTAAGACATAGGTTTAAGAAACAAGTTAAAAGGCTGTTAGCACCGCTTCTGAAAAGCGTATGTATTGGCAAGGAAGAAACCAATGATGTTTACTCTTTTTTAAATTGGACCTGTCTTGAACCACAACGACTTCCACCCCAATTTGAATCAGGCCACTAACTGATGATTTCTTTGAAAATTGTGTTGTTGTCAGGCTTTAACGTGGAGAGTTGAGACCCGGAAATGGTCCTGACCTTAAGACTAAAGTTCAGGTGTTGTATCTGCGTATAATTGAGATTTCTATTAAATATTTGCTGATGTTACTGTGCTAATATAGGATGAGCCGCAGGGAAATTCTGAATGGAGTTTATTCTCCTTGTCAGAATGATTTAATAATAAACTCAAAGCCTTTCTATTTTGATTATATGACATAAACTTGCTTTTTGTAATAAAAGCAGAAATTGCTGGTGAAACTCAGCAGGTCTGACAGCTTTTGTGCGAGGAAAGCAGAGTTAACATTTTGAGTCCGGTGACTCTTCAACAGAACTGTTTGTTAGCAGCAAGGAAAATGTGGTATTTATGCTGACGACAAAGCCAGGAGGAGGTGAAAGGGAGAGGTGAGCAGATAGGTGGAGATGGAGCCCAGGGAGATAGAGATTTAAAAAGGGGTAAGTAAGCAAGGAGATTATGGTTAGCAAGTCAAGACAGAAGAAAAACTGATTAAGTGATTAATTTGAGCTAAAATATGGAGAAGATGGACAAGCTGCACTGAAAGCAACCCATATGATGTGATAATAGGCCTAGGAGTAGCTGTATGACCCGTGTCAAAACAGACATGGGTTGGGTAAAAACATGGAAGGATGGAATCAGGCTCTAAAGTTATTGAGCTCGATTGTTGAGTTCCAGAAACTGCAAGGTCCCCAAGTGGAAAATAAGATGTTATTATTCAAGCTTGCACTAAGGCTCACTGGAACACTCCAGCAGGCCTGTGACAGAAATGTTGAAGTGGCAGGCAAATAGCCACCCGAGGTCAGACAGTACATGGGTGTTCCACTTCAGTGTCCAGCTCAATCAATGTTCTACCACAAAACATTTTCTCTACCTTTCAGGCATTAAGGAACACAAGCTAAAACCACTCCAAGATACCCACACCCCTCTGAATGTTCCTCCTCTCCCCTCCTTTCTCTTGGCCCCACCACTTAGCGGGTATTTACTATTCCTTCTGACCTTACAGCCTCTGCTGAATGTTCCACATTCAATAAATGTCTTAGATTCATCCCGCTGCACCCCTACCTCAGTTAATTTCTGGCTAGACATAATATTGAACTCTTCTTCATCATCTTGACTTCCATGCCCATTTCCTTGCACAGAAGTCCTCTCTCCTTACCACAGATGCCTTCACCCACCTCCAATATAACCTTTCCACCAGGACCCCTCCCTCTGGCCTTTTTACCTGCAGTCAACCTGTTCATTGAGAACTGTTGATGTGACATCGGTCGCCTTAATTGCTCTGCCACCCCTACCACCATCTTACCCATTTGAACCTATCTCCGGCTTAACCGACTATACTCCATGCTCTCAGATCCAATCCTGTCTTTTTCATCAAGCCTGCCAACAAGGGTGGTGCTGTTGTTGTCACGCGTACTGTCATTTACATTGTGGAGCTGAGAGCCAGCTCTTGGACATCTTCTCCTTACTACCCCTGGACCGTGACCCCACCATTGATCATGCCATTGTGTGCACTCCTATTGCCATCTCATCTTATTTTTACATTTCCCTGCAATAACCACCCAGCTGAAAGTCCCCCAACTGCATACAGCCTGCTTCTACCTTCTCCTTGGAATCAACAAACAGGAATGCCCTGGCAGACCATTTTTTGTGTCTGCATGTCCTGCCCCATAGAACTTATTTCTTCTGACCTTGACTCTATCTTTTCTTCCCATGCGCAGTCCCTCCTGACTTACATTCACAATTCACTGACAATTTATGTTGGTTTCTGAATTTTCAGTTTGTGGGCTCCTCCTGCCTCCTCTTTATCATGGACATGCAGTCTGTTTGCACGGATCATCAGGATGATCACAGGGCTCTCCACTCCTTCCTGGAAAGAAGGCCTAAACTGTCCCCATCCACCACCATCCTCCTCCACCTGGCCGTGCTTGTCCTCACTTTTAACAACCTCTCCTTTAACTCCTGTCACTTTCTTCAGGTCAAAGGTACGGCCTTAGGTACCTGCATGGGCCTCAGTTTTGTCTGTTTCTTTGTTGGTTATGTGGAACATTCCTTGTTCCAATCCTATTTGGGACCCTCCTGACAACTTTTTCTTTGGTACATCGATGACATCATCAGTGCTGCTTCCCTCTGATTCTGAAATAGAAAAATGTATCAATTTTGCTTCCAATTTCCATCCTGACCACACCTTCTATCTCCAACTCCTCCCTTCTCTTCCTCAACATCTGTGTCCATTTCTGAGGATAGGCTGTCCACTGATATCTGTACAAACTCACTGACTTCCACAGTTATCTGCATTGTACATCTTCACACACTGCTACCCGTAAGGACTCCATTTCTTTTCCCAGTTCTCTGTCTTTTTCGCATCTGTTCTGACGATGCTACCTTCCACAGGGATGCCTCACAAGTGTCTAGCTTTTTCTGCTACCGTCGTCGACAGGGCCTTTACAGGTTCAACCCATCTCCATACTTTTTCCCTCACTGCTTCCCTTCCCCCAGTCCTTACTTACCACCCTACCAGCCTCTGTTTCGAAAGAATAATCCACCATTTTTCTCATATCCAATGAAATCCCACAACCAGGCATACGTGTTCCTCCTGTTTCCTTGCTTGTCAATATTCTGCAGGGACTGTTCCCTCTGGGACACTCTCATCCACTCTTCCTCTACTCCAACGTCTCCTCATATCCTCGTCCCATGCAATCACAGAAGGTTTAACACCTGCTTGTTTTCCTCCTCCCTCCTCATCATCCAAGGCCCTAGACATACCTTCTAGATGAAGCAGCGATTTACCTTACTTCATTCGATCTAGTATCCTGTATTTGCTGTTCACCATGTGGAGTCCTCTACACCAGAGAGATGAAATGCAGACCGGGTGACCGCTTTGCAGAGCACCTATGTTCTGTCTGGAAAAATGACCCCAAGTGTCTAGTTGCCTGCCACTTCAACGTACCACCATGTTTCCACCCCAAAATTTCTATCGCAGGCCTGTTGCAGTATTCCAGTGAGCCTCAGCGCAAGCTCGAAGAAGAATGTCTCATTTTCCATTTGGGGACCCAACACAGGATTCAACACGGAATTAAATTAGTTTAGAGCCTGATTCCATCTATCCATGTTTTTTTTTCTAGTCCTGTTATGACATGGGTTGCTTTTAACACAGTCCATTCTCACCTACTCCTAGGTCTATTATCACATTATATGGGTTGCTTTCAGTACAGCTCACCTATTCTCTCCTAGTCTTAGCTCTTGTAATCACTTACTCAGTTTTTCTTCTGTCCTGACCTATTACCCATAATCCCCTTGTCTACCTACCCATTTCCTATATCTATCTGTCTCTCTGGGCTCCATTTCCACCTGTCCACTCTTCTCTTCCTTTCGCCTCCCCCACAATTTCATCTTCAGCATTTTCTTCATTGCTAACGAGCAGTTCTAATGAAGAGTCACTGGACTCAAAACATTAGCTCTGTTTTCTTCCCACAGATGCTGCCAGACCTGTTGAGGTTCACCAGCAAAATCTGTTTTTGTTTCAGATCTCCAGTGTCTCTAGTTGTTTATTTTATTTGCTTTTTGTAATTTTTTGTTTGAGCAGCAAAAGTTGCTTTACTTTCATTCTTTCTTTAGATCCCAGTGGTATTCTATTTCACTTCGAACCTTTCTAAAGCCTTGCAAATAAAAAAAACTTCCTTTAGCCTATCTTTGGTCCTTTGTTCTTTTCATTTAATACTGCTCAGCATCCATTTCTGTCTCTGTGAAGTAGCTTGGACTCTGACTACATTAGTTACTTTGCAGAGGCAAAAATAGCTTCTAAATTCCCAGCTTGTTGCCAGAATAGTAGGACAGCTCGACATGTGCTGAGTATTCTGTTAATATTCTCCAATTTGGTTATCAGACGTTGACAATTTCAGTTTAACTAGTAAGTTTAGCAATAAAGCAATTCTCATCAATTTAAATGGTTGTTTTGAATGGAAGTAGCCCAGCAAAAAGATTCTAGCAAGATAGAGTGGATTCCTTTATTGCATTCAATGCATACCAATAATGTGTGTGGTATAAGTGGTTAAAAAAAAAACAAGAAGCCATGATTCTATACCCATACTTAAAAATATCATATAGTGTAATCTCAGTTATCCGTGTAATCTCAGTTATCCATGTAATGGAAAGGAATCCTAGCAGATGATAGAAATTGGTGGATAATTGAGAGCTGATTGTTGCTTCTCTCATTTCGAGCATTTTCTTTTTTATTTCAGGTCTCCTTGGTTCTTGTAAGCTTTTCTACCCTCTCTTCTGCTATTGCCTGTAAGATCAACTCATGCTGGCGCAACTGATTTGCCAGCTCAAGTGCACTTGTGCACGTGCTCACAACCTAAACTGTCAGTTCCACCTCAGAGCTGAAAGCCAGCCAAAAATATTCCTCTGAAGCCAGAAAACCCATCCTACTTAGCAAGATAAATGCCAAAGACTGCATGTGTTCATCTCCAGTGATCTTGGTAACCTCAGCTGAGATCAGTATTGTCGATCCAGAGAATTAAAGTTGGTATAGATCCTGTCTTTTTAAATGTTTACCTGTGCCAGTGAGCAGAGTGTCGAATATAATGTACACGCTGTTCGCTATCATTGAGGCTTGCTGATAAACCTCGGCTTGGTATTGATTTTGCTGGTAGCTGTCGATGGGATTGCAAAGGATAAGTGCATGCTGCCTTTAGTGCTCCATTCTATGTCATGAGACACCTTAAGGGAGTATCCTTAGTCAAAAATCTTGGATTCCTAATAGTTGGAATTCAGGACACGTTGAGAACATTGATTGATTGAGCAGATCAGCTGATCTTTCCAACAGAATCAGGACAGTGAAGGTAAGTGTTTTTATCTCTGACCAAAAGCAAGGATGAGGCGCACAAAAGATAATCAGATTTCTCCTTATATAATACATTTTGAATATAGACACCCTGTATAATGCTTCAATGAAATTTTGTCTTTACAGATTATCACACACTTTGTTTATGAACTTTTAGAAAAAGAATGTCATTTGAAGAAGGTTCATCTCCCGGTAAGTCAACTTCTGAAATATTGCAAACCTCTGTTCATGCACATTTACTCAGTTGCCATTTGCAGAGAAATTTAATGTTATTGTATTCATGAAATTTTGGAAGTTTAAATGTTATTTAAAAGCATGTTAGATGCTTGGAGAAAAAGGACTGTTGAAGAGTTTGAAGTCATGGCAATTTCACTGAATAATTGGGTAATAAATGCTGGCCTAGCCAGTGCTGCCCATATTGTGTGAATGAATTGAAGTTAATAATCACAAGGACCAGGCTAATGCTCTGGAAATCCCACCAATAACGTATGGCGAAATTTGAATAAATCTGGAAATCTAATGCAGTCGACTGCTGACACTGGAATCATCAATCGCTGTAAAATCCCATCTGGTTCCCTAAGGTCCTTTTTGGGAAGGGAATCTGACATTGTTGTTTGATTTGACCTACATGCGACTCCAGACCGACAGCACTGTGATTGACTGAACTGTTTTCTGAAAGAGCCCAGCCAGCCATTCAATTGTATTAAACTGCTATAAAGTCTGAGTAAAGGAATACAATTGGACAGACAACCTGCATTGATCTAGGCACTGAAGACAACAATGGTAAAAAGCCCTGACCACTCTGCAAAGTCCTCCTTACTAATATCTGGCATTTGTGCCAAAATTGGGAGATTGTCCCACAGACTAATCAAGCAACAGCTGGATATTTGTTACACTGTGACTAATCTGTAACTGAAGAAGCTGTACCTAGGTAACTTTGTACCAAAGATGGCACTGCAAATGGTGACTTATAAACTTTTCACTTTGCTCATTGAGTACATGACAATGAAACTAGTCAATTCAATATTGTCAGTCAAGCATGAATCCATGTGTATGGTGTTGTCCCACATATAGAAAAATAGAAAATAGGAGCAGGAGTAGGTCATTTGGTCCATCGAGTGTATTCTGCCATTCATTATGATCATGGTTGATCATGTAACCCAATAACCTGTTTGTGTTTTACACCACATCCTTTGATCCCATTAGCCTTAAGTGATTTCCTGAAATTATACAATGTTTTGGCCTCAACTGCTGCCTGTGGTGATGGGTTCCGCAAGTTCATGAGACACCATTCTGAGAGGCCTCTGCATTAACTTCAGACCCACGCAGTTTCATGGCATCAGATGTGGGAATCTTCTGCTGTTTATCACCGACAGACTTCGCTCACCTGATGAATTAGTACTCTTTCATTTTGAACACAAGTAAGAAAGAAACATTGAAGATGACAAGGGCTCAGGATGTAATCTGGGTGAGGGGAGCTCAAAGTCTTTTGTCAAGATTAACTCAATAACACCATGACTGACTGAGCTGGCTTAGTCCTAAAGGTCATAGCTGCTAGACCGGGTCTTTGGAAGGTGATGAGGGAGCCGAGAGAAAAATGTCACCAATCAACCTATCATACCTCTCCATGACCTACACTGGGAGGAGTGACCACCACACAGTACCTGTGGACACAGTGTCCCATTGAAGTTGCCCTCCACTATCTGTGGCACTACCACCATGCTGATAGAAAAGAGTCCAAATAGATTTGGCATCTCAAAACTGAGCATCTGTGAGGTGCAATGAGACAACAACAGTAGTAGAATTTATTAAGTTCCCAGTCTAACCTCATAATGTGGCATATTCCCCACTCTATCTTTGCCATTTCGCTGTGGGATCAAACCTGGTTCAGTGAAGAGTGCATGCTTGGGGCAGCAGCATGCACATGTAAAAGTGAGGTATCAACCTTGTGAAGCTACTACATCAGTCTATGTGCATGCCAAACAACATAAGCAGTGGGCAGCAAAGTCAACACATCACGCCTGGGTTCTGCAGTCCCGACATATCCAGTGGTGAATGATGATGGACAATGAACTAATGAGGCTGAAATTCTGCAAATATTTACATCTTCAATGATGGGTAAGCCAACACATCAGTGCAAAAGTCAAGGCTGAAACATTTGCAATAATCTTTACCCAGAAGTGCTGAGTGTATAATCCATTTCAACATTCTCCCAAGATCTGCAGCATCACAGATGCCATGCTTCAGCCAATTCAAGTCACTCCACATGAAAGTAAGAAATGGCTGAAGGCGTTGGATACTGCAAAGGTTATGTGCTGTGACAACCCCAGCATAAGACAGAAGACTCGTGCTCCATAACTAGCTCTCCTCGCTAAGCTACTCCAGTCCAACTAAAACACTGGAACTACCTGATTTAATGTGAAAATTTGCTCATGTATATCCTGGCCACAAAAATCAGGACATATCGAACCTGGTAAATTATTGCTGTGTTGGTCTATTTGCAATTGTTAGCAAAGTGATAGAATTGTCAGTCAACTTTGCTATCAAGGAGCATTTGACTGAGTGTGGCATCAAGAAGATCTGGTGAAATAGGAGTCACTGTGAATCTGAGGGAAAGCTCGCTTCAAGTTGATCATGCCAAACACAAAGAAAGATAGGAGATTAATCATCTACGCCCCAGCATCATTCATGACTCCTCAAATGAAATTTGAGGGGGAGGCAATGGCCTAGTGGTATTATCAGCGGACTGTTAATCCAAAGACCCAGATAACATTCTGGGGACCAGAGTTCAAATCCCACCATGGCAGATGGTGGAATTTGCATTCAATAAATATCTGGAATTAAGAATCTAATCATGACGGTGAATCCATCATCGATTGTCAGAAAAACCTTTCTGGTTCACTAATGTCCTTTTAGGGAACATTCCACACGTATCAGGCAATGCCCATCTCCAACAAGTGAAAATCCAATCACCTCCTCTTGACATTCAATGGCATTATCATCACTGAATCTTCTAATATAAACATCCTGGGAGTTGTCATTCACCAATGAATGAACTGGACTAGCCATATAAATCATATAGCTACAAGGACAGGTCAGCAGCTAGGAATTCTGTACATGTAACTCCTCTCGGGTCTTCCTTCTGCATGTCCAACATCTCCAAGTTACAAATAAGGAGAGTGATGGAATACTCTCCACTTGCTGGGATATGTGCAGTTCCAATAATACTCATGAATCTCAATACCATCCAGACAAAGCAGCTCCCTTAACTGGCACCCATTCACACCCGTCGCTATCAATGTTCGGTAGTAGTGTACGATGTACAACATGCTTTGCAGCAATTCACCTAGGCTCCTCAACAAACCTTCCAAATTTACACCCTCTGCCGCATCACATGAATGAAAGCAGGAGATTGTGAAATTGTGGAAAACAGCTTAATGGGTCTCAATCTACGCTGTAATGTTCTAGCACATTAAAATGGAACCACAAACACAAGTTTCGGGATGTATCCCAAGCACCACTATATGGTACAGATAAAATTATTTTGTTGTGGAAGCTAATATGAAGAGAAACCTTTTCTTTGTGGGTTATTTGTCTGTGGACACTTTGTCCAGCTTTGGAAGCTAGGTGAATGAATATTTTTAAAGCTGAGTGAGATTGACTCCCTTGTCACATCATGTTGAGGCCACAATTGGACCAAATATGATCTTATCAAATGCAGGCTTTAGAGTCCAAAACAATGTAGAAACAGGAGCCATTCAGCCCTTTGAGTCATTTAAATGCTGATTTGTACCTCTGTTTATCTGTTTTTATCCCTTGACATCCCTAACCCAAAATAAATTCCATTCTCAGTCTTGAACATGTCATTTGAACCAGAATCTACATCTTTTGTGAGACTAAATGCTGTATTTACACTAACCTTATGTGAAAAAGAAGTGCTTCCCAACTCTCATATACATGATTACGCTCTAATTTTCAGACTGTGCCCTCCTGTTCTGGATTCTATTGCAGGAAATAATTTCTGTGAATACATTTTGAGCACTTATAGTCTGTCAACTGCTTTAATCATTTGAAGAAGCCTGATTAGATTACTGTTCAAATTCTGAACTCAAAGGAACACAAGTCAAGATTTTGCAGCTTATCTATCTAACTTTTAAACCCTAAAATCATTCTGGAGAATCTGTGCTATATCTATTTCAAGTACAATGTATCTTTCCTGGGATCTGTTGTCCAAAACTCAATTTGAAATTCATGTTCTGAAATCAGACTTCCTCTGGTTCCAAACATAAGATCTTAAATAATAATTCTTAAACTTTCAAATATATTTGTTGACAGTGGAAGGTTTTTTTTTGTGACAGTACAGTTAAGAATCGTTAGTGTTTGTTTTTCCAACTTAAGGAAGTATGTCAGGACGTCACTTTCCTTCACACATATTGCTAATACATATGAATGCAAAGGGGCACAATTTTAATATTTGAGAAAGACACAAAACTTGAAAGTATTGTGAACTATGAGGAGGATAGTGATGATAAGCTTCAAAAAGACGTGGTGGAATGGACAAACAAATGACATTTCAAAATTAACAAAGTGTGACGTGATTTGTTTTGGTAGGGAGAAAGAGAAAGGACAATATAAAATAAAGGGGCTGTAGAAGAAAAGGGATGGAGCTGGATGTGCACACATATCACAAAATCATGTTGTCATACACCAGGTTTGACAGATCGGTTAATAAAGTATCCAGGAAAGTGGGCTTATAATTGGGGCCATAGAGTACAATAGCAAGGCATGATAAACCTGTATAAAACACTTGTTTAGCTTCTTCTGGAATAGTATGTTTATTTCTAAGAACTCTATCTAAAGGCTTAGAGAGAGTGCTTAAAAACATCATGAGGATAGTGGCTCAGTGGTTAGCACTGCTGCCTGACAGCACCAGGGGCCTGGGTTCGATTCCACCCGCAGGTAACTGTCTGTGTGGAGTTTGCACGTTCTCTCTGTGTCTGTGTGGGTTTCCTCCTGGTGCTGTGGATTCCCCCCACAGTCCAAAGATGCGCAGGTTGGGTGGATTGGCTGTGCTAAATTGCCCATAGTTTTCAGGGATATGTAAATTACGTGAGTTATAGGTGGATGGGTCTGAGTGGGATGCTCTGAGGGCCAGTGTGGACTTGTTGGGCCAAAGGGCCTGTTTCCACACTAGGGATTCTAAGATTGATTGAAGAATCTTGGGTATTTTCAGAGAAGTTTGAGAGGAAGTTCAGTGGAGCTGTTCAAAACCATGAGTCTGGAGAGGATAAATGGAGAGAAACTGTTCTCTTTGGTTGAAGTATTGAAAACCAGAGTGTACAATTTAAGGTCATCTGAAAAGAAGCAGCAGCAACGTGAAGATAAATATTTTTATATAGCAGATAGTTCAGATCTGAAATCCAGGAGGCAGATTTAATGGTAGCCTTGAAAAGATAATTGGATAAATTTATCTGACGAGAACAGCTGGTAGGGTACAGGTGAAAGTTGCTGCGGAAGTAGGTATTTCCAGGATTAGAGATAGTACGGAAACAATGAACTGATTAGTCTCTTTCTATGCTATAACCATTCTGTGATTCTACATATTTTTATAATAATATACACTCCAATATGATTTTTAAAAACTTTTCTGCTTTTATTTTAATTCAGGTGGATGCTACAGAAGATGAACCAAAGAGCTTCATCTTTATGAGCGAAGATGCCATTACAAACCCTAGCAAATTGATGGTTCTGATTCACGGTAGCGGGGTCGTTCGGGTTGGACAGTGGGCCAGACGATTGATAATCAATGAAGATCTTGACAGTGGCACTCAGATACCTTTCATTAAAAGGGCTATGAATGTAAGGCTAATTTTCAGAAACTTTTTTTTCTGATTTTTCTAAACTTATTTTAATGTCTTTTAACCATTTGATTTTGCTGCAATACTTGGAAATGACTAATGTAAGCACTAATGTAATGGAATATATCAATGTATAAGAGAAAAAAAAAACAATTATTGGAGTCCATCTGGCTAACTCTTGTGTCAAAAAGCAGGAAATACAGTTCATTACATTTATTCAGTGATTGATTTTTCTGTTTAAAAACTAGATCAGTTACCCCATAAAATTACTATTATCATTAGAGGTTTGGCACCAAATGGTGGGGGGATTCTCCTGGCATTTCAAAGCAAATGCTGCATACATAGCAGTTTCTGTTATGCACTTGGCATTTTCAGTGTGAGTGATTGATTTATTCATGCTGCTGTCTACGAAAGTCTTCAACTCTCTGCAGATCTTCTTGTAGTCCAAGCCAGAGATGCATTTGACACTATCTGCATGAGGCAGGAAGTGAATGGCTGGTTTGGTGATGACCCTCCATGTTGTCTCTCAACATTTTATACTGGCTCTTGGTCACTCTTTTCTCTGGTCCCTCTGCCATCTTTCCCATTACACTCTTGCCAACATTCAAAGTTAAACCACTGTCAAATCTCACTCACCTCTATTCTCAAATGTTTAGTGCCTTCTTAATTAAACAGTTCTTTTTGAACTATTCTTCTTTCCTTTGAGAGCTGCATTCCATGCTACCGTGTAATTCTGTGTCATGGTAAGCAGTGTTTCAAGGTTTAACATATGAAAACCCATAAGTACTTTGAGTATCTCCAATAATATCATAATATAATTTTTGCTCGTGCAAACCAGCTCAAATTTTATATGTTCCTACTGAGTTAGATGTCTCTTGGCAGGCAGCCCTATTGTACACCCATTCCAGTGCCATAAGGTTCTTTTAATATGTGGCATGAATTTGCATGTTACCCTCCCACTTGGGTCAAATCTTATGCTTTGGATAGCTCACTGTTAAGTCTCGTATTATTCAGATCAAAGTTGCCTTATTATTTATCACTACAGTTTGCTATCTAGATGGTTTCAACAATCTGTCCAGTAGAATCCCCAAATCCATTCAATCTGTGCCCTGTGGGCAAGACCACTTATAGTTTATTTCCTTTGCTAATCTCTTAATTTAACATTTAATCATATTGAATGTAATTTGCTGTTTCTTAACCTGACTTCCTGAAATATATGGATTTGTCCAAATCCCATCAGCATCTGATTATTCTGTATGTGATTGTTTGCAACAGCCTTCGAGTTGAGTAATCTGTAAATTTTATCCCTACTTCCAAACGTTGGATATGAAATGTGATTTGTAAATTTTCAGCTGCAGTTTCCAGTAGCATATAGTGCATGTGAATTGGGCGCTGTGACTTTGTGAACTTGTTTACTTACGTGCTTTCATTTGAAATTGTAAACTTGTTTTCAAATTGCCAATAATTGTGGTGCTGACCTAAATCCAATCAAAAATTGTCAGTCTTAGCATTAACTGTCATTTAAATATTTTTCTAATGTTCTATTAATAAGTACCTGTTTCATCTGGCCTACAAGTGACACATTAATCCAATGCTGTAGTCAGATTTACTATAACTTTTTTTGCTGCAGCATTCCACGAGTCATTATCAACATTGGTGGCTGTGCCATGATTCAAGGATGACCTCTACTCTTGGTTGATGGTTTCTGATATGGATCTAATTGTGACTGAATTGTGACATGACCCGCAGGTCTTGGGTGCATGGGCATGATGTCCCACAGGGTAGTGGGATTTTGAGTGTAAAAGTTGTGTTTCCTTTACTTTCCATCTCTACTGCAGCTCTGACTCATTATCAAGGCATTTGACAAAAAAGCAATGTACAGCTTGATAGATGTGCCACTATTTTAAACAGCAGGCAGCAAGCTCCTTCTAGTCATTAATATCAATGCTTCTGTGCTTCCAGAAGAGCGTTAGAGTGTCTTGGTAACACTTTCTTTGTCCTCCCGTTGGATTGCTGGCCGTTTAAGAGTTGAGAAACCAGGACCTGGTGGAGGCAATGCTTTTCAGGCACCCAGATATTATCCAGTTCATCGTAGATCATTTTTCAAGTATTTCACCTGAAGCTGACTTCAAGGAGGAGACATTAGTGTTTGTTCATGGTCTTCCCATTGAATCCAGAGAATACAGAGCTGGTGGAATGTTTCTAGTGCTTTTATGTGACAGTGACACATAGTACCATTTCTACAGACGCAGTCCTATCTCTACCCAACCATGGTTGCATAATTCACATTCCAAGTTAGTATACATGACTATATTAGCTAGTCATGTTCAAACTAAGACTTGATCATATGATCCAATGATATTATTACATATGCACATCTGATACTTTTAACATGTATTTGTTATTGTTTATTTCTCCTCCTTATCAGTCCCTCCTATTGCTTATAGTGTCTCTTTTCCCCTTTCAATTTATGGAACACTGGCACGGTTGATCAGGTGTTGGACCTCTTTGTCAATGGTGGCCTCTTGAGAAAGTTGGCTGCCCAAGGTATGAGAAACGTTAAACGTATTTCAGATTGTCAGTTTCTTTACGTCTGAGCCAGAAGGCCTGGGTACGGATCCCACCTGCCCCAGACGTGTGTAATAACATCTCTGAACTGGTTGATTGGAAAATATGTATTCCAGAGTCTATCCTTCAACATACATATGAAGTGAAATATTTGACTGACAAAGTCTGTGTTGACATGAGCTTTTTTCTGGCGTTATTCAAGGACAGGCCAAGCCACTGTACAGAATTGGAGAAATTGAGAGTGGCTTGCAAATCTAGTTCAGAATGATCAAAGAGATAGTACTCCTCCGTGTACAGTAAATCATGTCAATGGGTGGTCAGTTTAGTTTGAGCTATGGAGGTGACTGAGGTTAAAGAACTCTCCATCTAGACAGTTTAGGTCTTTGATGAGGTAAACAAACACTTCAGGATGATTGTAAATAGTATGGACGCTATCATTGAGCCTTGCTTGACACCAGTCTGGATTGAAGGTGTCTGTTTCAGAACTCCAACTCAGCTTTGCAGTAATGTCACCATGAAGCACTTGCAGGATGGTATTGATATTCCTTAGATATCTAAATCTCTGGAGAGAAATCCATGGAGCCTTATGGGTTTTCTCAATCAAATGTTCAAATCATGCTGGAGATAAGTTGTGTGCAAGAGAATGTGGAAGATCAGGTAATGATGCTCGTTTGAAGAGCCAGTGCAAGCGCAATGGGCTGAATAACCTCCTGTGCTATATCATTTCTGTGATTATGTAAAATGTTTTGGTCAGAGATAACAAGAACTGCAGATGCTGGAGTCAGAGACAACACAGTGAGGAGCTGGAGGAACACAGAAGGCCAGGCAGCATCAGAGGAGCAGGAAAGTTGATGTTTCGGGTCAGGGTCATGTCAGTTAATTCAGTAAAAAGTTCCGAGTGCTACTCGTAACTGTTTTTTGGATTTGACTGAGAACAAACACTGTGTCTGATTTCTCTCTGGGAGCTCTGGGAGTAAAGTCAGACTGACCTTGACAGGATTTCTTTAACCACAGGAAGTAGGCAATTTGGGAGAGCGTGTTAGGATTTTCCTGCTAGGGACAAGAGCAAAAGGCATTGATAGTTTCTATAGCATTATTTATCTCCCATCTTGAAGATAGTGATTGCTGAAAAAAGGCTCATTTTACAAAGCTTTTCATCTTTCACTCTTCAGATCATTTTATGAAGATTCCAATTCAAGGGGAAAACAAAATCTTCTATTGCATGAGAGGAGAAAGGAAACTACTGGTTTGTTGGCAAGTGGTCTCTGATAGGGACGTTGCCATAAAGAATGTACCCATTAATCAATACAGTGTGGAGCTGGAGGAACACAGCAGGTCAGGCAGCATCAGAGGAGCAGGAAAGTCGACGTTTTGGGTTTACACCCTTCATCAGGAGTCTGACTCCAGCATCTGCAGTTCTTGCTATCTCCCAATGTAACCATTAGCTTTAATTCGCAGTTAACCGCCAAACTTTGTTCAAAATTTTAAACGAGCAGGTTGAGTCTGATTGGCCAATGCATTGTCCTGAGAAATGAACCAGTGAATGGCTGGCACTTATTTTGTCAAATTAAAACAGTGCCTTGTGCTTGTTGATTTCTGTCCACAAAGAATAGGGCACCATGTATTAACAATAGTAGTTTACAGTGCACACAAAATCTGCCTGCCTGCGAGCTTCACTCACTGGTAATCTTAAATAGGTTATCAGCATAATTCTTCACACACACAGGATTTTCCAGCAAATGTTGTCCAATTGCAGAATCACATCTAATGTGAGGTTACTGTATTGTGTGTTTTTCAGTCACAGGTTCGATGGGTATGGTCAGTACCTTGCTTGCTGAAAATAGACAAAGGGATGTGAAAGGGGTTTTGTCTGTTTGGTCTATGGATAGCTTGATGACATCAGAAAAACTTTCCATGTCATGATGCACATCAAACTCTTGGATTTCTCGTCCTTTCTCTTCTCACCATTTGTCTTTTATGTCCTGGATTTGTCTTTGAGTATCAGCTTTGAACTGTTGGAATGTTGTCTTTTTTTCTTGCAACCTTGAATTATTCTGCCAGGCACTGAAGACTGCTTGATTTTGTTCCAGGATGTCACTTATTTCTGCCTTATTTTCTGTATAGCAAGACTTAGGGCATAAACGCTAAAGACTGTGGTCTCTTAATTGCAGATGAGTTGTGCGTGTGATATTATCAGTATTCTTTTTGTAGAATGGGAGAGTTCTGGCAGTACATCCAAAATCCTATTCTGTATTGTGAAACCAGCTCCATGGATACAAGAGCCATTGTCAGTCTTGACTTTCCTCTAGAAGGTATAAGAACATAAGAACTAGGAGCAGGAGTAGACCATCTGGCCCCTCGAGCCTGCCCCGCCATTTAATAAGATCATGGCTGATCTTTTTGAGACTCAGTTCCACTTACCCGCCCACTCACCATAACCCTTAATTCCTTTACTGTTTAAAAATTTATCTAGCCTTGCCTTAAAAACATTCAGCGAGGTAGCTTCAGCCTTGCCTTAAAAACATTCAGCGAGGTAGCTTCAGCCGTTTCACTGGGCAGGGAATTCCACAGATTCACAACCCTATGGGTGAAGAAATTCCTCCTGACCTCAGTCCTACATCTGCTTCCCTTTATTTTGAGGTGATGCCTTCTAGTCCTAGTTTCACCTGCTAACGGAAACAACCTCCCTGCGTCCACCTTCTCTATTCCCTTCATAATCTTATATGTTTCTATAAGATCTCCCCTCATTCTTCTGAATTCCAATGAGTATAATCCCAGTCTACTCAGTCTCTCCTCATAATCCAACCCTCTCCACTCTGGAATCAACCGAGTGAATCTCCTCTGCACCCCCTCCAGTGCTAGTATATCTCTTCTCAAGTAAGGAGACTAAAACTGCACATGGCACTCCCGGTGTGACCTCACCAGGACCCTATATGGCTGCAGCATAGCCTCCCTGTTTTAAACTCCATCCCTCTAGCAATGGCAGACAAAATTTCATTTGCCTTTTTAATTACCTGCTGCACCTGCAATCCTACTTTTAGCGATTCATGCACAAGGACACCTAAGACCCTCTGCACAGTTTACTTATGGTTTACCATCATTTATAAGCCTCCTTTGTTCCTTTCGTTGCCTCTCTTTCGGAAGACACACAAGAGTCCATGCATACCACGCTGACAGATGATGGTAAACCATAAGTGTTATAAATACATTCTAGTAATAAGTGCCTTTAAGCAATATTATCCTATTTCCCAATGATTCACATGACCCCGTATGGTACAGTAGTTTTATAAAAAGGTTAGCAGCTTTAGCCGTAGATTATAGTATAGAATGAGAACTATTTCACGTGCGAATCAGAGTAAAGTTTGTGTTCATTTATTGGAAGTAATGAACAAAGATCTTGCCGTAACTGAGCATTCTGCTGTTCTCTGCTCTTTTCTTTATCCTGTCAGAGGTTTCCTCTGTTTTGGATTGCAGATTTTCTTCTTGGGTGGACATTCCAGACAGATATCTTTTCAGAGTCAGCCATTGTTTCTGTCCTAAATAAAAACTGAAAGAACTGCGGATACTGTAAATCAGGAACAAAAGCAAAATTGCTTGAAAAGCTCAGCAGGTATGGCAGCATCTGTGAAGAAAAAAATTAGAGTTAACGTTTCGGGTCCAGTGACCCTTGCTCAGTTCTGCTGAGCTTTTCCAGCAATTTTGTTTTTGTTCATGGTTTCTGTCCTGATAGCAGTACAACATGACTCTGCAACTAGTCCACCTAGGAAGTTCCATGACACTGGCCATGAGTTCTGGGTGTCCTCCTCTGACTGATCCCAAATCCAGAGCCACATTTGGCAGATGTTTCCAGGAGGTGAAATTGGTCCTTGGACTCAAGATTACTGGCATTCCTTTCTCAGGCTCCTTTTTCTCATACCTCCTCTTGTTAATGGGTGTACTCGAAGACAGGATGTTCTTCTGAGTATTTTTTTTTCTGAGCAAGGGTCTATGTAGCATTTCTTGTGGTAGACATTCTGGGAGTCTTTTGAAATGGTCACAGTCCACTATTCTCACAACCTGTGACCACATGAATCCCAGAGTGTGCCATACAGCATGCCCTGTGTACTCCTGTCAAAATCAAAACATGTCCCTAGAAGAATGCTTCAACAATTTTAATTGGCACCATTAATAGATTGAACATGATATAAATGTTACCATCTCTCTAGTCTGGTGAACACACTGGTGGCAGAAATGGCATTTGCCTACTGGCCAGTGCAAGCATTTTTGTTTTCACCCTCTTCCCTTGCTTGGGATCTGGGAATTTGGTCCTCATCTCCATGCTATTTAAAAGATGTTTGGAGCACTGGAGGAAAAGGAAAATCATTTACAAAGCAGGTGCTAGAATGGAGAGATTATACATATAAAGAAATAATGATCCAACTAAGGCTTTTTCAGGAAAAAAAAGCCAAAACTTAGATTGACAGAGATCTGTAAAATTATTCATGGATTGGGCAGGTAGATGTGTATAGGGTTTTTTTCTCTAATGAAAGAATCCAAAACTATGGGCCATGCAAGATAGCTACTAATAAATCCAGTAGGGAAATGAGAATTTTTTTGTTCAATGTGCTTAGAATGTGTAATTATCACAGAAACTAGTTGTGTTACATAGCTTAAGTGCTTTCAAAATTATACAAGTTATATGGGAGTAACAGAAATATAAACATGAAAAGCTGAGGCAAGGTAGCTGGGAAGGGAAGAGACTTGTGGAGATTATAAATACCAGCATGCACTAGTTAGGCCAAATGGAATATTCGTTTGCTCTTTATTCTGAGATATGGTCATCAATTTACTGTGTTCTGATTGTTAATCTAGATTTTAGGGCCAAAGTTTCTTTGATCTTATTAGATGTTTAAAAAATGCAAAAATGAATAAGCCTTTATTAGTATAATTTATGTTTTGAAGCAGTATAAGAGGTCTTTTTGTCAAAAAAGATTGCACAGTGCCTAACTTGTATTATTGTAAGTAATTTCATTTCTCCTCTCAGTCAGTTTCTCCCCCACCCTTCCCGTCCCTGAAAGTTTTGATTCCTTGCTGATGATGTGCTGGAAGTCTTCCAAAACTACATCCAGCTGGTTAATTTCTGTTTTGCATTGCTATTTGAACTTGGAAGTCTCATACTAAATCTAACCCCACACATGGAACAAATAGTGATCAGTTTCCAAGCGATCTTATTATTACTCGATACTGTGATCTTAATGGGTCAGTTATTGAACTTCACACCATCAAGGTCTTTTTGGCTTAGTTACTTAATGAATGTGTTTGATAAGCCATCATGAAAGTTCAGGGATTGATCTTTATTTGAAATTGAAAATTTGTTTTGTATTGAAATAACTGTGTTTATAGATATTGAGATAACTGTGTTTGCAGGCATATAATAACTATTTTCTGTATAATCAGGCACACTTTGTACTACAGTATATTAGTTATGCAACATATGTGGAAGATATTTGTACAAACATAAAATTAGGAGGAATTCTCTAAATTTCAAAGGGATCTTCTCGTGGTCATTGAAATGCTGTTTATAAAAATCTAGTCAGTTCTATCATTAGTATTATTAGATCAGTCGTCCACTCCCAAAGGTGATATTGGCAGACTGCTTGGTAGAAGTATTAATTCGGGAAAATTTAAAATGTTGTGCCAGCCTTGGTTGACAGGCTTTTTGAGCCCACACCAACTCCTGTGCTAGCGAAGGGAAACAATGAGATGACAGCTCCAGTGTTTGGAGAGAGGTTGTTAACGACAGCTTATTCCTTCATGATTTCAACTCTTGACAGAAGACAGGTCTGCTTGTTGCATCATGGCAGCTGTATCATTACCTCCTGGCCCTGTCAGGAATGAATATATAAAAAAAATCAAAGTTGCTGTACTGGAAATCCAATTACCTTAAGGGATTTTAGGCATTGTTTGACTCTTTAAAGTTAATAAGCCTTTAGGTCTGATGATTGTATGTTCCCAAATTGTATAGTTTTATAAGACAAAATTTGAATGAATTTATAATGAGCTATTAAGTACTCACTTAGATTCTTTTCTCTTCTTGAATTGATTGCTATCATGATATATCTTGCTTTAGCTTGCTGCTACTTTGACATTGACCCAGCCAAAATATACCAGAGCTTCTGCTATGTACGTGAGCAGAAAGGATGAGAATTGCGGCAGTTTGAGATCTCTTTTTCCCAGTGGTGTCAGGGAAATATGAGTATTTGTTTGACAGCGGAAAGATGTACAGCAACTCCAGTCTTTTGCAATTTTCTGTAAGGATTTTTCCTCAGCCTAGGTAAAATAC
>NC_063334.1:83227090-83252090 GCF_021869965.1 Rhincodon typus
GATCAGATAGAGTTGAAGATTTTGTCAACCACGAGTGGGTTGGTGGTTGGGTGGGGGGGGCGGTCCTTCGCTGAGAACAAAAGAAAATGTGCCAGAAATAACATTGTGAAAGCTAAAGGCTTCAGAACAGATCTGACAGAGATGGAGAAACTAGAACATGGAATGAAGATCTTCCAGGAATCAAAGTGTGAGAAAGTGTAGTCAATAGCTATGAGACTCAGTGGGTTTATAATGAATATTAGTAGATAATCTATCCCCAGAAATAGAGACAAAGAAATCAAGGAAGGGTAAAATGTGTCAGAGGCGGACAAGGTAAAGGTGAGAGATAGGTAGAAATTGAGAGCAAAATTGATTGAGTTTTCCAATTCTGGACAAGAAGAGTAAGTGACGTTGATAGAGTCTTTCATGAGATGAGTCAGATTTGTATGGTTTTGATTTGACAAGGAATACTCACTGAGTGTCTAAATTCAGTGAGGAAGGGGTTTTCTCTCATTTCAGGAAATTGCTATTAACTTATAATACAAAAGGAAGTATGGACAATGCCATTACAAAGTACTTCAATGGAGAAAAAAAATGTTTATGGTCTATTTAACTTTTTGAATGAACAAGTTACAGATTGTGGTACAGTTAAGGCTGCTTAATCCATTCAAATTAATTCTAGAATCTTACAGACAAATGTTTAGAATTGTGAGGAAAAAACAAATTCAGATTTATGTGGAATCAAGAAAAATAATATGTATTTGACAGATGGCATAGCATTATGAAGTTTGTGAAAAAAATTGAGAACTTTAGAGATACATTGTTAATGGTAGAATTTAGGAATAGTGCACCTTTTGGAATAAGGTCCCACCCTGAAAATTGTAAACTGAAAAACTGTGGTTATGAATGATGGTTGTAAGCTATCCCACAAACGCAGAGTTGCCAGCAAACCTTTGTTTGCAAGCACACAAAGAAACCAAAGCAACAAGAAAGTTATAATGAAGACGACACTAAATATCATGAAGAGAACAGCAGAAATGAAAAGAGAGCTACTTCTCAGAATAGTGAAGAAAACAATCAGGATGATAAGTATGATTCAAGGGACCAATATGTTTCTTTTGTCATAAGATAAGGCAGATTTCTTGAAATTAAATGTTAAATTGTTGTTATTTATAAGTGCACCTGGTATATTTTTTTCCAAAAATGCTGTATCAGTGAGTTAAACGTGACAAACCAATCCTATTTGATGTATTTACAGTGAATGTAAACAGAACATAAAAGATTACCAAACTTTGTATGTGAGAGTGAGATCAGACCATTTTTTTGTCCAATGGAGATGCAAAAAAAGTGTATTATACTTACAGACGTAGGGTTAGCTCAATCCCTGAATATAATGAAAGATTTAAATTGCTCTCCAGCAAGTTTGCCAATTAAAAGTTTATCGGTACAGAGAACTGCCAAAAATTGATGTCTGGTTCCATTGTATGGCATGAATTAAAATTGTATTTTAGTCCATGGTTCTGTATTGTGAGAGTGGTGTCTAAATTGCCTAATAATAATATTTACCTAATTTAATCATTCCAATATAGTTTATTGATTTTGGATTCAGCACGTTCACTGCCATGGCGCAGGCTAAATTCCGGGTCAGGAGAATATAATTTAGGGGGAGATGATGAGTTATGTCATCAGATAGTAGTGTAGAAGTCCAAGCTAATAGTCCAGGGACAAGGGTTCAAATTCCATCACTGTAGCTGATTCAATTTAAAATTAATTGTTAAAGATCTGGAATTAATAGCTAAGCTCAATAATTGTGACCATGAAACTTCCACTGATTGTTGTAAAAACCCATCTGTTTCATTTTGTCCTTTAGGGAAGGAAATCTGCCATCCTGGTCTACATGTTGCTCACAAGGGCAATTAAGAAATGGCAAATATGGATGGTTTGACAATGAAAATCACATCCCACAAAATAATTTTTAAAAATTCTATTAGAAGATGATGGTTGCATTCGAATGTTTCCACAAAATCCATTGAGGTTGTTAAAGATAAAGCTTTATCAGCAATATCCTGGGTAGCAGCCTTTTGTCTTGTAACATGATAGTTTGTGTATTTATCACCAACTCTATGTTAAGTGTTGCTTGATGTGGCTTAGAAAACCCAGTTTTTCATGGCTGCCACTCGTCGAGAAGGGTTGAGAAGGTGCATGATTCACTAGTCTTTTGTTTTCTCTAGGCCCTCTTATCAGCCAGCTGAATTTTTGTTTCTACTTGCTCCTTCCATTGCCCTTCCAAACAGTCAGTCTTGAGAGGTCAAGCCCATCAGTGACTGTCTCCTAGTTGTCAGTGTCAATGTCTTACTTGCAGGCATCCTTGTTGCGCAGACATGGAAAGAGGCAATCACATTGAACAGCTTCAGTGGGCAACCATTTTAATAACAACCTGAATAAATGGACTCTGTTCACATGGTTGAATGCCTCTGCAAGATCTGCAGTCTAACAAGGACATTATGAGCAAATATTTTTCCCACAATGTTCACCAGGGAGATGCCTTGATTCTTATTGCAATTCCTGTGGTCATCCTTGTTCCAGAACAGGGTCATAATCTTTGAATTATACAAAAGCTCCTTCCACCCAGACAGAGACAGATGCTGCAGGAGTGCAGGATCCTGTATTTGATAAGTTCAGGTGTATAATGGTAGTATCAGCTGGATCTGCTTATGATTAGTTATGATTCTTTGAACAGCATTGATTATGATACAGTTATTCCATCGTGTGCACTAACATGAAGATGCAACCTGGAAGCTTCCTCATTCCAAGCAATGTCAGCTGTACCGCTAACCCAGTTTGCTAAATATGAGTATCTTCATGTAGGTCATTGATAGAATGTGTTTATTTGTAAACTGTGGTATTGTCGTTCGTTCTGTTACTGTGGGAATAATGTCTAAATTGATTATTAATTATTTTGATCTTCTCTTAAGGAACAATCTGATGACATAATTCATCATCTCCCCCTAAATTATATTCCCCTGGGGACCATATGCTGCCTTCAGACTTTTCCACAAAATGCACTGAAGTTGTTAAATTGTATCTGCAAGTTCTTTGAGCTTGGAAAATCACATGTCTATCTCCGAATTGTTGTAAGAACAGTAGTTTGACTCCAGAAATGTTCAAAGATTTAAACACTCAGATTGATTTTTCTTTCTTTATTGGAATTGGTGATTGCTGGCATTTGTTACCCATCTCCGATTGCTCTTGAAATGAGTGGCTTGGTGGGCCATTTCAGAGGGCAGTTAAGAGCCAACAATATTACTGTAGCTCTGGAGTCATGCATAGATCAGATCAAACAAAGACAGCAGATCTCCATGCTTAAATGATATTAATGAATCAGATGAGTTTTTATGAGTGATAGTTGTCATGATTACCATGACTGAGACCAGTTTTACATACACATCTGTTAACCAAATCCAAGTTCTATCAACTGCAACCACATTGAAGACTGAGATTGACAACAAAGAGATTTAAAAAGTTGTAAAGAAATTAGAGCTCTTTGAATTAATTCTGCTTGCAGAACCTAAGCCACGGTGTCAAAACAGAATAAAACAGCAGAGCTCCAAGCTGAAGAACAGACAATGAGAGACAATGCTTTAAAACCACATGACTTACCCGCATGGGCCCAAGCTACGCCTGCCTCTTTGTAGGTTACGTGGAACAATCCCTCTTCCGTACCTACACCGGCCCTAAACCCCACCTCTTCCTCCGTTACATTGATGACTGTATCGGTGCCGCCTCGTGCTCCCACGAGGAGCTCGAACAGTTCATACACTTCACTAACACCTTCCACCCCAACCTTAAATTTACCTGGACCATCTCTAACACCTCTCTCCCCTTCCTGGACCTCTCTGTCTCCATATCGGGCAACCACCTCGAAACCGATATTCATTTCAAGCCCACCGACTCCCACAGCTACCTAGAATACTCCTCCTCCCACCCACCTTCCTGCAAAAATGCTATCCCCTATTCCCAATTCCTTCGCCTCCGCCGCATCTGCTCCCAGGATGAGGCATTCCACTCCCGTACATCTCAGTTGTCCTCGTTTTTCAAGGACCGTAACTTCCCCTCCTCGGTGGTCGAGAACGCCCTCAACCGTGTCTCCCACATCTCCCGCACCTCATCCCTCACACCCCGTCCACGCAATAAAAACCAAAAAAGAATCCCCCTCGTCCTCACGTACCACCCCACCAACCTCCGGATCCAACGCATCATCCTCCGACACTTCCGCCATCTGCAATCCGACCCCACCACCAAAGACATCTTTCCCTCCCCACCCTTATCTGCTTTCCGGAGGGACCACTCTCTCCGTGACTCCCTTGTCCGCTCCACACTCCCCTCCAGCTCCACCACACCCGGCACTTTTCCCTGCAACCGCAGGAAGTGCTACACCTGCCCCCATACCTCCTCCCTCACCCCCATCCCAGGCCCCAAGAAGACTTTCCACATCAAGCAGATGTTCACCTGCACATCTGCCAATGTGGTATACTGCATCCGCTGTACCCGGTGTGGCTTCCTCTACATCGGGGAAACCAAGCGGAGACTCGGGGACCGCTTTGCAGAACACCTACGCTCGGTTCGCAACAAACAACTGCACCTCCCAGTCGCGAACCATTTCAACTCCCCCTCCCATTCCTCAGACGACATGTCCATCCTGGGCCTCCTGCAGTGCCACAACGATGCCACCCGAAGGTTGCAGGAACAGCAACTCATATTCCGCTTGGGAACCCTGCAGCCCAATGGTATCAATGTGGATTTCACAAGTTTCAAAATCTCCCCTCCCCCCACCGCATCCCAAAACCAGTCCAACTCGTCCCTGCCTCCCTAACCTGTTCTTCCTCCCACCTATCCCCTCCTCCCACCTCAAGCCGCACCTCCATCTCCTACCGACCAACCTCATCCCGCCCCCTTGACCTGTCCGTCCTCCCTGGACTGACCTATCCCCTTCCTAACTCCCTACCTACACTCACCTTTCCTGGCCCCATCCCCGCCTCTTCGACCTGTTTGTTTCCTCTCCACCTATCCTCTCCTCTATCCCTCTTCTATCCGCCTCCCACTCTCTCCCTATTTATTTCAAAACCCCCTTCCCCTCCCCCTTTTCTGATGAAGGGTCGAGGCCCGAAACGTCAGCCTCTCTGCTCCTATGATGCTGCTTGGCCTGCTGTGTTCATCCAGCCCTGCACCTTGTTGTCTCGGATTCTCCAGCATCTGCAGTTCCTACTATCTCTGACTTGCCTGTAACTAGTGCTGATATTATAGGACTACAAGGATGACTTTGAGATTTGGAAAATAAAATTAACATATCAGAAGGCTAAAGCTGTTGCTGTTGTGAGAGAGGAGTTGAAAAATGTTCACACTGACTCAGGGAAAGAACTTAAGAATCTAAAAGAATTTGTGCACTGGCTAAAATAAAGAATCAGGACTTTTTTAATTATCACCGTGACCTTAAATAGATTCTTAAAGCTGCAGAGAACCATAATCCTGCATTTAAACAGGACAAGAACAATATAAGAACAATATAAGAACAATAACCTGGACAATAAAAGACCAGGAGTGGAGGAAAATGGAGGTGCAAGGTTAGAACTTGAGAAAAGTAGTCCACAGAAAGTGCGAAAAGGAGATTTACTAGTATGCATGATAAAAAGTGAAGCTACTGCTGACAGGAAAACTCTCATTTGAGAGACCTGCACTTTTAAAACTCAAAACTCTTATGTACATATTGGTTGAATGTTGTGATATGTCAAGAGATTATTTAACTGCAAAATGTGAAAATACAGGGGGAGAACATACTGTTTGCAGAAAATTATTTATTAAAGGGTGTAGAATGTACAAATTGTAATGTCTCGGTTGGTGTTTTTGAAAATTCGTTACTTCAAATGTCTGAATTCCTCTTTCACTATTACCAACAATTGCAAAGTATTTATTCAGTAAGTCAGCCATAACCCATATCTCCATAAAGCGTTGAAAAGTACAGAATGATATAGACGGGTTAGTTGGATGGACAGAACAGTGGCAAATGGAAGTTAATCCATTACTATTATTATCCCTAATCCTATCCCAGGCAAAAGGCTTTTGACATCAATAACTAGTCACTAGTCCATGGACTAATCAACTTCTTGTTGCCACTCAGCTATGCAATTCATCTACAACCCAAACTTCAATCACTGCTTGTTCAAACAGCTGTTGACATAATTTTAAAAACCTGCAGCAATCCTTTTAAAACACTGGTTTTAAACAGTTCTTCCTCATTTCAGTCGACAATTTAAAAAGATACAAAAAACTGACACTGTACTTTGAGAGTTAATATTGAAAACTCCCAATGTAACTTCCGCCAAAGTGTACATTATTGTGCTGACATCACTGGTTGGTCTTTCGAGCTGATGGGACAGGACATACCCAGGGATAGTGATGGTGGTGTCAGAGTCATTTTCAGTAATGTATGATTCTGTGGGTATGACTACATCAGGAAGTTGCCATAAGACCATAAGATATAGGAGCATAATTGGGCCATTCAGCACACCGAGTCTGTTCTGCCATTCGATCATGGCTGATATGTTGCTTGACCAGTCTGTGAGACAGCTCTCCTACATTTGGTACAAGCCCATAAATGTTAGCAAGGAGGACTTTACATGGTTACAGGGTTGCCTTTATTGTTATTGTTTTCAGTGCCTAGATTGAGGCCAGGTGGACGGTTCAGTTTATTTCCTTTTAATAGGATTCATAGTAGTTTGATACAACTGAGTGCAAGCCATTTCTGAGGGCACTTAAAAGTCAACCATTCTGCTGTAGGTCTGGAGTTACAGGTCCTGGTAGACCAACCAGGTAAGAATGACAGATTTAAATTTTGAAAGGAAATTAATGAACCAAATGGGTTTTTTACAATGATAGTCTAATGTTCTATTGTCCATCTGTGTTTTATTTATCAAATTTAGCTGTCATGGTTGGATTTAAACCCATGCTCCACCACATAGCCATGGGCCTCTGTATTTTTAGTTCAGTGACATGGCCACTTCAGTAACAGTTCTCATCATTAATATCTTTGGTTCACACACAATTTAAAACATTCAGAATTCTTCCATTCACAGTTGTCACTGCATCCTAAGATCCATTCTTCACTCTTGCAACTCTCTCTTAAGCAGTACAGACTCACTCTGTCTCAAAACTGACCTGCTCCACAGTTTTATTTCACTTTTTGCTTCATTTGATACTTGAATCAAATGCCTTCTGGAAATCTATGTAGACCACATCAACAGTTTTACCCTCATTGACTCTTTCTGTTGCCTCTTCAAAAAAACTCCAACATGTTTAGTTAAACATGATTTCCCCTTTAGAAAACTGAGCCTTCCTAATGACATCACTTTTTTTCCATGTAATTACTAATTCTAGCTTGAATATTGTTTCTAGATGTTTCCCACCACTTAAATGAACTGGTCTACCTTGCTAGGATTATCCTTACAAGCTTATTCGAACAAGGCTGTAATGTCTTCTGGCACCCCATCTCCCCCTGCGTCCAGGGAAGACTGAAAGATTATGGCCAGTGCCCCCACAATTCCTGTTCACACTTCCTTCAAAATCCTTGTATGTATTTAATGTGGTCCAGGTGCATTGTCAACTTCAAGTGCCAACAATGTATCCAAAACGTCTTTCTTGTTAATTTTGAACTGCCTAGAGCAGTGTTTGGGACTTCCCTTAAGGTTAGATGCTGGTATTTTTCATAGTTGCATTTTGCTTCTCTCATTTGTTTTTTTCAATTATTCCAAAACTTTTAGTGTTCATGTTGATTCTCTATTGTATGTTCTGCTCTACATCTGTCATAAACGCTCTTTCTCTTTCTAATGTACCTTCTTTGTCATCCACAGAACATGAAAATGCCTGCCCTATCTTTTCCATTAGAGGGTAGAAACATTGACTGTACCCAAACCATCTACTCTTTCAAGGTGGCCTATTGTTTTCCCACCAATCCCTTATTCCAATCTATCACGCTCAGTTTTGTTCTTGCCGTATTAAAGTTAGATCTCCACCAATTGATTTTTCTTACTGATTGCAGACTGTTCACCATCACCATTCAGGGTGTTCTTCAATTGCTCAGTGACATCCTTGGCCCAAGCACAAACAAGCAGTACACCATCCTGGACTCATAAAAATATCCTCCTATTCCCCTATCAAATCATTTATCATCAGAGGTACTCCATGTTTAAAGTTGTCCCATTTAAAATTTTTACATTTTATCCGTTTTATTTCCTCTTTAACAACTGTGATCCCTGGTTAAAAGTTTGAAGGGCCTTTAAAGCACTTTTGGGTTTCTGCAATTTGAAGCCTCAGTTTTAGATGCATTGGTCCTCATGACTGGTGATATTTTTCCAGTTTGAGGGAATATTGTGGACTATAAGTATGGTGATGAGTGTGATACTGAGTATGAATTTCAATTTAATTTGAGGTTGCTATTTAGGTTGGTTCTTACTGATGCTGTACAGAACTTAAGGCAGCTGACCCAGGGAACATCATGAAAGACCTTCATTGTTCAGACCTTAGAGAATAGGAGTTGGGACATCATGTTGACCTTGTAGAGGATGCTGGTGAGGCCTCTTTTGGAGTACTGTATGCAGATCTGGTTGCCCTGTTATAGGAAAGATATTATTAAACTGGACAGGGTTCAGAAAAGATTTACTAGGATGTTGCTGGAAATGGAGGGTTTGAGATATGGACTGGAAAGACTGGGAATTTTTTGACTGGAGTGTAGGAGGTTGAGGGTTGACCTTATTGAGGTTTATGAAATTAAGAGGGGCATAGATAAGTTGAACAACAAGGGTCTTTTCCCTAGGTGGGGGAGTTCAAAACTAAGGTGGATATTTTTAAGGTGAGATGAGAAAGATGTAACAAGATTTAACTGCCAGAGAAAGTGGTGGATGCAGTAAACTGTTTAAAAGACATTTGGATAAGTTTATGAATAGGAAAGATTTGGAGGGATATGAGCCAAGGGCAGGCAGGTGGGACTAGTTTAATTTAGGAACTCGGTCAGCGTGGGCTGGTTGGACTGAAGGGTTTGACTCTATGATTCTATATTGCGACTCTGAATTAAAGGATTTTAATTTTAATGAGTTCCTTCTTCTGGAGAACAGGTACTGCATGGAATTTACTGTAGCAAAAAAACTGTACACATACTGTACAGAATTTAAAGCTGATTTTACTGGTTGGCTGCTTTTTCAATTGCACATGAATGAGGAGCCATTTTAAATCAGTGGGAGAACAGTTAAGGCTGAGGTCAATTTTAAAGTCCCTTCTTCCGGACTTGTAAAAACATAAGAAGGAGGAGCAGAAGTAAGCAATTCAGCCCCTTGAGCCTGCTGCACCATCCAAACCATCATGGTTGATTTTCGTCTTCAAGGGATGCCTACCTTGAAGAAGTTAGTCTCATAGTTGATTTCATCTTGTTTCAACCCACATTCCTGCCTTCTCTCCATAACACTTCAACCCTTTAGCAATTAGAAATCTGCCCATCTCCTCCTTAAATTTATTCAGTGTCCCAGCATCCACTGCATTCTGGGATAGTGAATTCCAATGATTCACAACCGTTTGAGAGAGGTAATTCCTCCTCATCTTTGTTTTATATGTGCTACCTCTTATCCTAAAACTATGACCTTTCATTCTAGATTTTTCTACAAGGGGAGGCATCTGCTCTACATCTTTTTTGTTAATCTACTCTGACATCTATATACCCTCAATTAGATCACCTCTCATTCTTCTCAACTCTACAGCTTATAGGCCTAAATCTCTCTTCATAAGACAAATCCCTCATTCTGGAATCAATCTGAATGCAACTACATTCAATCACAAGTAATGGTAAGAAAACTGTATGTAATACTCTAGGTATGGTCCACTAATGTATGGTTGCGGCAACACTTCACTAATTTTATACTTTTTTGCTTTAGCAATTAGTGCCAAAATTCCATTTGCCTTCCTTATTACCTGTAGTACCTGCCCACTAGTTATCAGTGATTCATGCACAGGGACACCTCTGCACTGAAGTACTCTGGAGTTTCTTTCTATTTAGATAATAAGTTGCCTTTCTATTCTTCCAACTTCACACTTAAACTTCAACCGCCAAATATTGGCCTATTCAATCAACTTATCCAAATCCACTTGAAAATTTTTCATTTCTTCATTGGAACTTATTTCCCAACTATTTCAGTGTCATCTGCAAATTTAGCTATCATAAATTCCATTCCTGTATCCAAGTCATTAATATAGACTGTTAATAGTTGGGAACCAAGGACTGGACCCTGTGGTACCCCAGGTGGTACATCTTGTCAATCAGAAAAAGAGCCATTCATCCTGACTCTTTGCTCAAGAAAACGCCCCATCTATCCCTAGTCTTTAGTTTGTGCTGCAGTTCCTTTTCAAAATGAGGCAGAATTACCAAGCAAATAGCGTTTGAGAGCTTGTGACTGCAAAGAGATAAAGAAAATTACATTTGGCTTGCTGTAAAACTGCATGAATTAACACATGTTTAAGTGCCTTAATGGGGGAATGAGCAGTCGATATGGTCAGAGTACTTGAGCTAGCTCCTATGACAGTGAGAATAATTTGTGATAATGCTGAAAAACAAATCAAACATTTATTGGCCAAGGTGTTACATCTTTAAGTGCTGACAAGATGAATCAGTTTAGAAGCAGAAGTATAGAGAACATGCAAAACTCTAGATGGTTTGAATTGAAGTCCAAAGCCAGCGGCAGGTGCCTCTTAGGTTGATGATGATCCAAGAGAAAAGCCAGAAGCCTATCTGAGATCTTATAGAATGAACAGGGTCAGAGTTCATACTCAGAATTTCAATGGTTGTTATGAACTGTTCAATTGTTTCAAGGAGTGCCTATGCACAACATTAAAACATGAGGAGACATCTAGTGCTGATAGAAGAATGACTGCCCATTTGAAGAGAATAATTGAAGAGGTAGCTATGTAGCACAACAAGTTTTTAACGTTGATGAAATTGATTTTTTTTTTAAACTTGGCTTCAGCGAACTTACATTCCATCGGAGAAGAAAGTGCCAGGAATCAAATTTGCCAAAGATTGCCTGACTTTTTGAAAACTTTTGAATGCTGGAAATCTGAAATAAAATGAAAGTTTTGGACAAACTCAGCAGGTCTGGCAGAATGTGTGACGAGAGAATCAGATGAACATTTCAAGTTCAATATGACTTCTGATTATTTTACGTGGTGGGAATTCTGTAGGAGATTTTACATTTGATGGTATACCAGTTTGAGGCACAATGGGCATTGAAGGGCTGCTCCAATGAGCACCTGCATGTCATTTGGCACTCAAATAAGGAAGTCTGCATGACAGGGTTGTTCTCTCTTGACAAGTTGTATCAGAAAAAAAATTGCTTTTGTTGGATAATTGCCCAAGCCATTCCATCAGTCTTATTTAAGTCTGAAAATGTGAAGATATTTTTCCCTACACCTAACATAACTTAATTGCTACAGCCCATGGACCAGGGAGCAAAAGTAACATTCAAGGCAGCTACCTCTGCTGTACTGTCTCCTATCTCCTTGATGCAATGAGGCAAGGATGCACCATCAGTCATAGAACTTTGGCATAGCTACAAGATCCTCACTAGCAATATTGCTGATTTAAGAGGTGAAGTCATGTCAAGATACCTGAATGATGGGTGGCAGAAATCGAGGCCAGAATGTGGCCAAGTAAGAATTTCTCATCATTGCCTCGAAGATTCAGCATCAAACCATGACCTTGGCAAGGGAGGTTGGCTTTGATGAAGCTGACTTGGTGGAATTTTTTGAGTCCCATAAACCTGAAATGGCCTACAAGTCTTGAAAATCAATGAGCTAAAGAGGAAAATTACATTGAAATACCATATCGAACTCAAGTTTTGACAGAGAAACAACTGGTAATAGTTTTTAACTCATGAACGAGGTGATGGATATCCTCACAGAAAATCAGCCAAAGACAGCATAGTGCTAGAGTGAACAGAAGGTCAATAATTACTGTTACAAGGAGTGTACCAAGAAAGGCAAAACAGAACTGTCCAACAGTCCTTGTGTGAAAGGACCTCCAGCAGCAAATGGTGATGGTCATAGCGATGTACAGCATGGAAACAGAGCCTTCAGTCCAACTCATTCATGCCGACCAGATATCCTAGACAAATCTAGTCCCATTTGCCAGTACTTGGTCCATATCCTTCTAAACCCTTCCTATCCAGATGCCTTTTAGATGTCGTAATTGTACCAGCCTCCACCACCTACTCTGGCAGCTCATTCTATACAGGCACCACCCTCTGTGTGAAAAAGTTGCCCCTTAGCTCCCTTTAAAATCTTTCCCCTCTCACTTTAAACCTATGCCCTCTGGTTTTGGACTCATCCCACCCTGGGAAAAAGACCTTGTCTATTTACTTTATCCATGCGCTCACAACTTTATAAACTTCTATAAGGTCACCCCTCAGCCCCTGACGTTCCAGAGAAAATAGCTCCTGCCTATTCAGCCTCTCCCTATATCTCAAACTCTCCAACTCTGGCAACATCATTGTAAATCTTTTCTCAACCCTTTCAAATTTCACAACATTCTTCCAATAGCAGGGTGATGGAGGACACTGAGCTAGGAAGCTAAGCAGATCTCTGGGATCTACACCAACAGGTGACAAAAATGAGGGAGAGCAGACAGTCAAAAGAATTCTTCAGCACAATGTAACTCACGTGGTCATTTTGTATACTTACTGTAAACAGTTCCTAGTTTATCCATAATTTCCCATTCTGTTTGTAATTACCTGAATTCCTGTTTCAAGATCTTTCAACTGTCTGTGTTCAAATCCCATGTTGTACTTGGATACATTTTTCAAGGCTGTTGGTGATCCTGGTCCTTCAATTCATTAACTACACCAGGTCACGTCCTTAATTTTTATGGCCTCGTGGTATTATCACTACACAATTAATCCAGAAACTCATCTATTGTTCTGGGGACACAGGTTTGAATCCTGCCATAGTGGATGGTGGAACTTGAATTCAATTAAAATATCTGAAGTTAAGAATCTACTGATAACCATGAATTGTTTGTTGGGAAAAACTCATTCAGCTCACAAATCCCTTCATGGAAGGAAATTTGCCATCCTCAACTGATCCGGCCAACATGTGGCTCCAGATCCACAGCAATGTGGTTGACTCTCAAATGACCTAGCAAGCTACTGAGTGGTATCAATTGTTATGAAGCCTTAACAAAGAAATGAAAGTAAGTGGACCATTTGACAGTGGAAAAGACTGATAAATGGTCACTGGATTCAAAAATTCTTCAGGATGCATGGTGGCTCATGGTTAACACTGCTGCTTTACAGCACCAGGAACCTGGGTGTGATTCATTGATGGCACTGTGGGCCATCAAAGCAGAACTGTACTCCAGCACAATTTGTAACCGCATGGCCCAGCATATGCCCCACTCAACCATTACCATCAAGCCAGGGGATCAACCCTGGTTTGGTGGAGAGTGCAGGAGGGCATGCCAGAAGATGAGGTGTCAACCTCGTGAAGCCACCAAACAGGACCACTCGCATGCCAAACAACAAAAGCAGCAAGTGATAAACAGAGCTATGTGATCCCACAACCAACGGATCAGACCTAAGCTCTGCAGTCCTGCCACGTCCAGTCGTGGAATGGTGGTGGACAATTAAATGACTTATTGAAGGAGGAGGTCCCTAAATGTCCCTCAATGATGGAAGAGCCCAGCACATCAGTGCATTTGCAGCAATCTTCAGCCAGAAGTGTCAAGTGGATGATCCATCTTGGCCTCCTTCAGTGGTCCCCAGCATTGCAGATACCAGTCTTTAGCCAATTCGATTTACTCTACGTGATATCAAGAAATGGTTGGAGACACTGGATACTGCAAAGGCTACGAGCCCTGACAACATTCCGGCAATAGTACTGAAGACTTGTGCTCCAGAACTTGCCGCTCCCCTGGCCAAACTGTTCCAGTGCAGTTATAACACTGGTATCTACCCGGCAGTGTGGAAAATTGCCCAAGTATGTCCTGTACACAACAAGCAGGACAAATCCAACCCAGTCAATTATCGCTCATCAGTCCACTCTCAATCATCTGTAAAGTAATGGAGGGTGTCATCAACAGAGCTATCAAGCAGCACCTGCTCAGTGATGGCCAGTTTGGGTTTATACCAGGGCCACTCAGTTCCTGACCTCATTACAGCCTTGGCTGAAACAAGGACAAAAGAGCTGAATTCCAGAGGTGTGGTAGGGGTGACAGCCCTGACATCAAGACTGCATTCAACTGAATGTGACATCAAGGAGCCCTAGCAAAACTAGAATCGATGGGTATTAGGGGGCAAACTCTCCAGTGGTTGGAGTTGTACCTGACACATTGGAAGATGGTCATCTCTGTATCCATGACATCTCTGCAGGAGTTCCTCAGGGTAGTGTCCTAAGCCCAACCATCTTCAACTGCTTCATCAATGACCTTCCCTCCATCATAAGGTCAGAAGTGGGGATGTTCGCTGATGATTCACAATGTTCAGCACGACTTGCGACTCCTCAGATACTGAAACAGTCTGTGTTCAAATGCAACAAGATCTGGACAACATCCAGGCTTGGGCTGACAGGTGGCAAGTGACATTCGCGTCACACAAATGCTAGGCTACGACCATCACCAATAAGAGACAATCTAACCACCACCCCTTGACATTCAATGGTGTCACCATCACTGAATCCCCCACTATCAACATCCTGGGGGTTATCATTGACCAGAAACTCAACCGGACTCACCACATTAAAACAGTGGCTACAAGAGCAGGTCAGAAGCCAGGAATACTGCGGTGAATAACTCACCTCCTGACTCCTCAAAACCTGTCCACCATCTACAAGGCACAAGTCAGAAGCGTGATGGAATACTCCCCACTTGCCTGGATGAGTGCAGCCCCAAAAACACTCAAGAAGCTTGACACCATCCAGGACAAAGCAGCCCGCTTGATTGGCACTACAGACGCAAGCATCCACTCCCTCCACCACCGATGCTCAGTAGCAGTAAAGTGCACTATCTACAAGATGCACTGCAGAAATTCAACAAGATCCTCAGACAGCACCTTCCAAACCCACGATCACTTCCATCTAGAAGGACAAGGGCAGCAGAATGGAAACACCACCACCTTCAAGTTCCCCTCCAAGCCACTCACCATCCTGACTTGGAAATATATCACCGTTCCATCACTGTCGCTGGGTCAAAATGCTGGAAATCCCTCCCTAATGGCATTGTGGGTCAACCCACAGCAGGTGGACTGCAGTGGTTTAAGAAGGCAGCTCACCACTACCTTCTCAAGGGCAACTAGGGCTGGGCAAGAAATGCTGGCCAGCCAGTGATACCCACATCCCACAAATGAATAAAAAAAAATTCCATCCTTGGGTGACTGTCTGTGTGGAGTTTATACATTCTCCCTATGTCTGCATAGGTTTCCTCTCACAGTCCAGAGATGTGCGTGTTAGGTGGATCGGCTGTGCTAAATTATCCATAGTGTCTAGGGATGTGTAGGCCAGGTGGATTAGCCATGGTAAATGCTCTTCGGAGGGTCAGTGCAGACTCGATGGGCTGAATGGCCTCTTTCTGAACTGTAGGGTTTCTATGATTCTACATCACTGTTGCATTCACGTTCAATTCAAAAATCAACACTATTTTCAAACATCCTCAAAAGATAGTGACAAGAAAGGTGGTCCAACAGCAAAGCCTTCCTCCAAGCCAAAGTGCCCAACATTAAGTTCTATATCAATGAAAGCCATCTCCACTAAAATGGATTAATTTATGAGGCCACCAGCACAGAGAGACACAAACCTTCCAAGAAACATCTGTTTACATGTGGCAGACTTTGTAATTTATGCATTGGACTTATCAATCATCTCAACTCCATCAGGTGGAGTTGATGTCGTCATCAAGCCCTGGAGGGACTGCTTCAGAGAGTTTCAGTAAGTGTTGTCTCACTTTGAATTTATATAGTATTTGTTATTTCAGCAGGGATTTCACCATGTCGCACATGTATGGTACAGTATGTAAACTCTTGCATTGGTTTATATGGACAGAATTGTCCTCTGAAACCTAAGTCTGGCTTTGACATTGGTTCCTAGCCAAATTTAAGCTTAACTGGAATGTCTATTCACGTAAAGTCTCAATTTTCAGGAATGCAATCCAACTTTGTACCCCCATCTTCTGCAGTTTTGTTTTTAAAAAGCAACCTATCCAAACGTGTTATGACGTTCCTCTGGTGCAGGTAAGGTTTAAACCCTAGCTCAGAGGGACACTAAAACTGCACCACAAAAGCCCTTCTTACGTACAGCGAAAACACCCATTCGCATGGCTCTGCAATCTCCAGATGTGCCATCATGCTCATTCATTTGCAGACGCGATGAGAGAGCACAGTTTAAAGCTCTCAGCTGAACACGCCAGATACGAATAAACATCTGAGAATATCGCAGAAATAAGTGGAAAAGAAAGGAAAACGACCAATTGTTCCAAACCTACACACAGTGAGTAGAAAGTGCCTTAATGTTTCAGGTGACAAGTGCTGGCTGTGGGCAGAGATCACGTGGCGACTCCTCTCGCATCATCAGACCTTAAAAGGGGATAGGAATTTCTCAGCAAGAAAAATGACCTTAACCGTGTTTCTAAAAGAATAGAAACTGGGGTTCAGCCTTCAACAGAGGACGGCGCTCCTCGTGCTTCATTACAGGTTTTCAAACATCCTTCAAATCCGAACCGTCCACAGCTACCGTTGAGCTAACGCTTGTCGAAGTGGTTGCCTTGGTGATGTCCGAGTTCCGGTTCCGCTCTGGTTAATCTCATGTTGTGGTGTTGAACGCTCGGAATTGGGGTGGGTGTGTGTGTGTGTGTGTGTTTTGTCGCTTTTTCAGTGGGTTTTTAAAAATAATTATTTGTTTTTGGACGGTCGGGATGTGCTCCTTGTGTGAATCGGAGGAGAGCTGTCTCCTGTCGTACAGTGCGGCGTTTCTCTTCTAGCGTTGGATACTTTCTAATAGACGGGGCTGCGGTTAAACGGGCGCGCGTGTTTGTATGTATGTGTCGGTGTGTGTGTGTGTCAGACAGACAGGCAGATAGATAGAGAGAGAATGACAGGCGATATGATGCGATGAAACTGACTTCCCGCCCCGTTCATCAGGATGATCGGGCCAACTGACACATGGCAACCCATAGGCCTCAGGTCTGAGCTCCAGCACAGTGTGTCACTGCAAACACAGAAACACACACCAATTTACACCCCCATGCTCTCTCAGCTGTTATGCCGAGCTCTCCAAAGCACATAAATAGGCCTCGTATTAAAGTGTCAGTTCGTAGAACCCCTTGCCTCGTTTCCTGTCATATGGTGCACTCTAGTGAAACATACAGACTTGATTTGCATTCCCTAATGATTTCGTTAATACTAAGGGCACGGCCAAGAATGTGATCACGAGAGCTAACAGTCGTTAAATTTTAAATTTATGGAAAAATTAAATGTGAAGCATTTTCATTTTTCAGATTAAAATGAAGTGTTCGGGGAGGGGAAGTAAAAAGTTTTTGTTCAGTAGATAATTGAGTAATGGTGTGACTTGTGAAATTTGAAACAAAAGCTTTGATTATGCAAGATTATTATTTTGAAATTGGGTTCACAATGCCAGATGTAACTGTAACGCTAAGGGAATGAACGTCATGTTTAAAAAAAGAGTACTTTTTAGAGATAGAAAATGCAGAAATAAATGATTAAATTAATTCTCTCCACTTGATTTTTGATTTTGAGATTGAATTACAGATTTGAATAAGACAAATAAAATTTCAAGTAAAGATTATTTTGTGTCCAACATAATTCCTATGCTTTAAATGTTAATTTTTAAATTTGTGAAGAGTTGTACAATTTTATTTGATTAGTGTTAATCGCATCGATCTCAATAAATTTCCCCATTCAATTTTTAAATAATCAAATTTACTAATTGTGGATTTGATTTCTAAAATACAGGTTAACTTTGCATGCTATTACTAGCTCTATTTATGTTAAAGAAGGCAACATTGTATTTTCTAAACATTCAGTTTCATGTCATTCACATTTACTGATTGATTGACTGACAGTTAATGTTTATTTCTGTTCTGTATCATTTTAGTTCCACCTAACTTGATCAAGTGAGACTGATTTGGATGCGTGTTTATCTGGTCGTTTCTATCATTTCAACTGTGCGGATTGCTATGGCACAAAACCAGGCTGGAGGGCCAGAGGAAAAGGACAAAGCTTCAACAGCATTAAAAGGTTAGCAACATGAACAGATTTTGTCTATTGAATTCAAACTAATGAACCTAACACTGTAGATAGCTTACAGTAATTAGTGTGAAGCATCTTGAGCTCACAAATCTGTTACAATTAAAGTAAATTCCATTCCTTGTTCCACTCTTGCATTGAACACATGAAATTTCAATTTTAAAGGAGGTGATTTTCGAATTGTGTGTGTGTGTGTGTACGTTATTTCAGGATCTGAAACAAGTCAGCCACATTCCTTAAATTATTATGTACAAGTGAGAAAATGTTAACACGCTCCCCACTTTTCAGCCTTTTCAACTGGTCTCAACAGACATTTAAGCTCTTTTTAATACAAAATCATAACCTTTCTACAGGTAAAATTTAGTTGCCTATTCTCATTGAAAATAATAGGGGCTAATCACAAGTGAAAGAGCACTTTTATTTTAAAAACACGAAAAAAAATGCAGATGCTGGAATCAAACAAATTGTTCATTAAACCCAGCAAGTCTGGTAGCATCCGTTAACTTTTTGGGTCCAGTGACTCTTCTACAGAGCTCTGCTTTCTTTCCACAGATGCAGCCAGCCCTGTTGAGTTTTCCCAGCAATTTTATTATCTGCCAACCCTGAGAAAAGTAGCCAAGCATAGGCTTTGTGCAGTCGCTGGGATGCTCAATGCACGCAACTACGTACAAAGCTAAAAGGTGATAGTGTTCAGTATAAAGGAAGGTTAAAAAAGATACAGTTTGACATCTTTATTATACCAGATATGAGATCTAATGTTTAATTCTAAGCCCTTTGTGGTTTCCCTGGTTTCTTGAGTACAGTTAGCAGCACAGAAGCTTGCATTTGTTTTTAAATTCATTGCTCCTTTGCTTCTGTTTTCATGGGAACTGGGTCAGTTCCTTGTGTGTGTGTAAGAGAGAGAGAAGTAGAGACAACTGTCTTGAAATACTGATTCCAGAGTGTGTTCCAAGAGGTTTTCTCAATAGGTCTGTCTATGGTGTCAGATGCTTCCAGCTGTTTTGTCCTCCTGTGCGTGGAAGCTGTCCCACAACGGGGAACCATGATAGCGTTGGCTGCAGGTTTAGACTCCTTCTGGTTCTGAAGTAGATTGTTTGGGGGAAATGCAGTGGTGACAGCTGTCACCACCTGGGTGTACTTAGTGACGATGGAGGTAGGGTAGGGAGGGAGCAGGCTGTATTTTAGGGGCGACAGAGGAGGAAGAGGCTGTAATGTGGAGGGAGGTGGAGGATAAAGTGGAAAAGGATGCTGTGAGGTGGTGAAGGGAGAAAGAAAGGGAGTTGGTGGATGATGGAGGTGGAGGAGGGTGAGGCTGGAATGTGGTGGGTAGAAGAGGTGCGGCTGGAGGCAGAAGATGCTATGAAGGAAGGTGGATGAGGAGCCTGTGGCAGGAGGAGGACAGAGTTTAGAAAGGATCAACAATCTATATTCAGACACAGATAAGGGATCATCAACGAGAAAGGGGGAGGTCAACATAGGACTGAGGGTGTTGTACTTAAATGCACAGTACACAAAACAAGGTAAATGAGCTTGTCGCACAGATTGAAATTGACGGTACGATGTTGTAAATATCAAATGACATGGCTGCAAGGTGATGAGGGCTAGGAACTAAATATCCAAGGGTACAGGTTCAAAAGGATGGGCATAGAGTTGCCTTATGAATAAGAAATTAAATTATCGCAGTAGAAAATACCAAGATAGATTCCACAACTTCGTGGGTAGAGTTGAAGAACTGCATATATTTAAAAAATACCCTGATGGGAGTAATGTACAGGCCTCCTACAGTAGTCAGAATGTGGGGCAGAAAATAAATCAGGAAATAGAAAAGGTGTTTAAGCTGGTACTATTAACAGTAATTATGGGAGATGTCATAATGTAGGGGAACTGGGAAAATCAGGGTTGGTAGTGGATCCCAAGAAAAGGAATTTGTTGAATGTCTGGAGCAGTTTGTGGTACAGCCCACTTCGGAACAAGCAATTCTGGATTTGGTGATGTGTGATAAGGGAAATTTGATTTGGGAGCTTAAGGTGAAGGAATGCCTAGGGGACAGTGACCATAATATGATAGAATTCATCTTGCAGTTTGAGAGGTAGAAGCTGGAATCAGATGTAAGGATGTTGCAGTTGAGTAAAGGAAACTATAAAAACATGAGAGGAGCTGGCCAGAGTTGATTGGAAGGGGATCCTAACAAGAAGCAATGGTGGGATTTTCTGGGGCTAATTCAGGAGGCACAGCAGAAATTCGTCCCAAGGGAAAATCATACAAGGCAATCACGGCTAGCAAGAGAAGTCAGGGACAACATAAAAGCAAAAGAAAAAGCATACAACTTGGTGAAGATTAGTATGAAGCCAGAGGATTAGGAATGCTATAAAAGTAAGCAGAGGACAACTAAAAAGCAAAACAGGGGGAGAAGATGAAATTTGAGGGCAGGCTAGTTAGTAATATAAAAATCCTTTTACCGTGCAATTGTAAGACAGGAAAGAGTGGACATCGGGCTCCTGGAAAATGAGGCTGGAGAAGTAGTAATAAAATCAGAAATTGCTAGAAAAACTCAGCAAGTCTGGCAGCATTGGTGGAGAGAAAATAGAGTTAACGTTTTGGCTCCAGTGACCCTTCTTCAGAACCCTTTTTATATTTCAGTACAGAGTGCAGTCAGTTCAGCAGGAGGTAGGTTGGAATGGGTAATAGGGCAGAGAAATTGAGGTGACCAATGTTTTATTGACAGTCCTCAACAAACAGGTCAAGTGCGTGTAAAAGGCCAAAGGGAGGGGTCCAGGTGGAGAGAAAGTGTTGGAGGCAGTTGAAGGGATCTTTCGGATGGGGAAAGCACTCTTGTCCAAAGAATTGGGCTTGGATGTGAAGGTAGCGAAGAGTTCAGCGAGATTGCGTGCCTGGAATTCATTAAGGTGGGGGCGCACATGGATAAAACTAAAACTAGAACATTCAGCATCAGAGAGTGGAAAGTCAGAAGGGACAGTAAATACACAACAGGAGGTGGGTTTGGGAGAGGGTTGGAAGGTTCTGGAAAGGCGTAGGTATCCCGAAGTTGCATCTTGTGTTAATTAATACCTGAAAGGAAAAGAGAAAGTATCTTATTGAATGTTGAATGAGCCAGATAATGAATGAAACTGGGAAGCAATGCTGCTTTGAGCCAGCATGAGGCAATGTTGATGGAGAGAGGAGTTGAGAGTGTACATGCGGTGACGCATACGGTGATGCATGGTAATGAGTGTGGATCTTGGGATGCGGTGAGAACAGTTCATAGAGATATCTGTGATCCTGGGTGGATTCAAGACACGAAGGATGAAACTCGTGAGGTGAGTCAGAGCAGAAGGCAGAGACTGACAATGAGTTTTGGCTGTATAAGCGAATTTTTGCAAATACCTTGTCAAGCACCAGGAGTGACAATGAAAGTAATGACAATGAACAATTTTAGAAAGAAAATCCTGTCGGAGAGAGAAGCAGAACTTCAAGGTAGGAATACTTAGAAGAGGTGTGAGAGTGAGTTAAACGCTAAACAAAAACCAAAGAACAACGGATGCTGGAAATCAAAATCAAAATCAGAAATTGCTGGCAAAACTCAGCAGGTCTGGCAACATCTGTGGAGACAAAGCAGAGCTAATTTCTCAGATCCATTGACCCTTCTTCAGAATCAAGTAGTAGTAGTAATAATGGAGAAGTAGTAACGGGGAATAAAGAGATAGCAGAGGAAATGAATAACCCCTTTGCATCAATCTTCATGGTGGAAGGTACTAGTAGCACACCAGAACTTCGAGAGTCTGTCACAAAGGTGAGTGTAGTCAGCATAACTGAAGAGAAGGTGTTGGGGAAGTAGAAAAGTCTGAAGGTGGATAAATCACCTGAACTGAATGGACTATACCTCAGGTTTCTGAAGGATATAGCAGAGGAGATTGTAGGGGCATCGGTGGTGATCTTCCAGATTTGCTGGAGTCACAGAGGGCCCCAGAGGACTGGGAAATGGATAATGTAATATGCCCCTGTTTAAGAAGGTAGGGAGGCAGAAGATGAGAAATTATAGGCTGGTTAGCCTGACCTCAGTCGCTGGTGAGATGTTACAGTCCATTATTAAGGTTGGGATTGCTGAGTACTTGAAAGTGAATAGCAAAATAAAGCTGAATCAGCATGGCTTTGTCAAGGGGAGGTCAAGCCTGACAAATCTGTTAGAAATGTTTGAGGAAGTAATGAGCAAGTTAGACAAAGGAGAGCCAGTGGACGTGATGTATTTGGATTTCCAGAAGACCTTTGTCAAGGTGCTGCACAGGAGCTGTTAAAGAAGGTAAGTGTCATGACGTTAGGGGCAGGATACTGACATGGATAGAGGATTAGCTGACTGGCTGAAGGCAAAGAGTAAGGAGAAAAGGGGTATTTTTCAGGTTGGCAGTCGGTGACTGGTGGAATTCCGCAGGGGTCAGTGTTGAGACCACGGCTATTCATGTTATACATTAATGACCTTCATGAAGGAACTGAGAGCATTGTTGTTAACTTTACAGCTGACATAAGAGGTGGAGAAACAGAGTTTTGAGGAGACAGGAAGGCAACAGAAGGACATGGACAGGCTAGGAGAGTGGGCAAAGAAATGGCAGATGAAATACAGTGTGAGTGTGTGAAATTATACACTTTTGATATGAAGAATAGAGATGTAGACTATTTTCTAAATAGGGAAAAACTTCAGAAAGCTGAAGCACAAAGGAACTTGGGAGTCCTTGTTCAGGATTCTCAAAATGAACATGCAGGTTCAGTTGGCCGTTCAGAAGACAAATGAAATGGTAGCATTCATTTCATGAGGGCTAGAAAATAAGAGCAGAAATGTATGCTGAGGCTGTATAATGCTCTGGTCCGACCGCATTTGGAATATTTTGAACAGTTTTGGTTCCCTGATCTAAAGAAGAACGTGCTAGCATTGGAGGGGTCCAGAAGAGGTTTACAAGAATGATCCATAAGATGAATTACTTGTCATATGAGGAGTAGTTGAGGACTCTAGACTTGTACTTGATGCAATTTAGAAGGGAGATCCAATTGAAACGTACAGAACATTGAGATGCCTGGATAGACTGGACATGGAGAAGATGTTTCCACTAGTAGGAGAGACTAGGACCGAAGGGCACAGCCTCAGAGTGAAGGAACGACCCTTTAGAACTGAAATGAGGAGGAATTTCTTCAGTGAGAAAATGGTGAGTCTGAAGAACTCATTGCTGCAGAAGGTTGTGGAGGCCAAGTCATTGAGTATACTTAATACAAATGGTTAGGTTCTTGAATAGTAAGGGAATCAAAGGTTATGAGTAGAATGCAGGAGAAAGGGGTTGATAAATATATCAGCTATGATCAGATAGCAGACCAGACTCTTTGCACCAAATGGTCTAATTCTCCTTTATCTTTTGGTCTTACGGAGGCAGTTGCGATGTGAAGATAGGAGTGGGGAATGCAATAGTATGCAGTTGTGAGGAAGTTGCCTGGAGTTTTCCACATTGACTGCGGGCACCATGAATTCTCACTCCACCACATCAAATGTGGGCTAGGAAACCTGCTGATGGCAGATGATCCAGTGCTCCTCAATATTAAACACTACTTGAAAGAAGCACTAAGGGTGGCAGTGTGCAGAATGTACTCCGGATAGGGATTTCAACGATCACCATCAAGAGTGGCTCGGCAGCAGCACTGCTGATTTGGACCTGACCAGGTCAAAGGAAATTGCTGCTAGATTGGGTTTGCAACATGTGGGAGAAAAGTGTACTCTACCTCATCCTCACAAATTTGACTGCCATAGATACATCTGTCTATGACTGTTTTGGTAAAAGAGACCACCCACAGTCCTTGTGAAGGCAGAACTTCATTTCCACATTAAATTGTGGTATGTGGTGCTATCATTGTGCTAAGTGAGACAGACTTCAAAGAAATCAAGCAATTCAACTATTTGTCAAGCTTGTTGACAATCCTTTTGTGCCACTAACCCCACCAGAACTGGCTGTTCAAGCTACATCACCTTCAATTCAGAATGACTATCTGCCCAACTTCAGTCATTTAAGCTTCTGTATGCAGAAAGTGCTTATTAGCACACTCGTTCAGAAATGGCATGGAAAAAAAATTAGGAAGGGTCACCAGACCCAAAAAGTTAACTCTGATGTTTTCTTCACAGATGCTGCCAGGCCTGCTGAGCTTTTCCAGCAACTTTGTTTTTGTGTCTTTTGCTAACCACCCTGAAACAAAGGTTGTCTTCTAACCAGCTTTCATAGGCCATTCCCACCTTCCCCCTCACTGTCAGTTTGAAATGAATGGCAAGATCCTGGAAACTAACAACGACAACTTTTGCATATCCTCTAATGTGTCAACTCCACTTTCAAGCCTTCAAGAGGTACCTTAAGGCATCACTGGCAACGCTTTTGCAAAATTTTCTAAATCCATGGCAAGAATGATTGACCAATAACAACAACCTCTCCCGTGCTGATATACACAATGTTGAGGCACCAGTTACTCAAAAGCCATTAAAGGTATTAAATTAATACTTTGCATCTGTCTTTACTGGAGAACAGAAGCTACATAGGACATTGTGACAGAGGAGAAAATTCTGACTCCAGAAGACTTCTCAATTGATAAGGGAGACTTGTTGGGCAGACTCAGTACATAAAGTTGGCAAGGCACCAGAACTGGATGAGATGCATTCAAGG
>NC_063334.1:83252590-83277590 GCF_021869965.1 Rhincodon typus
TGAAGTCAGCATTTAATGCTTATAACCTTTTTTATGTTCATGGAATAATGAATTAAAGATTATGGTTAGAATAGACTATTCAGGTACTGTTTGCAGCCCGTGCTGGGTAGTTAGCAACAGCTCTGGAGACTTGGTAGAAAAAAAGGAGGAGGTGTGAGTTTGTGAAAGTGTGTCAAAAGCCTTGGGGTTTCTAGCTGACCGGAATTCCAATGCTGGTTAAAAATTGTTTAGATGCATGCAAGAAAAATCAAGTTTCTCATTTTAATTGTCAGGTTTTTTTTTAGTCCATATAATGGTTACATTTTTTAACTAGCATTTCTCTTTCTTTGTGCTATTTGTTGTGATCTTTTTTATACTGTTAGAAAATGGAAGAGACAACACACAATGTGTCGCTTTTGTCTTGAAGATTGGCTGAAGTGGTCTGAATCACCGAATCAAAGCCAAAGGGGGGAAAAAGCAGTGCTTTAGAATGTGCAGTGTGAGATACTCTCGGTAGAAGGTAGTACTTCATGCAGTTGTAATCAATGCACTTGACACTTTCAAAGGCAAGAGAAGCCACGACTTGCTTAGGGGTTAAACTTTTTAAATGACTTCCCGAGGGATTGCTGCTGTCAATAAAATGCAATAATTAGTGGAGGATTCTATAGTGTGTATTGCAAAAAAAAGAAAGCTTTGGCAGATTTTGCAGAGCTGGTACAACGTTCCTACACTTCTCTGATTTATTTTTTCCCTATTTGTCAAAAGAGAATTTGACACTTTACCAAAATATTTGCTGCCGAGTTGCCGTGCTTTTACAATTCGTGGACTATTTTTAGTTGGGACCTAGTCTTTTGGTGATTTTGTCATTTTGGTTTTTACTTTGCCTTTTGTGATATTAGTATAGAATATAAATGTTGTTATTCTTGTGTTAAAAATTTTTAAAAGTTTCAAATTTTTAACTTATTAAACCAACAATTTGTTTTTCCTTAGTTTATTCTTGACTTTGAAAATTTGACATTGATGTTCCAATCCTGTGGCTTTTTTAAATAAAAGCTTTCTCAATTGATTTTTAAGACCTTGTTCTGTGAATATTTAACGTTCCCTAAATTTTTCCAATTGGTAGTAAAATATATTTCTAATTGGAAAGAAATATATTTTGATCTCTTACAGCTCCTAATTGTTGAAGATCAAGAAGAAATCCAATGATGTATTCTATATACAATTACATAGAGAAAAAATGTTTGTAATCTCTTACTCAAAAGATTCCACTAAAACAAAAAAATTACTTTACTGGCTTTAACAAATTACAACGTCAAACATAATGACTGAAGGGTTTCTAGTAGGTCATTTGATGCTTCAGGCAGTTTCTCCTCCTTCGGGAAGCACTTATTTAGTTTCTCTTGTATTCTGCCTGTGGCGTTGTGTGGTGAAAGCTAGGCTTGTTCTTCTCTTTGGAGAAATGTCTGAGGCTGTAGATAACCTATGCAAAATTAATAAATGGTGTTCTTTTTCATTATCACCCATCTTTTACAGTTTATTTGAGGTTCCCTTTTGGGAGCTTGTAAAATACCGTGTAAAATGTATCATAAAACTGAATACTTTGACTACAATTGTCTTTTATGGGTTTTTATTCATGGACTGAAATATTTTAACTTTTAAAGTGAAATATTGAAACTTGGAAAGGTAATTTAATTTTTAGAACTTATTTGGTTCTTCCCTACTGCAGAATTTTCTGATATGGTCCAAAGTGCAGCATGTAATTTTTCCCTGGCATTACCAAAACTTTTTTCTAGCTTTTGAGAGTTAATTGTTGCTAAGCTTATTGCTTGTAATTCTTTTAGTTTCAGATTTTACTTCTAGAACATGGGTTTTGCACTGTGTACAAATAATTACTCATCATACTTGTTCGTCCCGTTTAGTGATCATCTAACTGAAGTGTAGAATTGTATTTGGCCATGAATAACATGACAGTTGATTATTGTTAATCTATCCACAAAGCTTGCTTTTCCTTTTACTTTCACAAAATAAATGGCTCACGTAATTGAAGTTAAAAAGTCATCAGTTGTGCATTTTTCAGTTTATGGAAAACAAAAATCCTCTTTATTTGTCATCTGAGTACATGTTTTAATACAGAGTGTGCGCGCGCGCCCGCATGTGTGTACAGCATAGATTAAGGGTATAAGACTATGCTTGCTTCAATACTGTGAAGAATTCTGCCAATAAATATTTGTTACAAACACAAACTAGAAAATTAAGTAAAATTGATACAAAGTACAGTGTTGAGATTGGAATCCCTAATGCAAAGTTTAACCAACAAACTGACCACACAATTTCCCAATATTGTGAGTGGTCCTAATCCCTGCCAGTGTGTAATTGTCAATAATGTTCATATTCCCTATTAGAACCTCTTATTAATCACACAGGTTTACTTACACACTAAAAATGTCCTTAATTTGCGTGTTGTTTTTGGGAGGGAGGGTGTCCTGGTACATCCTTTTTAAAGCTCTAAATATTGTATCATTGTATCATAGCAAGGGAACTAATTTTTTTAACCTGCATTTGTGGAAGGGCTGCTGACAGAAATCATGGAATGAAAGGTAGTACCTTAAGGGCATGGAGGCAGGAAACTCCATAAGTTTGTGGTTGAAGTTTTCTGGAGGAAAGTGGCATATATTCATCTTTCCAAAGATTGGCCCCAAACTTGCTCAATATAGCACAAAATGTTCACACTGACATCTTGATAAGATTTGATACGACTCAGCATTATACCTTAGCTGTTGCTAGTCTGTGCTTTTTATGATTAAAATCAAAAAAATTCAAAATGCATCACTTAATTCTTACTAGTATTGAATTTTGTCTGTAACATTTTAGTTCAGTCCTGAATGTTATTAATATTGGCTTCCTTTGACATAGTGAAGAATTAACTATACAAGATATTTTAGTTTCAATTGTGAATTTTCTTTTATTTCATCTGCGAGATGTGGATGAGACTGGTTAGGCCAGCCTTTATTTCCCATTTCCTAATTGCCCAGAAGACTGTTAAGAGTGAACTACATAGCTATGCGTCTGGAGTCACATTAGGTCAGAGCAGATAAGGCTAGCATTTTCCTTCCCTAAAGGGGTTAGTGAACCAGATGGGTTTTTCCAATAGTTGACTTGGTGATCATTAGGTTCTTCAAGATTTTTATTGAATTCAAATTCCATCGTCTGTTAAGGCAGGATTTGATTGCAGGCCTGCAGTTCATCACCTGTGTTTCTGAACTAGTTCAGCGATAATACCACCAGGACATTGCCTGATTATATTACTCTATATCTCAACCATTGATATGGGCAATGAGCCAAAGTAGCCTCAGAGCTGAATCCTAAGGAGCCTTGCAATCCATTTCTAACCGCACTGTTTATTGCTTATAACTCTTACTTTGCTATTGTTATTCCAGTATTTTTAATTCACTACTTAATTATGTATATTTTAATCAACTCTAGTAGTCTTCATGTGATACCATAAAGCCTTTCTTAAAGCCCATTGTGCTCCATCCACTGCATTTTCCTGATATACTGGATTTATAATTTCATCAAAGAATTCAGAGGTTTGCCAAGCATAATTGCACCTCTTGATATCCATGTTTTTTTTTCTATTTACTGTTTACCTAGGTAGTTTCCTCCTTAGTTAAACTAAACTAAATACAATTAAAATAAAATTAAATTCATCATCACAAATGTTAAGTTAATTAGCCCATTTAAAAAGATGCAGATGAGCTCTGTCTCCTTTTTTTAAATGGTTGCTACATAGGCTACTTATCCTCTGGCACAAATCCACACTCAATTAAAATCAGCAATATAATTTTTAGCATCCATGTAATTTCCTCCATCATAGAATTATAGAATAATATAGCACAGAAGAAACCATGCAGCTGTTTATACCTGTGCTTGATGCTATGGAGGACAAAACAATAGCATTTGATTGGCAGCTTCATCATTTAATCCCTCCACTACCACCACCACCTCATCATGGCCACAGTATGTACCATCTATAAGATGTATTATAGAAACTCACCTTGGATTGTTCAACAACACCTTCCAAACAACATTTACCATGTAGAAGGACAACAGCCAACAGATATGTGTATAATCCAGTGATGTTCTGCTTTTTAAATATAACTCCTAATTGTTCAAAGTCTTTCAGCAGAACTTCCTTTCTAGTGCTGACAGTGTCAAGAGTACCAACGTGGATTGTGACACATGGTCTTTCCTGATTATCCTTACAAAAATAGGGCACGTCACACTCCTTTGTCTTAAATTTCATCTACCATGTGTTTGATTATTTCACCAATTTATTACTGGGATAAAATGGTAGAAACTTGCAGAACAGAAAGAAGCCATTCAGCTCAACATGTCTGTATTGATTCATTGAAACGATAGTCATTACTTCGTCCCATGCTAACTTACTGTCCCGTACCCGATAAGATTTATCTTCAAGTACTTGTCCAACTTCCTGTTAAAATTATTTATAGAGTCATTTTCTACAACCATCCCAAGTAGAGCTTGATAGAGTTTGACAGCAGTCTAAATGGAAACAGTCCTCATAAGCCTCCTAGATATTTTGCAAGTTATTTTAAATCTATTATGTCTGGTTACTGACCCACTTACTGGGAAGAATAGTTCTTTTCTATATACTCTGTTATCTCTCATCCTCTCCTTCAACATGTTTGGTTTGTAGTGAGTGGTTCTACAGAATCATTTCCCTTTGATTTGTTAAGGTGCCTAACATTTTTCTACTTAACCTTGAACACCTAACATATCTGTTTATAAATTTATTTTGAAGTTCCGTCTAAAGTTGCAAGATAATCGTCACTCAGTGCTTGCTTTGTCTCCTGCATGATTTTTAACCCTAATGGTTGTTAATAGCCTTCTTTTCTGTTTTGTTTATTTTGCCATAATGAGCGTATTAAATTCAAATGTTCTACTGTCTCCCTCCAAAGAAAAATGCCATGTTTGTACCAGAGCTATTTGTCCCTTGAATTTCACATCAAAATGCTACTCTTTGGCAGCATCATTGAAAAATCCAGGGCCGGGTTTTGATTTGCATCAGGACTCTTGCTGGGGTCAAATGGGCTTATCTCGAGCAGGTGTCTGACAGTGATTTTGCTTGAATTGTCGAAGTGTGAGCAGAGGGTTTCTCAGCATTCAATGGGTGGGTTCTTGCACTGGGAACCTCATTAAGAGGGCCTCCAGCATGGAAGGAGCCACAGCTTGCTGTTACAAGTAAGGGATAGAGAAGTGGTACTCACCTTGCATTGTGCTCTCAAAAACTTTAATAAGTTTAAAAGTAAAGAATGGTCACCACTCTGGAGGGATGCTTCTGGCCACAGCTGCAGGCAGGTATGTGAGTGGGGCTACGGGTGGCCACAAAGGTAGAAATTGTCAAAATCCTGATGTCTAGTAGTGCATAAACAGAAATTGCCTCCCAATTAAATGCTGCAAAGATGGAAGCAGTGGTTGGTAATTTTAGTCAGCGAGAAAGGTACTGGCCAGTGGCCTGCAGGGTGTTAAACCCCGTAAAATAGATGTCAGGCCTGGATCGTTACTTCCCTGAGCTTTGTGTTTCATCTGGACATGCTTGCAAGTGAGCAGGGAATATTAGGAGCTATCAGGTAAAACATTAGAGCTCAATCAGCTCAGAGTGGTGGTGTTGTTAAGCCATTCTTTGTGATGGACATTGAAATCTGCCATCAGATTATATTCTGCACTGTTACCACTATCCATGTTTCCTCCAAGAGATTTTCAACATTATCTGTCTGATTCAACACTGATTCTTTGGCTGAGGAAGGTGCAATTTGTGTTAATGAGTAGATGGTTTCCTTGTTAATGTTTAGCCTGGTCCCTTGAGATTTGATGGGATCTGGAGTCAATCTTGAGGACTCCTAGCACAACTCCCTCCTAATGGTATACCACGTGATGGTATGCCACCAGCGCTGTTGTGTCTGTACTGCTGGCAACCTAGGGATGGTGATGGTGCTGTCTAAGAAATTGGTTGTAAGAAACAATTCCATTGGTATGACTGTGTTGAGCTGTTGCTTGACTAGTCCCTGAGACAGCTCTCCCAATTTTAGCACTAGGCCCCAGAGGTTAGTATGGACGACTTTGCAGGGTCAAAGGCTGTTTGGTTATTTCTGTTCTAACTAGGTATTTTGCCTTTAACATGCAACACAACTATTTTGCAAGCTTTTTTGTAACATTATTGTAACTTTCCAGGGTCAAACATCCAAATGTACAGTGAGAAGTGCTCTTTCAGTAAAACTGAAGACTAAGCTGAAGAGCTGTCAGTGAGTTTCATGCTCACAATACTTCAGAATGTGTTCTTTCACTTCTTGAGATGTGGTTATCCACTTCTTGGAAGTTATTTCCTCTATTTTTTTGTATTTCACTCACCTTTAGCTGCTATCAGCCTTCACCAAAATGCAGATCTACCATGTATACCTGAGGATCATAATGAATAATAATACCAGCAGCACCAGATTCCTTCTCACTTGTACCATTCCATGGGGTAGAACGAATGCATACAAAAATCTAGCAGTAAGGAGCTGAGACTCTCAACATGCAAACCACAAGGAGAGGATGAATATGCTTCAACTTGAGAGAATTTCAAAATTCAAATTTCAAAGCAGATGTCTGCTGACTTCTACAGCCAATTGGAACAAGGCCTCTTTCCCAGTTGGTCAGATGACATACTGTCAAATTAGTTGTCATTGCATGTCCCTCTTTACCACAATGATCCCCAAACACCTGACCTGCTTTCCTAGTCTTTACCTTTGCCTTCTCTTCTGCAAGGAGAGAAACCCCATCATTGAATGTTTGAAGGTGGGCTTTGTGGATAGAATGAATGAATAATATTTGTTAATGATGACAATTTCCTTGGCCTCTTCCATGCATGCTAGTTCGGTTTGAGTGGCTGGCCTTTTTGCTGTTGTCTATGGAGGTCTCTCAGATCCCACATCAAGAGCTCTAGGTAGGAATGAGACACCTTTCCTGAGTCTCTTTTCCTTCCCTGCAGCTATTAATAGTACATTAATGATATTTTTAAGATAAACAGGTAAAAGACGTTCTCACCAAGCGCCTAGTTGAAAACCGCCCAGTTGTCCGTGCAAATGCCTTTCTCAGTCTATTTGTTTTAGGTTTCTTCACAAATCACTGAAATGAACTCTTAACCATTTGACCAGATTTTACCCTTGATGTTTTCTAGAGCTTTCCATAATTACTCTTAAACTGAATTCTCTTGTAGTTAGCCTTAGCTAAATAATCTTCTCAGCTAAATAATCTTTTATTATAACACACTTGATTTCCTTTGCTTCAGTTTTTGAACAAGTTCTGACGGTGTTTCCTACCATGTATTAAGAATCTATTGATCCGCTCAGCATGTGTTTGATAGTTCTCTCCTTCCCTATTTCATCCTTTTGTATGTTTAAAGCAAAACTGAAAGTCCCTTTCAGTCTGAAAAACGAGAATTGAGAATAGGGAATGACAGTGCTATTAAACAAGTACTTTAATTCTGTCTTCTTCTGAGAACTCTGTCCTTATTAATAATGCCGAGAACACTGTATGCTTTATTAACTGCTCTCTCCACTTAGAACATAGACCAGTACAGCACAGTACAGGCCCTTCGGCTCACGATGTTTTGCCAAACTTTTACCTGAAACCTAAGGTCTATCTAACCTCCACCGCTGCCTTATACTATCATCCATATGCCTATCTAATAGCCGCTTAAATGCCCCTAATGAGGCTGACTCCACTACCCTCTCCAGCAATGCATTCCACGCCCCTACCACTCTGAGTAAAGAATCTACCTCTGACGTCTCCCCGATATCTACCTCCTTTCACTTTAAAACTATGTCCCCTCGTAAAAGCTACCTCCACCCTAGGAAAAAATCTCTGGCTGTCTACTCTATCTATACCTCTGATCATTTTGTACACCTCTATCAAGTCACCTCTCATCCTTCGTCGTTCTAAAGAGAAAAGCCCTAGTTCTCTCAACCTTTCCTTGTAAGACCTTTCCTCCATTCCAGGCAACATCCTGGTAAACATCCACTTGTCCTGCCACCTTCAATGATCTGTGCACTCATACACCAAGGTCCCTCTGCTCCTTCACCTCCTTTAGAATTGTACCCACCATTTTCTGTCATCTTTCAATGATCTTTCAACCAAAGTTCATCACCTCACACTTCTCTGCATTGAACTTCATCTGACACTTAACTACCTACTCCACCAATTTGTCAATGTCATTTTGAAGTTCCAAACTGTCCTCTGCACTGTTTACAATTATTCCAAGTTTAGTGTCATCTTAAAAATTTGAAATCATTCCCTGCTCACCAAGATCTAGATCATCAATCTGTATCAGGAAAGGCAAGGGTCCCAATACTATCTGCGGGACTCAACCATAAACCTCCCAGCAACCTGAAAAGTATCCTTTTACTGTTATCGTATGTTTCCTATCACTCAACCAATTTTGTATCCATATTGCTACTGTGCCTTTAATACCTTGACCTATAACTTACTACAAGTCTGTTGAATGGCATGGTATCAAATGCCTTGATGTATATGGTGTCAACAGCGTCATCCTTATTGACCCTTTTGTTACTGCTTTATAAAAATCACTTCAGCGAGTCTGTTAAATACTATTTTTTTCTTTAGAAATATATGCTGACTGTTACTAATCAAACCACCCTTTCCAGGTCATTATTAATTCTGTCCTGGATAATTGTTTCTAGAAATATCCCCACCACCAAATTACGGCCAGTGCCTCCACAATATCAACCCTTGCTTCCTTCAGAATCCTTGTGTGCATCTTATCTGGTCCTGTCAACATTAAGTGCCAGCAATCTATCCAAGATTTCTCCCTTATTAACTTTAAGTATATTTTCAAAATGGTGAAACGCAGAGGGACCTGGGAGTCCTTGTGTACCAATCACTCATAGCAAGCCTGCAGGTTCAGCATTTGGTTTAGGAAGGCAAATTACATGTTGGCCTTTAGTGCAAGAGGATTTGAGTTTAGGAACAGGGTGTCTTGCTGAAACTGTACAGGCTTTGGTGAGACGCCACTTGGAACACTGAATGCAATTTTGGTCGTAAGAAAATACTTGTCATAGAGGGAGTACAGTGAAGCTTTACCACATTGATTCTTGGGATAACACAGTATGGAGCTGGAGGAATGCAGCGGGCCAGGCAGCATCAGAGAAGCATGAAAGTTGACATTTCTGAAGAAGGGTCCTGACCTGAAACATCAACTTTCCTGCTCCTCTGGTGCTACCTGGCCTGCTATGTTCCTCCAGCTCCATGCTGGGTTGTCTCTGTCTCCAGCAACTCCAGTTCTTGCTATCTCTGAGTTGTTATAACCCCACTGGGAAGCCTCTTCCAAGGATGCCCACCTTGAAGAAGTTGTCCTCCTCCCTCTGGAAAGAAAAAAAATTTCTGATGAAGGGTCCCGACCTGAAACGTCAACTTTCCTGCACCTCTGATGCTGCCTGGCCTGCTGTGTTCCTCCAGCTCCACACTGTGTTATCTCTGATTCCAGCATCTGCAGTTCTTGCTATCTCTGATTCTTGGGATGGCAGGTTTGCTGTATAAAGAGACATTGTGTTGCCTAGACCTGTATTCATTGCAGGTTAAAAGAATGAGATGGGGTATCAATGAAACGCTTAAACTTCTGATAGGTCTGGACAGACCAGTTATAGGGATAAACAAAACCAGAAATTGGTGGAGAAGCTCATCAGGTCTGGTTGCACCTGTGGAGAAAAAACAGAATCAATGTTAACTCTGCTTTCTCTCCACAGATGCTACCGGAGCTGTTGAGTTTCTCTAGCGATTTCTGTTTTTGTTTGTTTCAGGTCTCCAGCATCCTCAGTTCTTTGTTTTATTTCAGATGCGGGGATGATGTTGCTCCTAGCAAGAACAAAAGGTCACCGCCTCAGGAAACGGTGTAGACCATTTAGGACTGAGGTGAGGCAAAATTTCTTCACTCAGCTGATGGAATTATCAATCACAATGTGGCAGAGGCCTAGTCACTGAAGAGATTTCAGAAAGAAATCGATAAGTTTCTAGCCAGAAAAGGCATCAAGGAATATGAGGAGAGAGTGGGAGTATGGTGTTGAGCTGGGTTATCAAACATGGTCGTATTGAATGGCAGAGCAGGCTTGAAGGACTGAATAGCCTACTCCTACCTTTTGTTTTTCTGTGTTTCTACCCTTAAACTAAATATTTTCCCCGCTTTTTATATTAAGAAATTAAAGTCTTCTAATGTTACTGTAGTTTGATTGCCTAGTTTTGAAACTTGCTAATAAAGTTGTTCATCTATCTCTTTGACACTGAGTTTTTGTTTAACAAGGCTGCCAGCAGTGTAATAGCTCTTTTGTTCCTTAAATTCCTTCAATCCCTTGAATTTCTAGTATATTATTTCTATGTAGAAATATAACACTAGCCTTAACAATATTGCCACATGCCTACCAGGTTTTTCCCCGAGTACTAGTAAGCAGAAATATTACGAGCCCAAATTCATGCCTTAATTAAGTCATATTTGCTGTCATAATCCCTTGTTAGTTTGTGTGCTAGTCACTGACCACATTATTTAAACTCCATGCATTTACTACTGTACTTTTTAATAGCTTTTGTCACTTCTGCTATTTTTCTCAATCTTATCCCTGCAGTTTTTATTGATATTACTAACTTTATTGCTGTTTATACCTCACTGTAATTTGATCTCATTATTCCTATCTGCTGTTTTCTACCTCCTCCCCTGCCATATTACTTTAACTGTTCCCCAACAATACTTGCCAGCCTCTGAGGGAACATTTAATTCTGAGTCATTAAGGTGCAATCTGGTCATCTCACAGGGGTACCCCATCACACAAAACCTCCATTTATGCACGCTCAATAAGTGAAGTCAAGTCTGACGATTGTTTATTGTAGGTAGATGGGACACTATGGAATTTAAAACACAAACCGATTATATTGAATCATGATTCAGTCTCGAGGCCAATTAGCCTATCTCTGCTGTTTTATCATATGTCTGTATCTTCTTTCTAAATAACATCGAGGCCAGTTCGACGGAGTACAGCTTCAACAGAGTTCTAAACTTGGGAATTTAGTGAGTGAAGAAATTTGGAACAGTGGAGGAACATAGAATAGCTCCAATGTTGTGCCGAACATGACGCCAAGTTAAACTAATCCTTTCTGCCTGCCCATGGTCCATATCCCCCCATTCCTTGCTTATTCATGTGCTTATCTAAAAGCCCCTTAAATGCCCCTATTGTATCTGCCTCCACTACTACCTCTGACAGCACGTTCCAGACATCTAATACTCTGTGTAAAAAAAAACTTCCCCCTCACATCTTCTTTGAACTTTCCCCTCTTACCTTAAATGCCTGCCATTTCAGACATTGTGTTTGATGCTTTACAAGATAAGGAGCAGTGCCAGAGAGGGAGCGAGAAACCAGTGAGAACTGAGGTGTTGGGCACTAAATGGATGGACAGGTAGCTGATTGGTAAGTATTGTAATCCCAGTTGATGCTAATACTCAACAAGTCAGATCCCAGACTCAACCCTGATTTAATAGATTATTTTGATTTGTTTTGGTTTGAACAAAATGGTCTGTCACCAAAACATAAGCACACATGCTGCAGATTTTGCCTTAACAATAAACAGAAGCTTAACAATAAAAGAAAAGATAATAAAATAGAGTAAACCAAACAATCTACTTCTAACACACATTCAAAAATTTTTAAACACCCAGTAAACGTGTAATCCCATTAATCCAAAACACTCCTTTATAAATCGGAAAAAAAAAATGCTTTTGCATGGTACTCAAAAACACACCCTGTAAAGTTTTCACACCGGAATTCCTGTCTCTGGCACCTTTGTCAGTTTAAATCATTTGCGGATTTAACTTGTCGAAATACAGAACATAGAAACAGGAATAGGCCACTTGGTTCTTTGGAGCACGCTCCGCCATTCAGTATGACCATGGCTGATCATCCAACAGCACCCTGTTCCCACTTTGTCCCTATATTCTCCAATCCCTTTAGCCCGAAGAACTCTATTTTTCTCGTTGAAAACATTGAAAGCTTTAGCCTCAAACTCTTTCTGTGCCAGAGAACTCCACCACTCTCTGGATGAAGAAATTTCTTCACATCTCAGTCCTAAATGGCCTACCCCTCAACCTTTGAATCTAATCTCTGGTTCTGGACTCCCCAGTTGTTCTTTCTACATTTACCCTGTCTGGTGCTGTTGGAATGTTATAGGTTTCTATGAGGTCCCTCTTCTTTCTTCTAAATTCCTGTGAATGTAGCTCTAACCAGTCCAGTCTGTCTTCATTCATCAGTCCTGTCATCCCAGGAATCAGTCTGGCAAGCCTTTCTCAGATGTGAGACCAAAACTGCAGACAGTATCCCAGATGTGGCTGTTGCGTGACCAGCCTGAAAGACAGCCTTTCCAATTTTGACACAAACCTCCAGATGTTAGTAAGAATGGCTTTGCTGGGTTTGTTATTGTGCAGTGCTGGAGTCAGTTTGAGATGATTTATCCAGTTTCATTCCTTTTAATGTAAAGATGTGATGCTAGTGAACCTCATTTTATGAATGGCCTAAGGCTGCTCCTATGTTTAAAAGAACAAATCTGTAAAGGTGTTACAGAGATTTGTAAACATTAAAGAGTAACAATAATGGGAGTGTTTAAGTATTTGAAGGGAGACTGGAATAAAGGAAATGTAAAGAGCAGAGAGTGCCAAGTTTTTCTAGATTGTGTAAAGGAGACTTTTCTACCTCCAGTATGTGTCTTGTCCAGTGAGTATGGAGATATTGCTTAGCATGGTTCTTGAGAATGAGATGGGCCAAGTACATCACGTGACAGTAGACAGACATTTCGGGACAGTATTATAAGCTTTTGGATGACACTAAATAAAAAACAGTGAACATTCCAATGTGAAAATAACAAACCTGGGGAGAGCTGCTGTTAGTACAGAAAGGATAGATCTGAGCAGCATAAGCTGGAGCCAAAGTTGACTTGGAAAACCTGTTGCTGAAAAATCAAGGAATAAGTGGTTCACAAACAGTCAAGGTATCTTCCCTCAGAAGGGAAAGCTAGGAGTAACAAATGCAGTGTACCTGAATGAAAAAAGAGGTTGAGATTAAAGTAGAGGAAATAAATGTGATCCCGACAGGTGGCGGGGAGTAAATGCAACGCAAGATTGAATATAGAAGGTTTAGAAAGGAAGTGGAAAGCATATGATAGAAGTAAAGAGGGGTTCTGAAGCTGCTAATCTAGAAGGGAATCCTAAAGTCTTCTATCAACACAAATAGTAAAACTATGATAAAACAAGGATTGGGGCTGGGTAGGGACCAAAAGGGGGATTTACCCTTTGAAGTGAGTGCATGGCTGCAGTATTAATGAATGTTTTGCAGCATTTTTTATGAAGGAAGCAGTTGACTACGATGAAAAGGGAAGGAGGTGAGTCACTAGAAAGGTTCAAAATTGATCAGAATCTGGTATTGGTATTGGGTTACAAACTGGGGCAGCATGATAGCTCAGTGCTTGTCACTGCTGCCTCACCAGGCTAGGGACCCGCGTTCAATTCCAGCCTGGGGTGACTGTGTGGAGTTTGCATGTTCAACCTGTGTCTGCATGGATTTCCTCCCACAGTCCAAAGATATGCAGGTCAGGTGCATTGGCCATGCTAAGTTGTTCATAACGACTATGATGTGCAGGCTCAGTCGATTTAGCCTGGTAAAATTTGGGGTTATGGGGATAGGGTAATGAGCTGGGACTGGTCTGGTGGTATGCTGTTCAGAGGGTAGGATCAGACTTTGAGCTGAATGGCCCCATTCTGCACTGTATGGATGCTCTGAGTCTCCTTACAATTGACTCTGCACCATCTGTGGATGAGCTGCATCCAAGGTTACTGAGGGAAGTGATAGTGAAAATTGCAGGATGCACTGGTCCATTCCCCCCTGCCATTTTTCATAGTTTCTATACTTGTGCCAGAGGACTATTTTCTATTATTCATTCACTTGTGTGGGTTTTGCTGGCTGGTGCTAGTATTTATTGACTATCTCTAATTGTTCTTTTTGAACTGCAGATGCTGTAAATCAGGAACAAAAACTGAAATTGCTGGAAGTTCAGCAGTCTGGCAGCATCTGTGAAGAAAAAAAATCAGTTAACGTTTCGGGGCTAGTGACCCTTCCTCAACTCAGTTTTGATTTTTTCTTCACAGATGCTGCCAGACCTGCTGAGCCTCCAGCAACTTATGTTTTCGTTCCTCCACTGAATCTGTACTAGTCCCACTTTCCAGTACTAGGCCCATACCCTCGAATGTTATGACGTTTCAGCTGCTCATCTAAATACTTTTTAAATTTTGAGGTTACTGCCTCGACTACCATTCCAGGCAGAGCATTCCAGAATCCCATCAACTTTCCTCAAATCCCCTCTAAACCTCCTGCTATTCGCCTTAAAATTATGCACTTGTTATTGACCCTTTAAGGGGAACAGTTGCTTTCTATTCATCCTGTCCATACCCTTCATAATCTTATACACCTCTATCAGGTCCCACCACAACCTTCTCTGCTCCAAAGAAAACAACCCCAGCTTATCTAGCCTCTCTTTATAGCTGAAGTGCTCCGTCCCAGACAACATCCTGGTGAATATCTTCTGAATTCCCTCCAGTGCAGTCACATCCTTCTTGTCATGTGGTGAGCAGAACAGAACACAGTATTCTAGACGGTAGGGTCATTGGTTTGGAACATGCTGTCTAAAGGAGCCTTGGTGCATTTCTGGAGTGCATCTTGCAGGTGATAAACACTTCTGCTACTGGTCATCAGTGGTGTAGGCACTGAATGGCATCACATCCACAAACAATCAAGCACACTGCTTTGTCCTGGATGGTGTCAAGTTTTGAGTTTGATTTTGGATCTGCACTCATCCAGACAAATAGGGAATATTCCATTAAACTCCTGGTTTGTGTTTTGTAACTGGTAATTGGGCTTTTGGTAGTTAGGAGTAAGTTTCGATGATTAGATTTTTTAAAATAAATAAATCCGAGCAAAAGTGGAACTGTGTGGTGTTCACTTATTGGTTACTCCATTCGCTTGGCAGAGCTGGTCCTCGCCCTCAACAATTTTTTGATTCCTCCCACTTCCTACAAACCAAAGGGGTGGCTATGGACACCTGCAAGGGCCCAAACTGTGCCTGCCTCTTTGTAGGATTCGTGGAGCTCTCCCTCTTTCACGACTACACCGGCACCATCCCTCACCTGTTTTTCTGCTATATAGATGACTGCATCATTGCTGCCTTGTGCTCCAGTGAGGAGCTTGAGCAGTTCACCAACTTTGCCAACACCTTCCACCCTAACCTTAAATTCACCTGCACCATTTCTGACAGCTCCCTTCCCTTCCTGGATGCCTCTGTCTCCATCTCCGGAAACCGACTCACCACTGACCTCCATTTCAAACCCACTGACTATCTTGACTAGACCTCCTCTCACCCACCCTTCTGCAAAAACGCTATCCCATAGTCTCAATTCCTCTACCTCCGATGCATCTGCTCCCAGGATGAGGCGTTCTACTTCAGGACATCCTCCTACTTTAGGGACCTTGGTTTCCCCTCCTCTGTATTTAAGGATGACCTCAACCACATTTCTTCCATTCCCACACTTCTGCCCTCAAAACCCCTCCCCCCAACAACATTAAGGATAGACTCCCCTTAGTCCTCAAGTACCATCCCATCAACCTCCGAATCCAACGCATCATCCTCTGACATTTCTGCCACCTATAATTAGACCCCACCACTAAAAAGATATTTCCTTTCCCATCCCTGTCCGCTTTCCGCAGGGACTGTTCACTCAATGACTCCCTTTTCAGCTGTACATTCTGCACCAACTTCACCACCACCCCCAGTACCTTTCCCTGCAAATGCAAGAGATGCAACACCTCCCCCCTCACCTCCGTCTAAGTCCCCAAACAATCCTTCCAGATCCAACAGAGATTCACCTGCACTTCATCCAACCTGATCTATTGAATCTGTTGCTCCCGATGTGGTCTCCTCTATATCTAAGAGGCCAAACGTAGACACAGGGACCGGTTTGCAGAGCATCTGCGCTCTGCACGCATCAACCAGCCCAGCCTTCCAGTTGCATCCATTTTAATGACCCTCCCACTCCTCTGGCGATATGTCCATCTTTAGCCTCCTCCACTGTCAGAATGAGGCCAAACGTAAAGTGGAAGAACAATACCTGATATTTCGCGTTGGGAGTTGCAGCCCAATGGTCTCAATATTGACTTCACCAGCTTCAAAATCCCTCCACCCAAGCCTTCTCCCCTGTCCAGCCCTCCCCTCCTCCTTGCCTCCCTGACCTGACCTGACTTAACCTAACTTGTCCATCTCCCTACTCACCTATACGCTCCACTCTTCCCACTAACCAATCACAAAATGCCCCTACCTGCATGCACTTATCACCATCCCACCCACCCTTCCCCCAGGCCCAGCCCCCTCCCTCTATTTACTTCTGGGCTCCCCTGCCTTCCTCAGTCCTGACGAAGGGTTTCAGCCCAAAACGTTGACTTTTCTGCTCCTTGGATGCTGCTTGACCTGCTGTACTTTTCCAGCTTCACAGCTACTGACTCTGGCTCCAGCATCTGCAGTCCTTACTGTCTCCAAGTCACTGTAAAAGAAGATGTCATTAGAAATGGCTGAAACTATCCTGCTTACGGAGGAGATATCCCTGTCTGTTTTACAAGATTTAATGAAGGCAAAGGCCATAGAATTGCTAAAGGAGTTAAAGATGGAATTTCCTGCAAAAGGCAGCGATTATTCAAAGAATAATCACAGCATTTGAGTTTGATGGAAGGACTAAGTACTGCAAGTAGTGATTCATTGGATGTAGTTATGATTGAGCTACAATTAAAACAGCTTGAAGATGAAAAATGAATGAAGCAGCTTGATAAGAATGTTGGAATTAAATTAGATGGAGGTGGAGATGAAAAGACTTGAACTTCTGATAGAAAAGAAAGGTAAAGAGAGAATATAAGAAGCTGAAACTTACTTTGAAAAGGTAAAGAGGACAGATAATTGAGAAAGAAAGATAAAGAACACTGGGTTGGAATGCTGCAGTTTAGAGAAAGGCCTCAGATGTAGAAAAAACTTCTAATGATAAAAATCTTAGCCATAGTCTAAAGTTGACTGAAAGAAATGTTTAAATTTGTACAGATCCTACCATATTTGAGGAAAAGTTTTTGGAGTCAATCTTTGAAAAGGTAGCAAAGCATGTGAAATGGCTGAAGAAAGCTGGAAAGCTGGACAGTGCCCATGCAGAGCAGGTTAACAGGTAGAGCACATGTTATTTGTGCTTCACTTTTAGAGGAGGTTTCTATAGGTTATAGTGCTATAAACAAAATAGATATTCTGGTTGCATATGAAGTAGTTCCTGAGGGTATACAGATGAAGGTTTTGAAACTTAAGGTAACAGCTCGTCCCATTGTAATAGTTTCTTGGCTCAACGTGGACTTCCAGTCAAGTTGATTCCTCGAAGTGCGCTCCCACCATGGCTAAGGACTTAGGAAAGATTATAATGTTTGAACTTTCAGCTTTATTACTTTATTTTCTACTTAAAACTAAGAAGGTGTCACAGTATTATAATTACTGCAAAGTTTAATTTTGAAGTTTTTTCTATCTTTCTTCCTTGTTCTTAAGATTCTTTATCTAGCTGATATCTAGCTTTGTGTGGTGACATCATACACTTTTCACTCTACTCACAGTCTTTATTAGTTAGAACACATGTTGAAGACCAAAGAACTGCAGCTGAAATGGCTGGAACACTTGTGTGCTGATTCATAGAAGGAAACCTTTTTCCATCATTTCCATAAACCCAAAAAAGGTAGAAGATGGGAGAGTCAAATGAAGGCAAGTAGCTAGAGTAAAAAAGAGACAGCTACAAATGCTGGAGATTTCCTACTCAGACCAGACAGAGTGTTGCTGAAGATGGAAGTGAGAATTGTAGACCCAAATGTTTTCATTATAATGAAGTGAAACACTTTTGTTCAAAATGCTAGAAGTTGCGTGGAAAGCCCATGGGACTTAACTGGGATTCGTAATAGAGAGTCTGATAAGCAACTCAAAATTTAAATTCCATAAGTCAAATCGTACCTTGAACTACAATTATGAAACCAGAAGGTAAATACTGCTGAGACAGCAAAGAGTCGAATAAGGTAGATGAGAGGTACAAGGATTTTATTTAAAGTAAGGTTTTTTTTTTACTTCAAATGCTATAGCTAAATTTTAAGGAATACAGGAGCTGCTCAAGCTCTTTTCCTGGAGAAGGACAATGGGTTTCAATGCACTCTCTGGAGGACAAACAAAGTGTTATAAGTAACTGGCAAGTATATATCCATTCTTTCATTTAAAAGAAATACACTTGGAGTGTGACTTGAGGCCTAGAGCAGTGGTTGTTCAGAGATTACCCAAAAACAGAATTGACTTACTCTCTTGTAATGATTTGACTGGAACGAAAGTTATATCTTTGCTTATAATCACTTAAATCTTGAGTGAGGCTAAGGAGATGGAGCAAGTTTCAGTTATCTTTCTATCGTGAATGATAACCAGAGCAACGGCTAAACCACGTTCATCATCAGTGGTTAAAGTAATGCAACAAGGACATTAAAGTAACAAAAACTTTAAGGATTAGGTTAATTCAAAAGAAGAGCTTAATATGTTTTTAATTGAGGCTCAGAATGCAGATATGTGCTTAAGCAAGTTACCATAATCAGCTGTCACTGAAGTTGAGACTGAAAGCTTTCAAGAATGTTATTCTGTTTAAAAATAGAGCTTAATGATGAAGTGGAGGTATCCTCACATCTGCACAAGAGGGATGGATGACTATTCATCACATAATGGTACAGCTCGGTTTTTGTCAGAAGTTATTCCAAGGGCATGTGAAATTCCTATGGCGAGACATTTATGAAAATGGAAAGCTTGAGCATTGATAAATGGGTGTTTTCTTTTGTCAAGATTTCATAAGGACTTGATGCAGTTCTGTAAATCATGTCAAACATGTCAGATAATGGGAAATACTCAACATTTAATCAGACAGGCACCTTTTAATACCCAAATTAATTTTTAAAAAATCATTCAGTAGAACATAAGTAAGCTACACGGGACTGTTAGCGAAAACAAAAGCAGGACGTCAGTATATCATTACACTTATGGATCTGATCACCAGGTTTCCAGAAGCTATTCGTTTGAGGAATGACAGCCAAAGTAATGGAGGAAAGATTAGCTAGTTTTATTTGTTATGGACAATAACTGGAAATGGAATCAAATCATGTTTAAAACTTGTGTAAACCTTTTCAGGACATTATAAGTAATACGTATAAAACAGTTGAAGTCCAGTATCTATTATCTGAAAACACAGGGAGCTTTGAAGAGATGCTGTCAGACATTAAGACAATGATTAAGATATGTTGTCACAAATACTCACAGAATTGGGACAAAGGATTAGATTTTTTTTATTGTTTACTACCAGAGATGCCCTAAATCAATTGATTGAGTTTAGTCCATTGTAATAGATCAAAAGATAAGAGTTCCATTTAAACTTGTTCAAAGAAAAGTTTATAATTAATTTAAAGGAAGGATCTTCCGTGTTGGATTATGTGCCCGTGTTTCTAGACAGAGTCACACAGGATCATGCAGTGTGCCATAGGAGCATTTAACAACTTCACAGGCAAAAACGAAAGCATGGGCAGATGAGTATCCTACAGCTAGAACATTTCAAATAGGGCACAAAGTGTTAGCGTTGTTATGTTTACGAGATAAGGCTCTGAAATTCGGCGATCCGTACAATATAGTCATTCAACTGACTTACCTGGTAGATACTCCAGATCATAGGAAGAAGAATTTGTTATGCCACATAAACACATTAAAGCAACACAGTTGTAGAGAGGAAAATCAGAAGGAGCAAGTATGCCCGGCGGTAAGTGTAGCGGGGAATGACAAACAAAGTATGTATGAATATAGGGGAAATAAGTAGCAATAAAACAATATCATTATTTAAGATGAGAAAAACAAGTGCAGGTGGAATGGAGATTCACAACATGCTGGAAAATCACTTGATTGAACTTGGTCAACTAAAAGATTATTGCAAAAATAGGCAAAAGTAATATGGTCAAAAAAGTGCCAAACGGGTTGAGAAGCTGAAGGCAATCCTAATGAATGAACCAGTGTTGGCTGCCCTGATTTTACTAAACATTTTTAAAAATGGCATTTGATGCTAGTGACTCAGAGTGGATGAGGTCTTATTGCATGATAATGTATTAGGAATAGAGGAAGTTGTGGGGGGTGGTACTCTTCGACATTAAATGAGTATTAGACGATGTAATCTAAATTCAAAAGGAGACCCTCTGGGATTGTTATTGGCTGTTCAACCTTTTGACGTGCATATCCATTGCAACCACAAAGAAACACTATGTGCTGCACCATAATCCCTTGACTTTGCTAGAAAAGAATAATACTTAAAATGGGAGATCATATTGATGGAGCTGGTCAGTTCATTATTAAAAGAATTGTTCATATAGCTAGAAAGAAAGCTGTATTGGTGAAACATTATTGAAAATGTAATCTGCTGTGAAAGATTGAAGAAAGAAACATTGTATAAATCTTGCATAAAGAATGAATGAAGGTGAATGAATGTAATTTTTGTTTTATTGTATACATGTTATGTTTACCTTGTGATGAAAAGTTTTTTAAAATGATATTTCATTACACCAAGGTTGCGGGCATGTAAGGAGTCTCCGCATTTTATTTGGAAATATATACTGGAAAATAAAAGTTAAGATGCTTTAAATCACACACCTGAAAGCCAAAGTGGAAATGTGTGGTGTTAACTCAGTGGTTACACGAGCATGTAATTTTGGGCGCATCTGGATTTCATACACTTGAGTTTTAAATAAGTGGCTCCACAGTAACTTTTGGATTGGTTCAAAGTAACAGTTTGGCACTAAATTGAAGAGAGATCAGTTGAGACTGAAATTTCCAAGAACCTGCAAGCAAGCTAAATTGCTAGCTCTCTTCTTGAGTGGAAATGAAATGAAATAACCCGTGAGAACTCTGCAAAGAAAGAACGTATGTAACTTAAGCCAAGTCCAAGGTCCGACTGACCTGCTTATCAATTGAAAATCGCTACAGTTGACAACAAGGTGCAATCATTTCCAAAACCAAAAGAACTGAGAGAGCCACCTCTCCCACTACTTTGGATTTGAATTATAGATCCATGGACTTTGTTTCTTTTTACTTTTGTTTTCTATCCAAGATATTCCTGAAAATCCATCTCATCTGTCTTGGTATATTTGTGAATGAATGAGAAAGGGATTGGATTTAAAGGGGATATAGTTTAAGTTTGCATTCTAGTAACTAATAATCTATTTTTACTACATGTTAGAGAATAAGTTTGTTATAATAAAAGTCTTTGTTTCTTGTCTGTTAATAAAAGCTGCTGTGACTTTTTTTATTGTAGATAGTGGTTGCAGTCAGGTATTAACCATCCCAGTGATTAAATTAGTTGTCTTTCACATTTGTGATGTTGAACAGTGAGACTTGATTTCTAGTATCTACTTTATATTAGGGTCATAATAGACTACTACCCCCTCGGCTGGTTGAGTGCAGATCCAACAACACTGAAGAAGCTTGATACTGTTCAGCACAAAACAACCTACTTGATTGGCACCATATCTGCAACCATTCATTCCCTCTACCACTGACAAACAGTAGTAGTAGTAGTAGTAGTAGAAGTAGAAGTAGTAGTAGTAGTAGAAGAAGAAGATCAGGAAGGTGTTGGTACGGTGATGGTGTCACTGAACTAGTAATCCAGAACCTCAGGCAATTGTTCTGAGGTTATGGGTTTGAATCCCACCATGACAAATGGTGAAATTTGAATTTAATATAAGTCTGGAATAAAAGTTTTGTCTGATGCAACTATTGTTGATTGCCTTAAAGACCCATCAAGTTTGCTAATGTCCTATAGGAAAGGAAATTTGTAGTCCTTACCTGGTCTGATGTCAGACCCACAAAAAGTGGTTGACCCTCAACTGTCCTCCAGACAATTATGGATGGGCATCAAATGTTGGCCTAGTTAGGGATGCCCATTTCGCATGAGTAAATTTTTAAAAATACCCTGCAGAAATTCAAACTTTTTTGGACATCACTTTTAAAAGATACAAACACTATCATTTAAAACGGCAAGGGCAGCAGATATATGGTAACACCACCACCTGCAAGTTGATTCAGAGAGAGTGAGAACTGCCGATGCTGGAGAATCTGAGATAACAAGGTGTAGAGCTGGATGAACACAGCAGGCCAAGCAGCATCTGAAGAAGGGTCCAGACCCGAAACGTCAGCTTTCCTGCTCCTCTGATGCTGCTTGGCCTGCTGTGTTCATCCAGGTCTACACCTTGTTACCACCTGCAAGTTACTTTCTAAGGCATTTACTGTTGTGATTTGGAAATATATTGCTATTTATTCAGTGTCAGTATGGCAGAATTCCACACTCGGCAGCACTGTGGGTGTACATGCACCAATTGAACTGCAGTGGTTCTAGAAGGCAGCTCATCATTGCCTTCTCAATGGCAATAGGGATACGCAATAAATGCTAGACCAGCCAGCAAGGTTCACATCCCTGAATATGTTTTTTTTTTAAAAAGGCTCCTTTTTAACTAAAATGTCTTTCATTCCTCTCTTTGTGAAGTCATTTTTTTTTTCATTGAGACCCTGCCTACATCTTCTGTATCCACACAGTTTATCATGTACACCTCTGATAGGCCCTACCCTTCCCTTAATCATCCCTTTGCTCTTAATGTAATGATAAACTATATTTTTGGATTTTCCTTAATTTTATTGACTAATTGTATTTTTGTATTCTTTCATTGCTTCCCTAATTTCCTTTTTCACTTTATCCTTGTTTCTTCTATACTTCTCTAAATTTCCTAAGTATTACTTTTATGAGATTGTCATTAGCTCTATTTTCTATATTTATAATGCATGTATTCTTCTCAATAAGCAGGGGACTCTAGATTTAACAGTATCAACCTTTTTCTTTGTGGAGACATTATTACATTGATGCCTACGGAATCATATTTTTGATTGCCTCCTGCTGAGTTCTCCACGAAGAGCATCCCAGCCAGATACTATGCCTATAACCCTGCATTTCCCATGGCCAGTCCACCTAATCTGCACATCTTTGGACTGGTGGGAGTAAACCACCCCATTCACTGTTTGTATCCTAAATTGATATTTAGGTAGTGAAGTCCCCAACTGTTATTGCCTTATTATTTTTGCACTCAAAGTTACCTCTGTGTTTGCTTCTCTAACTTTTTTCCAGTATTTGGAGGTCTAAAGAACACACCTAACACTTATAGCTACTTAAGGCCTTACTTAATGCTTCATTTCATACATAATCCCTCCTCACACCTGTTTGATTCTTTAACCAACAATGCTTCATCCCACTTTTTTCATTTCCTTCTCTAACCTGCCTCTCTTTCAGTCAACTTTCCATTATAGCAAAGATATTGTCATGCCTAGTGCCCTTGGCTCATCAGAATTTACATATATGCCTTTTAGTGCTGCCAGTTTTGTGTGCTGTACAGTTTTTGACCTCTGCTACTTCTGTCTTTCAGAGTTACTCGCCAAGTCTCTGTACTCCAGTTGCTGATAATATGCCATCGGGTGTCCGTCCCTATTCCAATTTAGTTCAAACCCTCAGCAGCACTGGCAGATTTCTGTGCAAAAATAGTTGTCCTGGTCCTGCTCAGATGTAGACCAGCCACCTTGTACAGTTCCACTTTTCCCAGAGGCGGTCCTAATGCTGCTGAAATCTGATATTCACCATACCACGCAAGCTTTCCAACCATATGTTCACTCGCTCAGTTTTCGTATTTCTTTGTTCACTAGCATGTGGGATTGGGAGATTTTCTGAGATTACTGTTTTAGTTCTCCTACCTTTCAAACTCCTACCTAGCTCCTTTTTCTACCCAAGTCGTTGGTAGTGACATTGGCCACAGCTCTGGCTGATTACCCTTTTGGCACCAGGGGGACAACATACTGTAAAGGGGTCACATTGATGATCACGTAGAAGTGCCTGCTTGATCTTTCAGCTATCATTATTGCTCTTCCATTCTTCTACTCCCCCACCCCATATAGCTGAGAAGCCTGGGGTGCATTAATTTAGATCTGGCCATATTAGCCTGAGGCACCATCACCCTTACAAGTATCCAAAATAAAATACTGATCAACGACGAAGATTATTTCAGCCTCCAGGTTCTATTAGACTACCTTTCTCTCTCTGACTGAGCACTTAATGTAACCACTTCTTGAAACATACTATCCACATAGTCGTTGACCTCTAAAGTAATGGATGTTGCCACTACTCAATTTCAGAACGCTTGGGTTAAAGCTTGTCCAGCTGGCAACAGTTTGTACAGTTGTATTCATCTGCAACTCATGATGCATCCATTATTTCATATGTACCACAGCAGATACATTCCTTCCCCCTCCCCTGTATCTTGTCTAACTCACAAAACCGCCATCTCTACCCTCTGTACTCCCATCACAGCAAAGTGCTAAGTGAGACCTCCATTTATATTCCCTGAAAGGAATTGACCCCAGCTTAAAAAAGGACTGGATGAAGCCAGATACTAATTAACTTGCCACAGTGTCCTTCAGAGCTAGGATAACCTTAATTAAGGCTTCAATAAAATGTACCCTCGCTTAATGTAATGCTTAGTTAATTGCTAAATTAGAGGAAAACTGGGATTTAGGAAAAAACTTTCTTGATATATTAATGATATAAATCTAGTGTACAGGACACCGGTTCAAAGTTTGTGAATGATATGAAACTCCGCTTCTTTCCTGTTCCAAGGTAAGAGACAACTAGAAGGGATTGACAATAGTGGATTAAGAAAGGAACTCCTCGTCCTCGAACATTGTAAACTGTGAGGAGGACCGT
>NC_063334.1:83278090-83288090 GCF_021869965.1 Rhincodon typus
ATAGCACATCTTAAGAAGGATGTGAATGCATTGGAAAGGGTGCAGAAGAAGTTTATATGATTGGTTCTGGGTATGAAAAATGGACTGAAGAAGTTGGGACTATTTTCCGTACAGAGGAGAAAGATAAAAGGAGACTTGATAGAAGTTTACAAAATTGTGAGGTCTAGACAATTAGATAGGGAGAAACTGCCCTCATTTGTTTAATAATTGAGAATAAGAGGATACAAACGATTTGCAAAAATAAATACATACAGTGTGAGAATAAACTTTTCACATAGCTAATTGCTTGGGTATGGAATGTACTGCTGGAACTGTATTTGAGGTAGGTTCAGTAGAGGCATTCAAGTTGCTTTTTGTATATTATTTCAAAAGAAAGAATGTACAGGATGATGGTGAAATGGTTGGAGAATGACACTAAGTTATATTGCTTATTCAGAGAGCTGATGCAAGTATGATGAACCAAATGGTCTCTTTCTATACTGTAAAAGTTTTGAAACTCTGTGACTTTGCAGTTTTTGCGTTGGACATTTTTAGTGTGGTTGATGACAGGCCTGTTAAAAGGAAAGATTTCCCAGTTCAGCTCTGCTGTTTGTGAAAATACCTCTTTTTGTTAATGTTGCTTGTCCTTTGGAAGAGTAAGTTGAAGAATTGTAATATTAAGTTTCCTGAGTAAGCTCTGTCTGCCAAGATCCTAGAAATAACTGCTTATGCTTGGTGACACCTTTCAAAATGTACCAGAATATTAGACTGACAGCAATATGCAGAGCTCAAGCTTTATTCTTTTCACCCTCAAGAGCAAAACTTAATGGCCCAAAGTATTCCTCTCCCACCACCAATGAATCTTTGCAGAGAGAGATCCATTTATTTCCTCTTTGCCAGATGTGTTTGTCTGTGTGCATTTTAGGTTATTTAGAGTAGTAAACTTTTATTGTTTCATAATAGAAACTAATATGTCAACCAGTTTTGTATTTTCATTGACTAAGTCTTGTTTTATAATAAATCAGTAATTTTGTGCTCATTGAAGAAGGCTGGTTGATTTTTTTAAAATTTGCAGTCTAATATTGAAAAGTCAATTGATGTTGTGACCTTTGGAGTAGAAAAACTAGAGAAAGACAGAGCATTCCTCTCATAGATAGTAGGTTGGTCAAAGAGGTGGGAGGAGTGGATAGGTGGGAGAGAAGACGGACAGGTCAAGGAGGCGGGGACGAGAGGGGGTTCTGGTCTTGGGATGAGGTCGGGGTTGGGGAGATTTTGAAGCTCGTAAAGTCCACATTGAGACCATTGGGTTGTAGGGTTCCAAGGCGGAATATGAGGTGCTGTTCCTCCAGTTTTCGGGTGGCATTGTTGTGACACTGGAGTAGGCCCAGGATAGTCATGTCCTCCAGGGAGTGGGAGGGGGAGTTGAAGTGGTTCGCGACTGGGAGGTGTTGTCGTTTGTCACGAACTGAGCGTAGGTGCTCCACAAAGCGGTCTCTGAGCCTCTACTTGGTCTGAGACTCCACAAAGCGGTCTCCTACACTCACCTCTACTAGCTTCATCCCTGCCTCCTTGACCTGTCCGTCTTCCATCCCACCTACCCGCCCCTCCCTCCTCACTGACCAACACCCATCCCATCTTCCTACCTGCACTCAGCCTTACTAATTTCATCCCCGCCTCCTTGACCCATCCGTCTTCTCTCCACCTATCTGCTCCACTGTCCACCTTCTATCACTGCCCCCCCTCTCTATTTATTTCAGAGCCCCCTTCCCCTCCCCCATTTCTGAAGAAGGGTCCAGACCCGAAACGTCAGCTTTCCTGTTCTTCTGATGCTGCCTGGCTTGCTGTGTTCCTCCAGCTCCACACCTTGTTATCTCACATTCCTCTCATCTCATTTCTCACACCATAAGTAAAATCTGTAGTGTAGAATGTGTATTAATATTTGCATAACAATTCTATTTTTAAAAAAAACTGAAAATCTGCCCTGAATACTACTTATCTAGTGCGCAAATACTGTGAAGCTTTTTCTGCACAATCAGCCTTCATCTGTGGGACATGACTGCTGCATCATTACCAGTGTTGAACATCGAATCTCATTCTTGAGTGTTGAGGATTTTCAGTTCTAGTCGAAAATTCTGTACATGTATGCGAAAGAGGAAATATGTCATGGGAATTGTAGTTTACACCCTTTTTGACACTGTAGAATTTTTGACGCGTTTTGATGCTGAGCTCAAACTGAGTTGGTCCGGTTTGCAGCCGAATGAATAGCATAATACAAACAACCAATACTATGTTTTTGCTTTTTAAAGCTTTTTCCAACACTTAATTTACATGTCAACAGTAAAGAATAAATAATCTTGCAATGTTCATTATATACTATTTAAGGAGCTGATTATGGAATACTTAAGACAGAAAATTGTCCCTGGTGTTGTATCACATCAGAGGACACCACAGCAAGAAGGACGACTAAGGGAATGTAATTGTATCCAAAACAAATATTGTGAATCCACCATGCGACCCAGAGGAAAAAATGTGGAATCTAATTACGAAAAATACATTCTAGGCAGGGAAGACTGAAGAGAGCTATTTCATCAAAAGAAAATTTTGCAAAGCTGTATGTAAACGGTAAAGAAAAAATTGATTCTATGATGCCCAGATTGTTTCAATATCCTTAAGGTATTCGCAATGCTAAATGTTGCTTCAGTGAATTTGCCATATTTCCAGCAATGACTGAACTGCTGTTTTGACGCAAGTAGGACTGTGGTAAAATTCAAATTTGTGATTCTGGTCCTCGACATCCATACATAATGCCCGAAGAGACTTAGAACATAATAGAATGTGGAATGGAATTTAGAGACAGCAATTCAGTCTCATGGTTCAGATGATAATTATTTTGACATTGTTGCTTAGGTCAGAGTCTTGTACATTATATGAAACAATTGTACTTCATGCCATATTTCTACCTTTATAGTTTCTGCCCATTCAATTCAAATGAAAATATGAATAACTCATCAGAATTTTAACGCCATGGGATAAAACACATTGTTTAGGTCTGTTGCAAGTATTGGCAATGTTACCAGTAATTGCAAGCCTGCCATCTAATTACGAAAAACCAGTATAAAACGTAGGGGCAGAAGTAGGTCACTTGGCCCAGTAAACTGATCCACCATTCAATGAGGTCATGCCTAATCTAATAATCTTAAACTCCACTTTCCTGCCTTATCCCTTGATTTCCTTACTGATTAAAAATCTGTCACAGTCTTGAATATAATCAATGATCCAGCCTCAATAACTCTCTGCAGTAAAGAATTCCACATATTCATTACCCTTTGAAAGAAGAAATTCCTCCTCATCTCTGTCTTAAATTGTTAATCCCATTATGCTGTCTGGTCCTAGGCTCTCCCACAAGGGGAAACAATCTTCTGCATTTACCCTGAAAGCCCCCTAAAAGCTTATATGTTTCAATAGTTCTCCTCACATTCTCCTAAACTCCAGTGAGTACAAGCCTGACTTGCTTAACTTCTCCTCATAAGCAGATCCCTCTAAACCAGAATGAATTTAGTGAACCCTCTCTGGACTGCTTCCAATGCCAGTATGTCTTTGCCTAGGTAAGAAGACCAAAGCTGTTTACAGTATTTCAGGGGTTGTCTGATTTTAGTGCAATCTCCCTATTTTTATACACCTTGAGCTAACATTTCATTTGCCTTTCCAATTACCTGCTGAATTTGTTTGCAAACTTTCTGTGATTTATGCACGTGGAACCCCAACTCCCTCTGCATCAATGTACTGTTCAGCTCCTCTATTCTTCCTGCCAAAGTGCACAACCTTAGATTTTCCCACATGATATTCCCTCTGCCAAGTTTTTGCCCATGCACTTAACCTGTTTATATTGTTCTGTAGATCTTTTGTGTCATTCTCACTACTACCTCCTCATTTACTCATGTTATCTGCAAGTTGGTGAATTCATTTCACCAATTGTTAATGTTTGTTATAAACAACTGTGGCTCCAGCACTGATCCCTGTGGCATTCTACAAGTTAGGGGTTGTCATCCTGAAAATGACCCTCTTATTCCAACCCTTTATCTTCTATTAGATTGCTAATCCTCTATCCATGCTAATAGATTATCCGTATACCATGGGTTCTTAGTTTATTTCGTAGCCTTATGTGTGACATGTTATCAAATGTCTTTTGGAAATCCAGTTCTGCGGAAGGGTCACGGGACCCAAAACTTTCACCCTGATTTCTCTCCACAAATGCTGCCAAACTTGCTGACCTTTTCCAGCAATTTCTATTTTTGTTTCTGATTTCCAGCATCTACAGTTCTTTCATTTTTTTTTGGGAAGCCAATTACATTATATCCACTGGTTCTACTTTATCTACCCATCTTGTTACCTCCTCAAAGTATTCTAATAACTTTATCAGGTATGATTTCCCTTCCATTATACCATGCTCCTTCTGCTTGTTTATATGATATATTTCTAAATGCTCTGCTATTACATCTTTTATAATAGACTCTAACATTTTCCTAATAACAGATGTTAAGCTAACAGGCCTATAATTGCCTGTTTATTTGTCTCCCTTATTGAATAAGGATGTTAAATGGCATTTTCAAACCTCTGTGATACTTACACTGTCTTAAGTATTTTTGGAAGATTACAGCCAGTGCATCCATTATCTCATAGCCACTTTATTTAATATCCTAGAATGTAACCCATCAGAATCAGGGGACTTATTAGCCTTTAGTCCCATTAGTTTCCCTAGGACTTTATCTCTAGTGATAAATACACAATCTTTTTCAATTTTCACTCATGATGCTTTTCATATCAATTTGCAGCAAAAGGTATACAAATTATCAAAAGCAGAAATAAAAGTTTATTGTAGAAAATAATTCAGTTACAGGAAATTGAACAAAATCATTATATAATGAAAATGAAATAGACTTTAATCTTATTAATCTGTTCTTTATTATCAAACTGCAATTTAAGTTTTCAAAATGTTTTAAAAATAATGCTGCGCAATTAGTTTTTTTTCTATTATGACACTATGATTATTCCATAATTAATACAATCAAAAGCCAAAATGATAGGCAAAATAATCTGACTTCTAAGGACATATACTTTGTTGCACAGTGTAATGACAATATTTATTCTCAATCAACTGTTGGAGGAGGGAGCAATTACGAATTACTTTTTATCACTATTTACAATGTTATTCTTCTTGAGCAGCACACGGTGGTATGTATTTATTTCTCCTTGATTATTTTGTATATTTGCAATTCTATTATTGTCCTGTACTGTGAGGCTAAAGCAAAGTACTTATTCAACTCCTTGGCAATTTCCTGATTCCCCATTATTATTGCCCCAGCCTCATTTTCTAAACCGCCGGTGTTCATTTTGGCCTCTCTCTTCTTTTTATGTTTAAATAAGCTTTAACTGTCCATTTTTCTATTACTTGCTATTTTACCTTCTTAGATTAATTTCTCGTTTTTAGATTATCTTTTGTGGCTTTTAAAACTTTCCCAATCTGCTTTTTGCCGCTAATCTTTGCCATATTGTATGTTTTATTTCTCAATTTGATATTATCCTTAATTTCCTTGTTTAATCATGATGAGTTTGCCTCCTTCCTAGAATCCTTCTTCCTCACTGGCAAATATCTTTGCGGTGAGTCATTAATTATTTTCTTAAATATATCTGCTATAAAATAACATTTATACCAGAGCCTTTATTGCAATGGCTGGGATTCCAGAAGCTCATTGGAGGTGGTCTGGGAGGCTGATCGATGGGCAAATGATGGAGTGAAGGGTCAGAAGGGATATCCAATGTGCTTATGCTGTCAGCAATTCTTGCCAACCTTGTGAATAGTCACCTTGTGCACCTGCTGATCAAAATGTCAGTCAATCTATGTAATTAATAACCAATGGTAGTCATTTAAGACCGGATAAATTATACAATATACAATATGCAATTAATTTTATCAAGAGATGGACATTTTACATTAGACCTAGTTAGTTAAATGAAAACTAAATTGAGACTGATTGTATAAAGTTTAGGGACCTTGTTCTGTCTGTTACTGGAACTGAAACTCATCAAGCTATATCACTGTGTGCTGCTCAAGAAGAATAACATTGTAAACAGTGATAAAAAATAATTCGCAATTGCTCCCTCCTCCAACAGTTGATTGAGAATAAATATTATCATTACATTGTGCAACAAAGTATATGTCCTTAGAAGTCAAATTATTTTGCCTATCATTTTGGCTTTTGATTGCATGAATTATGGAATAATCGTAGTGACATTTTAGAAAAACAACTAATTGTGCAGTGCTATTTTTAAAACATTTTGAAGATGTAAATTACATTTTGATAACAAAGAGTTGATCAACAGGATTAAAGACTACTTCATTTTAATGTTTTTTGTTCAATTTCCTGTGACTGAATTCTTTTCTGTAATAGGAGTTTATTTCTGCTTTGTGATGATTTGTATACATTTTGCTGCAAGTAGAAATGATAAGTCATTATGAGTAAAAATTGACAAAGATGGTGTCAGAATTCAGGGATAAAACATTGCCAAGATTTGAGAGATAACATTAGAATTCTGCTCACTCTTTGCCTTAGAGCCTATTCCACCTGACTCATCAAATGAAAAATTCATCAATTAATCCTCTGACAATAAAGATATATACACAAAAATCAATCCAGAATTGATTTTCTGAGCGTGAACATGAAAACCTAGCTCTGACTTACATGTTATGTGAATTTTCTCTTCATTTGGACTTTATTACAGAGAGTAGTAGTTGAAGTGTTTATATAATTATTTGTTCTGAGTCAACCAAAAGGTGAAGTTGTTTAAGAAAGGTATATATGGCATGGTAAGCATAGGAATATCCTTTGAGTGGGCTAATAAAGTTGTCATATCTATGTGAGAGCACAGATGATTGAATCCCTGGAAGGCAACCAATGGAGAGAGATGGATCACCAGATTCTGATAGGCGGCCACCTAGAATAGTTTGAGAAGAACTGAGTACTGAGACAGACCTAAGATGATAAACAATATTGTTTATTAAATTAAGGCCATTCTGAAACCATTAGATCGTAATTAAAATCAAGGATTTCACACTGCTCTTCTAATTTATTTTTATTATTTTTGCGGTCACATTGCTTTAATACATGTTGGATAATTGTGGTTGATGTCACAGTTCTTGCTAGCTGGCTAATGTGTAAAAGTATGTCCCTCATTTTGATGGGTACAGGGGCTAATATCAGAAGACCTCTTACTGATCAATACAGTTATTATGATTTCTTTGTAAAAAATGCCTTTCATTTCAGCTGAAATAAAGTTGCACCTATTTTATTGAGATGAAAAGATTAATTTGATATTTAGGCAACAGCTTTTTTTATACCATTGCACCATTCTATATCAGTGTCTCTCCAGCCATATCTGAAGGATTAAATCTGAATTACAAATGAAAATTTTCGTCATCAGGGCTGAGGCACGTAGCTGACTCTAACACTCCCCTCTTTTGATCATATGCTCCAACCTTCTTTTGGTCTTCTACTTGCTGTAGCCCAGGATTCTCATCATTTGCAGCTGCTGTCCAGCCCTCTCTGTAGCCCTCTCCAGCTCATTTTCACCACTAAACCCACTATTTGCATTTCCAGTTTCTTCTTTGATCCCCCATGTTAGCTGATACTATTAGTGATTCAATTTCCTTAGTTCATCAAGTCCTCTTTAAATTCACTGTTCTATCAGTCCTTAATGTGTTAAAATATATCATCACCTTGTAACGGTGCCCATTTCTTAAAAATACTGAAATAGAATCATAGAATGCCCCTAGCCAGAATGAAAAATTATATCCTCAATGTGATGGATTGTTACTTCTTCATTTGTACTGCAGCATATTATATGTTTGAGCGTACCAACCTTCCTCAATTTCTGTTAATCTTTTTCATCTCCATGGAGTTGTTTAACTACAGAATCTTCAGCCTCTGACCTGTTTTTGTCACCACATTATTTAAGTTTGTAGATAATGGTGACCCTCCCCAAGTTGTTGATGCTGTGTGATTCAGTCATGTCAACACTATTTGAACATGATGGGGAAATGGTTAGAAGCTCTCTTGTTGATGATGATAATTGCCTGACACTTGTGTAGTGTGAACTTCACCAGCTGACTTTTTTTTATTTACAAATTGTAAACAAATGTAGGCCATTTGGCCTTTGAGTCTGCATCACCATTTTGTCAAATCACGGCTGATCTTTCTCCACTTTCTGGTCTAGCCCTGATAGCCTTTCACCACTTTGCTTACCAGGAATCTATCTACCTCTGCTTTAAAAATATTCAAAGACACTGTTTCCATCACCTTTTGAGGAAGGTAGTTCCAATAGCTTATGATCTTCTGTGAAAAAAGATCCCTTTATCTCTGTCTTAAATAGTAACCCTTATTTTTAAACAGTTACACATAGTTCTAGATTCTCCGACAAGAGGAAACAGCTGTTCTACTTCCACCCTGTTGAGACCCACCAGAACTCCATAAGTGTATAGTAACATCTCTGAGTAGGTTGATTAGGGAAAAAGAAATACCGTGAGAAACTAGGGGCCCTCATGTGGCACAGTATAAGCCCAGTTTCAAGTTCCACATGCTCTGGAGGTATGATTAGAAAAAAATTCTTCTACTATTAGAAACATCTCAGGCAGGACACCTGGGGTCAGCCCCACCCTCTCTAGAGGTGTATCATAACATCTCTAGCAGGTTGATTTGTAAATATCTACTATTAGAAACTTCTGAAGCATGCACTGCAGCTGAGATGACTTGCCTACAACAATCAATATCATCATGCTTCGACACCGATCTTCCTCTTGAGGCCCATTGACTTAAATATTGGTGAAGCTTTTTGATGCAACTCTTGGTTAAATATTTTCTTGATGCCAAGGGTTGCCATGCTCTCCTCATATCATGGGAATTCAACTCCTTCCACCTATATTTGGCTACAGGTGTAATGAGATTCGGAGCTGACAGAACTCAAACTGAATCACAGTGAGTGTTGCTTTTGCACTGTTGACAACAGCTTCCACCATTTTGCTGCTAATTGAATGTAGGGTGGTGATTAGCTGGATTGCATTTGCCTTACTTTTTGTGTATACAACATACCTGGATAAGTTTCCGTGTTGCCCGGTATTCACCAGTGTTGGGGCTGATTTGATGCACCTTGATTAGGTGCACAGCTACTTCTGGAGCAGTACTGAAGCATGCCTTTAGTACTGCTCCAGAACTAACTGTGCACCTAATCAAGGTACTTCAGATCAGCCCTAACACTGGTGAATATAAATTTTTGCTGTGTTAAATCCAGCCATTTCTTGGTATCACATGGAATGAATTGAATTGGAGTTAAAGACTGGTACCTGTAATGCTGGGAACCCTCAGGAAGAGGCTGAAGTGTTCATCATCCATGTTGTACTTTTGACTAGTTACAAATGGCTGTGGCTGCTCCATCCTTGTCTTATGCACTGATGCGGTGGCCTCTTCCATCATTGAGTCTTCTTTCTCATGACTTTATACTCATATATATAATTTATGTTAAGTCTCTATACATTTGAATACATAAGGGAGTATCACTTGATGCATTAGAGTTTTTTGGTTTGATTAGAGTGGTATACTTTGAGAATGATGTGGAGTCAAGTCATAAGGTTCTTTGATTGTTCTTATTTTCTTGGATTCATGTGAAATGAAGGAATAAAAGAATCCTGTCTATTACTCTTCTGCTGGTTATTTGTGGTTGGGCATTGTTGCCAGTTTATTTTCTCTGGTGGTGTTTCCTCTTCAGAATGTGGTACCTGTAGTCTTACAGGTATGTATTCAGATAACTATGCTTGAAACACTCAGGTCTTAACTCTTAACCCTTCCTTAGCCTTTATCTGTATTTGGGGATATGCTAAACTGATCTTAGAGTATAAGTTAGTGGTTGGCTGGGATCTTTTAATGTTTTCAGTTATCAATATATTCTTAATTTAAAGGAAAAGAAATTTAGT